>NC_072734.1:41904028-42274473 GCF_026930045.1 Uloborus diversus
ACCAAAGTATGGAGCAGAGATGGACAGTAAAGTAATCCAAGGTGTGATTCGTCATATTTCCTTAGTCGAAATCAGAGGCGGGATACAGTTCCAGGAGTCGGAGTCGGGCGTTTTTCCTCCGAGTAGGCAGCTCAAACAGGACTATGAAATCGGAGTTGTTTTTTTATTGGGGTAAAGGTGTAGGAGGCTTTAAAATCTCAGGAATCGGAGTCGGTCATTTTCCCCTGACCCTCCGCAGCCCTGCGCACAAGTTCTACGAGATCTAATGGTTAGGCCCTGCGGAATTGGATGGGAACAGGGGCGGAATGGCTGACTGGCTCTGTCGGCAAAATAATGTTTTGGCCCACTTCTGTAAATTAATCGAGCAAAGACATTAAACTACCACTAGTTCCTATTTTTCTTTAAGTTCCTAAATCAAGATTTAAAGTTCTAAAATAGAAAATTATGAAACGTAAAATATAGCTAACATTGACACATTTTTTATGTGCCTTGAAAAATACTTATGGTTATAAGCCTGAAAAGGCACATCTTTAGGCTTCAGTTCTGACAACATAGGAAGGACACGAGGAAAGAGATGAGGAACCAGGTAAATCCCCCCGGAAATTTTTTGAAATTGGTTGATCTATATAGGCCTAAGAAAAGAATCGGGACACAGGGTTCTAGTTCTCTTCCAAGCGATATTTTCCAAGTTGATGTCAAAAAACACAATTTTACAATTTTCGGTTGCGTTCAAGGAGAAGGAAAACAAGGGGTTCCCCCAAAATTTTGTTTTCTTAACTTTTTTTTTCTTTTCAAAATTGAAATCCAATTTAGTCTATCTTTGTTTACAATAGAATGTTGGGGGCTCTTCCCAAAAATTCTCCGAAATGGGAAGTTTTAGAAATGCAATTTTAGGCTACCTATGCTGTTTGCTGTATCTAGTGGTGTAAGGGTGTCCCCTAATTCCAACAAAGACTGGATTTTTCTCCCTAAATATTTTCAAACTTGAAATCAATTTTAGTCTATCTTCGACGACGTTAAAGAGAGTTTGGAACGTTCAGGAGCTCTCTGGAAATTTTTCGATGCCCAATTTTCAAAAACACTATAGTAGACTATCATTGACGGCATAAGTTTCCAAAAATGTTGAGAAATCAGATGATTTTGCCATCTCCCCTTGAAACCTTTTGAAAATGACTTCCTAAAAACGCGACTTCAGCCGTTGCTTGACGGGCATCGTTATAAGAGAGAGTTCGGAGGGGGATTTCCCACTAGTGATGTGCCGGATCATTAAAAAAGTAGATCCGCGGATCCGGATCATTTGTGTCAAGATCCGCAGATACGGATACGGATCTCAAAATTTTTTTACACAATTCAACTATCCAAGTGTAAAATTTGTTACGGAAGGTATTCCTGTCAGAATAATAACACTGTTTCTTCAAAAAATGTCATCTACGGCGAGAATATAATCAAGACTATAATTTACTCTTTAAAGACATCTCCGTTCAAATTGAGGGAGAGTTGGAAGGAACGGATCAGCGCTGCATTAATGCTTGGATAGAATGCCAAAATTTATTTCTAGCTTGTTTGGTAGATGTAGAATACATGAGCACGAGTGTAAAGCTGCTACTGGACAGGCTAGAAATAATTTTTAGCAGTTTATTTCAGCATAAATGCAGCGCTGACCCATTCCACCCAACTTTCTCCGCCCGACGGAATAACAGAGCCGGGAACACCTTTACGAACAGTAAATAGAGAATTTAGCCCCCCCGCCCCTTTTTTTAAGGGTGCGGAGAAAAACCAAAATAAAGAATAACAGAAACCCCAAATCAATAACAAAAACTAATATTAGACTAAAAAAAAAAAACATGTCCGAGAGAGCCGACCTTATATTAAGGTGGATTTCACGGGTCAAAAAACACTTTGTTAACAAATATGAATTGACAGCGGATAGAAATTTTAAATCATTGAGCTTTTTCTCCTTATGTTCCGACTATGAAATCGCTACCAATCACGCGTATAAAGTCTTTGAATTGTATTTAAAATTTACTGAACAAGATTATATCACCAACTGTATACAACTTGGAAGTTCCAAATAAATATCAAACGCAGTAAACTTCGTTCTTTCAATTTTTAAGTTTTTACTACCATAATTCTGAAAAACGCCAAGTCGGTTTTTATTAATATCTCCGGTAATTAAAGTTCCACAAAAACGAAGCCAAGCTAAGAACACTTTCGGTCTAGTCACCTTTTGAACGAAAAAAGAACTATCAAAAACAGTTCATCTGTGTTCAGGAACTACGATGCCACAAATAGACACACAGATACACTTTAAAAATTTATTACCCGTTCCTTTTTGTGACGGCGGGTACAAATTGGCTTCTGAAATGATACCTTATAATTTAAATAGGGAATAAAACCTAATTTATATGGAATTTTACAGTCTTTTATCCAAATATTTGAGAATTTTTAGAATAGAAAAGATTCGTTTAAGATCCGTCAGAAAAGTAACGGATACGGATACAGATCTTTATTTTCCCTCGGATATCTGCGGATACGGATACGGATATTCGGAACATCACTATTTCCCACCCGAAATCTTTTCCGAAACTGTTGCTCTTTTTAAGCTTTTCAACACTGAGAAAAAAAGGATTTGCGGTCTTGCCTCAGAAATTTCTAAAAAAGAAATTTTGAGCCAACTGTGATGACGTTAGGTGATTTAGTGCACATCTCGGGACCCTATCTTAGAATTTTTCTGAAGTTTTAAGTTTCAAAAACCCAACTTAAAGCTATTTTTGGAGACATTGGATGAGATGAGGATTTTCAAGTTCGAAGTTGATGTCCTAAATATACACTTTAGACTATCTTTAATCATTATACAGGAAAGGTCAGGGCTTGACCGCCCTCAGGAATTTGTTGGTATTGAAGTTAGAAAAACTGAATAATCAATATTAGGCTAAAAGATGAGATGTGAAGGGATGGGGTGGACGTTATCTCGTGGAAATGCTTCGACACTCAAGGCCTAAACCTGCACTTTTGGGCGTTTGGTGACGTTAAGGGATAGGAACATTTGGTTGCACTTTCGGAAAAATGTGAAATTCATTGAGGGTTTAACAACGCAATTCTAAGCTGTCTTCGGTGGGTCAAAATTCTCTGGAATCAAAACAAATTTTAAAGCTATCTTTGGCACACTTTAGACAACGAAAAAAAGGGGAAGGGTGAAAATGGAGCCCCCCAAAATGCTGTTTTAGACTATGTTTGGGGGGAATTAAGGGAGGAAGGGATAGTAAGTGGCTATCCTCCGAAAATATTTCAAAATTAAAGCCCTGAAAATGCATTTTCAGCTTTATGACAGCAGGAAGAAGCGTAAAAGTAAATGGAAATTTTCCTAATTTAAAGTTTTAGAAACGCAAATTTGGGGTCAAACTGGTTGGTTCGCGGCCTCATGCGTGCTTGAGCGACTCTCCTTACGTTCACAAACTCAGAAGTTGCCCCCCAGAAGTTCCAGTACGAGCAAGACTCACCCCCTCCCCTTCCTTAGATCCGGTACTGCTATATTACCAAATTTTGATAATTCTCTTTTTCACTAATAGAGGTCGAAATGTGAAAGGCTTTGTCTAGAGATCATTTTACTGATTAAAAACCTTTCCTTAAAATGAATGACTAGATGTGAAACTTATTGTATAAAGAAAGGAATTAGTTGATACAATACAGTCGTACAAGTAATTATTATTCGAGTTGTGAATGTTTTTTTTTTTTTAAATAAAATGAACATGAAATTCATTCTGACTTAGTGAAAATTTTGTAGTCAATGAACAACCAAAGCAATTGTTGAAACAGATAATGATATCCTAAAAATAAGCAAGAAATCGTAAACCGTTTGAGACATCTCTCCTTTTATTCTTGTTGTCAATTTCCTTTAAAAAGAGTCTATTTCCTTTTTAAATACGGTGGCTTCCTAGGAACAGCTTTAGATGAAGGAAGATTAAAAAAAAAAACTTGTGACCCCCCTTTTTCTAATCAACTCTAATTTGAATTCTGAAACTTTGAATTCGAATTATGTTTTTCGCAATCACGAGTTGCGACAAGACTCTACTCATTGGAGTTATTGTTTCTAGAAACGGCTCCCCCCTAAGCTTATCCCTCCTCCTGTTTGGTTACGTGTGTAAAGTTGAGTGTGTGTGTGTGTAGGCTATGGACGCCACCGCCCAGCAGAAGTGGATTCCGGCGGACAGTGCTCAGGACCAGAGGAGCTGCAGAGGCACCTGATCCAAGTTGAAAAAGAAACCACAACATCAAGGACGGTCAAGTGAGAACAATAAGCAATCGTGATTGCTCAAAAAAAAAAAAAAAAAAAAAAAAAAAAAAAAAAAAACAATAGTGCTAAGATGTCCACAAGAAAAACACATGTTTTGTTTTTGTGTAATTTTAATATCGTAGTCGTACTAAAATCTTACAATTCGAAGACTTTTTTTTTTTGCTTCCAGTAATAGATCAAAAGCACGATTTTCTTATTGAGAAAACGCGTTAAATTTTTTCGCATCAAAAGTGTGAAATTGCCGCCCCCATAAAAGTGCCGCCCGGGGCGGACCGCCCCCTCCTCTTCTCCCTAGCTACGCCACTGGCTATAGTTCAAATAAAAGCGTTACGAAGCTCTCCCATGAAAATTTCTATAAGTGAAATTCTAAGCTACCTTTAGTGACTTTAAGGGAATTCCTAAGGTTCGAAGACTTTGGCAATTTTTCGATATTTAAGGGGGTCTAAAAAACAAAATGTGTCAAATTTTGCATTTTTTTTTTCGTTTAAAAAACTTTTCCGTCTTTTTCTGCTTAAAACGACGTTTGAATCTTGTTTCTATCTTAATTAGAACGAAAGATATAATTTTGTTGCATTCTTTTAACTACATATTTAACTTTAAAACTTCAAACGCGTTTCTCTCCATGATGCAATTTTTCCCAATATTTGGCATTCAAACTTTCATAAGTCAAGAACTGATAACGATAAAGCAATGAAATTTGGAACATATCTTTTTCAAACAGTTTACTTTGATTTTTATACGGTGAATTTGAAAAAAAAAAAAAAAAAAAATCAAAAAATATGATCTTTTTTTAAAAATTAACTTTGAATTTTTCGAAAGTTTTATTGAAATATTTCTATTTTTATTGAATTAATATTTTTTAAATCGTCGAATAAAAATTAAAAACTTTTCATAGTTTTTTGAAACAAGTTTGAAAATTAACCAAGAATATTTTGAGTTTTAACAATTTAAAGCAACCCCATTTTTTTAGAAAACAGTAACTAACTAAGTTTAAATATTTTTTTTAATATTTAGGTTATGATTTTGCGAATCAAACTGATGGTGAATCAGTGCAAAAAATTTCAAAACTCTAAATTGTTTAATACCATTTTTTTTCAAAATGTGTCCCGGACCTCCTTAAATCTGTAATACACAATATCCTTCTTGGGCCTTGATGCAAAAGCCAAGAACCAGGTAAGGCCAGACTCGCTCATTTTCGGTAAGACCAATAAATAACATTAGTGTCCGATCGAAAGACTAATATCTTTCCCACATTATTTACTAGAAAGCAGAGGTCTAATCTTACATTTGTGACCCGTTGTTGCACAAATCGAAACAACCAATTCTCCACACGCAAAAATGAATTTTTAAAAAAGGAAAAGTTTGGACATAACTCGTTCCTGCATCAAAGTCCCCAACCTTGTGCATGCCGCTGCTCATGTATCAACACCCCAAAGCATGGTTCACACATTTATAGCAGGGCCAGGGCCGCTTTGTCTATGGTGCAGGTCAATTGTTGTTAATAGACGTACTAATATAAAATTTTGAAAGCTCTTTTTTCGTCCCGGGCCTTTTTTCAGACCGCGTAGAACCCTAATTTCTCTGGTTCCCTCCCATTTCCTCAATGGTGGGATTCATGGACCCCAGAGCTCTAAAAACTAGAGAGAAAGTTGACAAAGAGAGGAAAGCATTCACACCTGTGGACTTCGGCTATTTACTTTGGCCCCAGGGGGCTAAGGATGGGAGAAAAATAAACTTGCTTCCAAACACTTTTTTCCCATAGAGTGAACAAATTCCATTTTTTCTTCTATTAATACGCTTTAAAAAATGTTAGATGTGAATTAAATGTATTAAGTTCAATAAAAAATTGCTTAAAGTGGCCCACTCGGCGGTTGGCCCAGTCCGGGATCCCCGACTAGCCGACCTGGTCAGTCCGCCCATGGAAAATTGTCGACTCCTGGCTCTTGAAATTTTTAAAGCTTTCAACTCGAGACTTCGACTCCCTTGTCTCAAAATCAGTCCGACTCCAACAAAAGCACCCGAACTTAAATTTTTAGGAGGGCAGATATTCTCAATTTGCTGGATAGAACTTCAAAATTTTCTGAACGATAAAATACGGGTATGCACACATAAGTACATTTAAAAATAGCAATTGCGACCTCAAGTTTGCCAAATGGTCAGACAAAATTTGTCGAATAAGGAAAATTTTTGGGAGGTCACAGGGACCTCCCGTGATCACCCGACGGAGCGCCCCTGGACTCTGATCCCACAATCTCCGATTCTGAAACCACAGCCCTGGCAGAGTTGTGATTACGGTGGGAAAATGACTCACTCTTGAAATTTTAATTCAAAGCGTCACGACTCCTGTCTCCGACTCTGCAGTCCTGGTCTGTTTCGAGTCTGTAGCCACTATGTTTTACCCAAATGACCAGACCGGTGCTCGATCCCCGGAATGGGTTAAGGGAAGAACGGAGTCGTTTCCAAAATTTTAAAGGTATTTTATTCTGAAAGAGCATGCTTAAAAACATAAGATCTGACCATTTTTTGAATAATTTGCTTAAGTTTAATATTGTTTAAAAATACTTTAACCGGTGCGCTTTTATTGTTTAAGCTTCTGCAGATGACATCACAAATGATAAAATGCTAGAGCCGCTACATAGATAGGCCGACGCATCAGCTTAAGTTTAGCCATTTTTAATCGGATTTTTCATTGTTGCGCTGCTAGGGTTACCACAGCAAAGTTTCGGTTTTCGACAAATTTTCCGAAAATAATATTTTATTTAATAAACAATTCACGTGTGCCGCTAATAATCGCTCATAGTGAACATAATCACCAAACGCGATAACTCGCTAGAAAAGGCAACCCGTCAAAAACGCGCTTCGATCCAAAATGGCTAATCTTCAGCTGATGCGTCGGCTCGTATATATAGGGGCCTTAACTGTTGCTATTCACAGAGCAAAATATTTCATTCGCTTCTTTACTCACGTGTATTGGCAACGATATGGTTGATAGCAAGCGTAGAGTGCAATATTTAATTTGCTTCCTGATTATCATAACGTGGAAACGTGGGAGAAAGATGCGCAAAAGGGCATCATTTGTAATGTCATAAAGACTACGCCTTGTTTGAAAAATCGGACTTTAAAAAAATTAATTACAAAATAGTTTTTGGGAAAGTAAAAGTATTTTTTGGGTTCATGCTATTTTTTTGCTTATTATATTCTATCAATTTCAGTGACCAAAAGTAGTACTTTCGAATGAAGGAAACAACTCCATTGTTACGCTTTTCTCATGCTATATAGCAGTTCTAAGACTTCACACTGGCGGGTAGGGAGTTTTTAAGGAAAAGGCAACTCTCAAAAGCTTGTCGTCCGGCAGACAGCCAAATAACCGAATGTTAAGTAACGATGCTGCCGTGCTAAGCGCTAAAGTCGTATCTGCAGCTGAGTTCAAAACGAGAAATTCTGTTGAAAGTTTTGCGCTTCCATGAATTTTATTCAGATGCCACGTTTTGAGATTTTTAAAAAAAATATTTCCCATTGAAAAATGACTATAAAATATTGTATTTAGGTAAAATATGTCACAAAAAACCATCTGGTGACCGTAACTCAATTTTGATAAAAAATGTAGATATAACTTTTGTGCTTAGCACGGCAGAGTGTGACTGAACTGTGAAGTAAATTGATAAATGTTAGTGAAGAAACATTGCACATACTATTTATCTCCTTTTTTCTGTTGTAGGAAGTGATACATGAAAGGATTCCAGCAAGGAATTGTTCAGCTCTAGAAGGTAGGTAACATTTTACTGCAGAAAAAGTTATTTCTGATTAATGTAACTAAACATAAGTTTTCTTAAACTTTCCAGCTTTCTCTGAATTTTAAGAATTGTTGCTCAGCCCCGAAGCGTTTATAGCAGCCCCGTCACTTAGGGTTGTCAGGAGGAGCCAGTTGCCCACTGGTTTTGAGAAATTAATTTATTTAAGTATAAGTGGAGGCGGTTCTTTTTGCGTTTTATTAAGCACTTTTATTATACTTGACCTGATTGTCACGGAGAAATCTGAGGCCTGTGCAACTAGACTACTTAGAGACTTCGAGATTTCACTAAATGATTTGCTTAATCTTACGGTACAACTTAAAGCTGAAAAATTAAAATTCTAAAATAAAATTATTATTTCAGTTAGGATGGAAAACAGCAAATTTCATGTAATCTTAATATACAAAAATCTTCTGTGCGGACGTTTGTCACCATAAGGCTTTTAAACGGCTGGACCGATTTTTATCGAATTTTTTGTGTGTAATTAAATTGTGGCAAGCATGGTTTCGAAGCGCGATGGATCGAATCGGAAACGTTTTTGTTAATTAATTAATTAATTAAAACATTGGGTGGTTATATCTCCCAAAGGATTAATATTTATTTTAACCTATTGTTGAGCAAGAACTGAAATAAATATTTAACCCGTTGCCAAAGGACAATAAGAAGCCAGCTCTGCTTTTCGTATGAAACTTCCTTCTGCGACATGTCAATTAAGAATAGATAAAACATAGAGAGAGAGAGTGAACCCTTATTTCTTGAAAGCGACGATTTAGGTCCCGTGATCTACTATTTTAAAGTTAAGCACTGGAAGAATTCGGGCTTATTTCACTAACCAGAAGTACCGTACCTAGCAACATTTATTTCTCGGCTCACAAATCCATCCGAGTTTTGGCACCAATGGCAAGAATACTTAGAGGATTATCACACTAATCAGTACATTATTAAAGGAAAAGACGGTGGAATTTAAACACGAAACAAATTTTATTTTCGTCCAGATAAATTACAACAGGGTAGTTCGGTACACAAAAGATCAGTGCAGTGGAAGATTTTAATCTTTGTGGGAAAGAACAAATTTGGCATTATATGAAGATCATTCAAGTACGCAGAGAAAGATAGCAAGTGAGAATGCTCAGCGAGAGAGCAGGATTTAAAAATTTTCGTTCAAAAGATCGGACAGCTAATCGGTCGGAGTTCGCTTCGTTCACTGATCGGCTGGATTACAGTAACGTGGTGGCTTGGCGACTTTGTCCATAAGCAATAGAGTTGCGTGATCATTTGTTTGCATTTTAAAGCTAATGTTAATGTAATTTATTTTATTTTTTGTTTATTTTGCGGAATATTTTAAATTGAAAAGAATTGTTTTTGGTTTTTAAAGAGTTTAGTCATGTAAGTTGAAGAATGTTTATTTTATATCGACAGGGGGAAGGGAGTGGTATAATAAAGTAAATTTGGCGCACTATTTTAGCAATAAAAATTCCAAGCTTTTATTTTTTATTGTTCAAATTCTTAACGTTCTTTTTGGATTTTTCAATCCGTTCTGCGATAAATATTTTCAAGAATATTTATTTGCATACTGTCCATTTCAGTTAGATGCTGTAGTAACAAGGTTATTCTAATCAATCATGTGGAATTAAGTTGAGGAAAAGTAGTAATTTTTCATCACGACCCTAATTCAAATTCACTCAGAACAAGATAAATAAAATGTGTACTCACAGTTTTTTAGCAGATAGTTTTGATGTTACGCTGTTGCGGATGATGATTTCAAATGATAAATTACGCAAATAAAAAAAATATACATAACAAACTGCTTATTTTTCCCGAAATAGAACGCGTGGAATGCAATGTTTTATTTTTTTCGGTAATTTTATAAATTACCGCAAGCTAGCGTATTCGAGCTCTGGAATAGTTTTTTTCCCTTTTAGTACCGAGCATTTATAGGAAAAAATAAGGTGAAGTTTCGTGAGGGTAAAATTATTCTATTTCTGAAATACATTTACACTAAAAAGAATAAAATAAGAGATTTTTTAAAAAAATACCAAGCACTTTTCATTATGCACTCAAAAGGACAAAATAATTTTTCTGGGTCAGAAAGGACAATTTTAGAATTCCTATAGTTTTCGAAAACTCCAAGAAAATGACACCACAAACGAAGAAAAGTGCGGTTCTAGTCATTTCAAACCAAACTTTCCCATTAAGAAAAATATGCATGTTTCAACAGTCAAAGTTATGAGTGAAAGCTAGATAATGCTAATAAATTTTCTTCATGACTTGAGCCGCACTATTCTTCGTTGAGGGGGTTTTCACCTACGATGTGTACTGGTTATCTCCTAATTTTTAATTTTGCCCCTTACATCCCTTTTCTTCTCACTGCCTCAGATGTAAAATTAATTTCATACACGATCTGAAGAAATAGAATACTCTCAAAATTAACTGCGTTATATTTTCTCACGTAGATGATATGAAATCACCCCTTAATAAATGTAACCTGTTTTTCTTCATACAAAAATGAGCAAAATCAAGCTGGCATTATTTAGGTAAAAACTTGAAAAGCTAGAATGTAGTGCGTTGAGAAATGTAATGTATGGAAAGGATTAACACTGACAGCATTAAAGAAAATCGGGGCCAACGAAAAGAAATTTCAAAAGCGGGAAACGTTGAATGCGGGAGACTTTTAATCGGGTCCGCTGCATAGAACTTTAAAATAATCTTTTTGGTTGCATATTTTTGTGCTGATTCGAAACGAGATTCGAGAAATTGTTACACAATCTCCTATTGAGGAAAAAAAAAAAAAACTGCATTTATAATACTCATAATATCGTCGGTACCTCCAAATGTGCTTTTACAACAGCCATGAATGGAAATATAAATTCAATTCTTTGCTTTATTACGCAGGTATTTTAAAATTTCAGTCACTAGTACGTATAATGTAAAGAAATAACATAGCATTAAATCCGAACTTAAAAATAAATAAAAAGGAAAAACCTTTTTGTACAAAAACTTGTCAAATGAGTTCATGCTCAGATACAGAATCATCAACAACTCAAAGAGCTTGAGATATGTTTCTCAGAACACGTGCAAAATAGTGCTGAGCAAAATCGCGAGGAATTTGCATACCGAAGCTCATTTGATTCTGAAATGACTTTAACGAGTCACTCGATTGCTGATCCTTCAGTTATCAGGATCACTCAATAACCGAGTATTTAATTAATGCAAATATTTTGATTACGTCCTTCACTAGCGCAAAATCACTGACATTTTATGTATTTTTGCAGTCTACAGCAATGGTATTCAAACTTTGCCGACCCACGGAACTCTGTGAACTATAGGTTTTTTTTCTTTTTTGGGGAGCCCGATCAGAGTCTTAACCCATTCTTTGCCCCGGCCGATACAGGATCGGCCGCGCAGTTTGTGTTAAAACTGCCCCGGCCGATTCAGACTCGTCGCAAGAAAGTGGTTCCTAACTGCCTTCGACGATTCTGTGTCGTCACGGCGTTTTTAGCAGTTTTTGCTTCGGCCGAATATGTGTCGGCGATCCTTCCAGGGGCAGAACCCTATTATTGCGCTTCTCTGTTGGGTTCTGGTGCTTTTAGGGGAGCGCTAATCAAGCTCTTTTCCTTAGACAAAAGGGATGTAACTTACAGTATTTCACGAAATTTGTTGTAAATTATTTTATCCTTTCAATTACTCTTAGATGGGACACGAATAATGCTTCAAATAATCAGGCATTATATTTTTATCTTTTCGTGGAAGCTTTGTTTCTTAGCATTCTGGCATTCGAACTCCTGATGAACAAGTGTGAAAATATTTCCTTACACATTTACCAATATTTCTATGCCTGAATAAAGCAAAGAAACAGAAATATTTTTTTCTTGTTATCAAAAATCCACCTTCTTACCCAAGCAACCTTCATTAAATTGTTCACAATCCTCAAATTTTATAATTTATTTTACACACTATTATTTTTTAAATTATCTTACGCATCTTAATTTTGTACGAGTATGGATTTTTTTTATTATTATAATGTGTTTACTACGCTTTTTAGTTATTTGTATACTATTATTATTTTTTAACATTTATTCATTTTTAAATCATGATATTTTCAAACTTAAATTATAACGTTTTATATTCGTGGCACCCTTTGATGGATTTTTAGTAATACAGTTTTGAATATTTTTAATTTCACAAACAAAAATTATGACGACCGCATTGATTATACATAACAGCTGACCCCTATGCAAAACATAAAATATATACTACAGTACAAATGAAATGATAATATCTTGAGTTCTTTTCGCTTTACTCATACAAAACGAAACATTCCTTTTCTCCCTTTCTTTTTCAGATTTTATTTATTGTTTTAAAATAGCTCCAATGTTTTAATTGCACCTTCTTTTATGAGATTTTAAAAATAGAAATAAAACATTTGATTTCTTTTCAATAATCAAATTGCCTTAATTAGTAAATAATCCTATGAAACTAACTAAAATTTATCCAAGTATGTTTTAAAAAAAGAAAAAACAATCCAACTCGATTTCAAGCAAAATTTTCTTTTTTTTTCTTCTGAAGACATGTTCCCAAGTACAAGCAGTAAAGCTTGCTTTGAAATTCCTTTCTGATTCAAACTGTTCTGTTGTACGAAAATAATGCGGAAGAGTTGACCACAAGACACCAAGGGGGGCAACTCCTTAGGGAATCCGCCCTCTCTCAGCTGGGGGCTTTTAGCTGCAAGCACAAAGGTATCCTTTAGGGCAGGGGCGGCATTTCGACGTTTCATTTGGGGGGTCGATTAATAACTGGCTTAGTATGAAATAAAACACATATTGGCTAACAGGAAGTAATCATAAAATGTGTTTGATATTAATAAAAATTAGTGTTTAGAAACAATTTAAATTTTTGTAACGAAAATTTTCATTAATTTCATTACATGTTACTCATATAGAACGTCTTGATAATACAATTTTTACCTTATGGTAAAGTTTTCCTGCTCTTTCGGATTGCAAAAATCAGGCTTGAAATCTTGTTACTAAATTAACTAGACTGTTACCATCAATGCCCCGTGTCGTGTTTTTTTTGCCAGTAGTGCTAAAGATAAGTTTTTTCCCCCATTATGCTTCGAAATTGATTCCCTTACCTCCTAAAATTGAAAATGATCTTTCTTGATTAGCCGAGCTGTTTGGAATAGTTAAAAAACAATTGAATTAACAAAAGTTACGTATGAAAACATACTTTTCAGATCTTGTTCTTCAAAATCACCTAGGCAACTTTAAAATTTATTCAATGATGAAAAAAGAAGCCCCACATAGTCTAACCTCTTTTCGCAAAATTAATCTTTTTGCCTCATGTAAATTTAACTTATAATTGAAACATTTTATTTTTCGTTTTCAATATCCAATCCAGATAATATAGAAGCGGTGAAAAAAATCCAAATGATATAAAATCAAACAATGATTTAATATTTTGTATGAACCAATAGATTCAGTTTCTAATGAATTCAACAAAGGAGTTGATGATAAATATTTTTCTGTATTTTTTTGGCTCTAAAAAATTCATTTTTTCCGCTCCTTTTTAAAATTGGCTCGGATTAAGATTTTTTTTTGAAAAGCTCCACGTTTTTTTGGAAAAATACATCTATGTTAAATTTATTAACAGTTTCAAGTGTAGATTGAACTGAAGCTTGAACAGGCCGAAAAATAAGGTTGGCTAATAAAGATATTACAATCGAGTAAAGTATTTTTCAAAAACTCTCTACAATAAAAACAAATTGAGTAAAAAATTAAACGAAGTTCTACATGTTAGAGCATCCGTTTTTTCACCATTGAAAGAGCCGTTTTCGAAAGTGATTTCTTCCAGGTGTTTAATCGCTGCTTTTGAAACTATCGAGAAAAAGTTTTTATGATTGTGGGTCTTCTTAAGACCATCTTGTGTCACTCCGAGATTGCATAATTAAAGAGCCCCAGAAAAGGTATTTGTTGAAGTACGATATTTTGTTCAAAAATAGCATGTATTTTTAAGAACTTTCTAAGAAAGCATATTATGCATTGAGTAGCTGAAATGTATTTTCAGCAGAAGAAAGTGACGAACACTTGTTAAAGAAACATATACTTAAAATATGGGCATAATGAATGTAAAATACCAAGGAATTTTCTTGTGAAAATCATGCAGTCAGACTATTTGCACGAGCCTCTTATATTGGATGTACCAAAGTTACACTAAACACACAAGTATGAAGTATTTAGCCAATAGGAGGAAATTAGTTGTTTAGTTAAAATTAACCATGGTTAATGAATTTTCATCAGTTTTCTTCCCCCCCCCCTCAAAAGGTCGGCAAATTCTTCATGAATTTCTAAGTCATCAAATAACGGAAAACACTTGCTCTTGTCTGGAAATATGTCGAGTTCCATCAACTAGCGAGATTAAAAAAAATAACATTGATTTGCGAGTTACATAAATTGAAATTCCCCATTTTTTTATCATTCTGCTCAAAAAATTTGGAGGTGCGACCGCCCCCTCTCGCTCCCCCTATTTACCGCCCCTGCTTTAGGGAAATAGGGGATTAGCCGCAAGTTTTGATCTTTTGTAAGCATTTATCTTTAAAATACTTCCCACGCTTGAGCAACTGATATCTGGACACTCAGCAGGGATTTAAAAGTCATCGGAATTAGGATAAAAGAACCGACCAGTCTCTGTGTGTATAGGTCGTTTTGAAGGGTCACAATGTATCAAAAGGCACCGAAGAATACTTTTTATCCTCTTAGAAAATCATTCCCACAGTTATTAAAGCGTTTTGTCCATTCAACAGGTCCAACTCACAGGTTGTACCGATCAGTCAATTGTTTGAAGAATGCTTTGTTGAGCCATTTTGAAAGATAGATCATCTTACATTTAACAGTTCTTAAGATTTCTTAAGTGTATAAAAAGAAAAAAAAAATGATATACTGAGGTAAAAGCAAAAAAAAAAAAAAAAAAAAAAAAAAAAAAAAAAAATTAATAAAATAATTAGTGTTATAAAAATAATTGCTTTTTGTCCTATCCTCTATTATTTATTTTCCCGTTATGTACTGTGTAAATTTAAGGAATATTTCAGCACATATTAGCAACCTTGTATTTTATTGCACTATTTAATTCAGGGCCAAAAAACTAATAAAGCGAAGCGATTTTCGAATACAAGCTGAACAGCAAAAACAACATTAAAATCCCGATAGCAAAATGGGGAAAAAAGTGCTATTACAGCGTAGCAAAAAGCAACTCCGTTCGTTATCTGCGGCATGCGCATTAATAGTACAGTAAAAATAGGGGTCGGACCCAAACATCCAAAAAAAAAAAAAAAAAAGCTAAACCCGGTGCAAATTGTTTATTACCCTCCCAATAAGAACAGGTAAAAAGTCCCACCCCATTGTACGTCGGGTTTTTGAATGGGGGGGCATTTAAAAATTGCTGTTTTGGGTATTTTTCCAGAATTTTTAGAGTAAATTTAAAGTGAGAATATTATGTTATACTAAATTTAAAAGCATGATATTGAAGGTGTTTGACCCCCAAGAGGGATGACATAACCCACCAATGCTAAAGAGCCCCCCTATCCCCGTAAAACGAAGCAGTACCCCCGAACCCCCCCTCCATACATTTCATATGGAAACATTATTTTATGCTAAGTTAAAGTTAGAAATCGAGTGTGTCCATCCTCCAAGATCGATGGTGCACCTCCTCTCAAAGCTACAGCACCCCCCCTCCGGCAAATAAAATAAATCCTCACCCCCCCCCCCTTTTATTTCAAGTAGAAGAATTATTCCATGCAAATCTGAAATGCATTAAATCAAGACTGTCCACCCCATAAGAACATAGCTCATCTCCCAAAACAAAATTATATACTAAAATATTATCCTCCCCCCCACCCTCTCTGATGGTGCACATTTGATTAAATGACAAGAAAAATTACGCTGACCTGTTTTTTGCTTTCAAATGATTTCTCCTAATCTTGAATCAATATGTTTTTTGGAATCTAGATCCTCAGCAAAATCGTTATTGTTGCAGCTATGGTCCACTTTCAGACTTTTCAAACATTCACTATATCCAATGAACCCCTCAGAGCAAGCACAAGATTTGAGACGCAGAAAATCTTCTCGAGCAGAAGGCTTGGCTGTTGTAATAGGACGCAGATTATATTTCTGTGATGCTTTCTTTGCACCCATCAAAAATGACACTAGCTTTCTCATACTTACAAGTTACCTATACACTGCATTGCTGGAATATTTCCTTGAAGCTTACAGATCATTACCAAAAATATGACCAAGCAGGTATCTTCCATTTATTACGTATGAGGCAGTGAGAAGCAAAGGGATGTAAGTGGCAAAATTAAAAATTTGGAGATAACCAGTACAAATGGTTGGTGAACCTCTCCTCTATCTTGAGGCAAGAGATGGTACTAGTAGACCTGGTAGTTGCTTCTATACAGCATGATTTAGAAAAGAAAATCAGTGAAAGCCTACCTAGGATCTTATCTTACGCGTTTTATTCAAAACTTGAAAATGTCCACTTACATCCCTTTGCTTCTCACTGCCTCATACATGACACCAGCTGTTCGTTCTGTGATGGTGGATGAACCTTTTGCTTCAGATAATAGCACTTTAACGATACAAGATTTCTTTCCTTCTGAAACCAGATTCATCGAATACTGATGGAGGATCAGCGCATAACTCGTACCAGAAGTTTTTAACAATTTATTATTCCATCTTTACTGTTCATACCATTCGGTGTAAAAGATGGTTTGGGCTTACACATCTTTACAGATAGTAACCACTCTCGCAAAAGAAGCTGAAGACATAACTGTTTACCTCCTTTGCAAAGAAATGCCACAAAATTGTTTGCCTTCAATATCCTTTGATGTTACTACCCGAACGTTAAAGGTCTCATTGTAACTCATCTTATCATCAGCGAGCAATACCACTACCTACTTGAGAGGGAAGATACTTCTGGGAGCTTTAGAGACGGATTGTGATTTCCAAAATGAGAGACAAAAAGGTGTAAATGTTTAGCATTCTATTGTTGTATTGCTCATTGCTCTCATCAAGACTTGTTCTATCGTTGAATCACTACAGGTTCTAGACCACCTGAATTTGTCACTGCGTTAGATCGTTGGATAGCTGATGTTTTAGCTGATGTTTGATGTGATAAAAATTTTTTTTTTTATCGCATAATGTACTCCAAAGTTTGAGATAGTGTTGCAAGTATTTGTCTGCATATTTAGCATAATTCACATAACCAGCTGCGTAAAAGAGAGGTAGCTCGGTGTTTGCCAATGAGAACCCCCACCGACTTAGAGGGTGCAGAATTGCAACATTGCCCGTCTCACTGTGGACAATTTTGGTTCGTCCCCCCTTACGGTGATGGCAAAAGATTGTAGAAAAGTTGAAGTAAGTTAATCAAGAAGTAGGGAAACTTTGGTCAATTTGGACTTTTTTTAAGCTGCACAGGAATTTTGTTTTCCAGCGCTCTAAACAGTTTAATAACTCCAATCACAAATAATTTGGTTACTGAGCTCGCTTAGATTGTTTAGAATTATCATTCTGACATTACCATATCATTGTGTGGCATTTTGTACTTCGAAAAAGTTTGAATCAGGGAAATTTTTTCGTGAACTTCACTGCAACAGTTCATTTTAGAATGTAAATTCAGGGTCCCCCCCCCACAAAGCGATGGCGCACCAATTTAGTGTGACGGAGTATCCATTCAGAATAAAAGCCCTCAAAAAAGAAAGAAATACCCCTTGAAAAAACTGCCTTAAAAATTTCAATGACGCAAAGCTGCTCCATGAGCCCCCCCCCTATTCCCCCCTTCGTCTGTGCACCCCTATTAATTAGAATTTTTTTCTGTGAGAGTTTATTATTTTACTATTATAGAGTGGTTTCTGCGAGGCTTGAGATTTTTTTTTTAAGTAATATAAATTATTTTTATTTAAATAGAGGATTATTTCGTCCCCCCCCCCTTCCCCCCAAAACCCGACGCGCAAAGTGCTGGGACTTTTTACCCCTTCTTGCTGGAAGGGTAAGAAGTAATTTGCAACAGGTTTCACCTTTTTTTTTTTGGATGTTCGGGTTTGGCCATTTTTTGGCCTAATTTTACTGTACTATAAGGGGTTTCGGGCTGGTCATGGAATGGGTTAAAAAATGACTTAAAATAATGTTTAAAGGAGATCACTGTTATCGATACTTTATGTCGTGACAATAATGGATGAAAGTATTTTGTTATCTTAAATCATTTCAACTTAAAACTGTTATAAAATTACTCATTATTAGCATTAACTCGTTATCCAGGATCAATCTAGCCTTTGCCTATATTTTATCACTTTGGAGTTAATTTTGTGACGCAAGTTAATGTTATCTATTAATGTACTTATTAATAGCATTAACCGTTGGTTCAGGCGTCATCTGGTATTGTACAATATTTGTTGATTCGGGAATGCTAAATTTTTTTTACCCTAACTATCGAAGACAGGCCTTTTTGTTGGGAAGTCCGAGGGAGGGGGGGGGGGAGTTGGCACGAACAAGCTACGCCATTGAAATTGGAAGGAGGGTAATTTGAGGGGCGTTTTGATCTCGTTTGATTCTGGGGGGGGGGGGGGTATTCCGTAGCGTTTGAAAGAGGGGGGGGGGGCATCGGCCTTGGAGAGAAAGTCAAGTCAACCCTGCTTTTTCAGTTTCTACAGTCACATTTCATTGATTCTTCCCCATATTTTTTAGTTTCTAAACAGTTGTCAACAAATCTTTATGTTGTACTTTCATTAATTTATTAAGCTAAGTTTTTTAAAAAATAAATATATTTTTCTTCCGAAACGTTAGGGTTCCGTTGAAGGAGTTAACGCCAAAGTATCGATAGCTTAAGACCTCCAAGCATAAAATTGACTCATTTGCAGATACACTATATGATTTTCTTTTGCAGTGAGAGCTCGCTTATCAAGTACGGCGAAAATCGGAGATCATATTGGCATAATAGAAATGATTTTGCCCAACGTAAAAAAACCATTAAGTGTCTGCTATCCTACCAGTGAGCACCAGCATCAGCATGCCGCCCTGCTGTCCCATATTTTGTGCCGCCAAATTGGATACATGACGGTGGGTTCCAGCTACATGGAAAGTCATCCTCCTGGCGACGAACAATTCAGCTTAACTCCAGACAGCCCCGGGTGCATTGGCCATGAGCAGTCCTTGTCTCATTGCTGTTGGAATAAAATAACAACCGAGTTTTGCAGAAACATTCTGGGAATACGATGCCAATGTAAGTCAGTGTGATTTAACGTTTTGTTATTTTAGTTAAAAGTTCAGATAAATATTAGGGTCAGTCAATAAATAACGAGGCAGAGGCTGTAAAACAGGTTTTATTCGATATTCTTCAAAAATATTGACTGAAATAGTTAAATCACATATCCCTCTGGAAAATTAAGTCCGAGCCCATAAAAGTCTTTTGACTGCTGCTGGTACCAATTACGCACGTACTCCTTTACTTCATCGTCCGAATGAAACCGTTGTCCCCTAAGTGCCTTCTTGAGTTCCTCAAAGATGTGGGTTCATATGTGGATAGATCTGGACTATAAGATGGGTGGTTCAAGACTTCCTACTTAAATTTTCGCAGAAGTTCCATTCTTGCATTGGTTGTGTGTGGTAACTTTCACGTGCTGTCATCCTGTTGCATGATAACTCTAGACCACAGATAGCTAATGCAACTGAGGAACTTTTGCGGAAATTTAAAAGGGATGTCTTGAACCACCCCCCTTATAGTCCAGATCTATCCCCATACGATCCCATATTTTTGGGAAGCTCAAGAAAGCACTTCGGGGACAACGATTTCATCCGGACGATATGAAGTTACGGAGTGCGCGCGTAATTGGTTCCAGCAGCAGTCAAAAGACTTTTATGGGCACGGAATTATTCGACTGATTTCCCAGAGGGATAAGTGTTTAAACAATTTTTGGTCAGTATTTTTGAAGAATGTCGAATAAAGTCTGTTTTATAGCCTCTGCTTTGTTATTTATTGACTGACCCTCATATATGAAATCGAAGAAAAGGATTGCGTTTTATGAGTTTTGGGTTAGTGTTATTCGAAGAGAACATTATTATGCTCTTACGGAAGATTTCGGACGACTCAAAGTTTGAAAGCGAAACAACAACTCTAAATGTAATATAAAATAAAATAAGAGCTAGCTGATCTTGCAAGTTATGATTGATACCATTCGTTACAAGTCAGACAAGTGACAAGTGTTTTTTTTTTTTCACATCTATTGTTTAGAAAAAATCCGATTGAAAAAAAAAGTTATTTGTTTAGAAAAGCTCTGGGCACGCTCTAATTCTTGTCATGGCTAAATTTGGCGTCATATCGCTCGTTAAAGATCTGAAACAAACTTTTTCCACCTAAAAAAAAAGAAAAGCAATCTAAATTCATCTTTGTAAGACGCAAGAGAAGAAAGGAAATTGAAGAAGATTAAGAAAAGAAATTATTTACTTTAAAAAAAAAAAAAAAAAAGAAGATTCTCTTAGGATGAGATAGGATATAAAATTACCACTGTGGTCCGAAGCCTCTCCGCGTCTTCTGAAACTCTTTTAAATACATAAATAGTTTATTGCTCTTTTCAGTCATTTATACTTTTTAGCCATAGTGCTTTTTATGGCAATTCAGAGTTAATCACAAAATATACTTGTGTTACATCTTTTCCTTGAAATCTTAACTTCAGCCAACTTTCCGCTTTCACGCCGCTTCTCTTGCCATACCTCTTTAATCAATTTATTGCTATTTCTACTTTCAAAAGCTCAGAGGCATGGCGGTAGCGCTTCCACGCCACTGACCCAGGTTCGATTCTCGGGTTATAAAGGGCGGACATAACTTTTCATTCCTTGAGGGGATCGATAAAATGAACACCGAGCTTTCTTGGTACTAAAGACTGGGGTTCTGCGTTCGGCTGATCTCCTACCCGAAACATCTGTCTTTTCACCCCAGAACATTTGGCCAAGAAAACTAGGATGGGAAGTAGACCTTTGCTCCCTTGACTGCTGTGTCACTGAGTTTATTTTAAATTTACTTTCAAAGCATTTTATTTTCACATTTTCATAAGATGGATGTGAACTAGTATTATTTAATTACTAGAAAGTCGCCCATTATGGTTAAGACCCCTATACATACGAGCCGGCGCATCAGCTTAAGATTAGCCTTTTTGGATCGGAGCGCGTGTTAGAGTGGTTGTCTTTTCTGGTGAGTAATCGAGTTTGGTGATTGTTCACTGCGAGCGATTCTTAGCGGCACGTGAATTCTCTATTAAATAAAGTATTATTTTCCGCAAATTTGGTGAAACCCGAAACTTTGCTGTGGTAACCCTAGCAGCGCAACAATGAAAAATCCGATCCAAAATGGCTAAACAAGCTGATGCGTCGGCCTGTTTATATAGCGGCTCTAGTCATGGTATGACGGGGAAAAAATTGCTCCTGCAACACAAAAGGTGGGAGGATGTTGGAACTCCAATTTAGTTTTTTCTCCTTAAGTTTCAGTGCATAATTTATATTTTTGGCAACAGGAGAAATTATGAATACTTGATTATTACGTTCTTAAGAGCTGGCAACATATTTTGAATGTGTTAAGTTACAATAGCCAATTTTTGGTGATACGTGTTTTAGGATTTTGCTGGCATTTTGTGTGGACCTCATGTGTAGCTTGAACATCAAAATTCATTTGTGTTTTCAGGAATAAAATATGTTTTTTGAGTCTCAACGTTATGCAATTTCAAAAACGTGCTTCGCAAACTTGCAACAATATCTAAATTTAAATTAACAACCAATTGAGATTCAGTAAAATGGAATGTTTTGAATCAAAATGCATCTTAAGATATTTAGCAAGAAGTTAAGGATCTTGGGATACAATGGTGCAACTTCCAGCTTCATGTGGAAGCAAAATGCAGGAGATACACTTTCTGGCAATACAAAATAAAACAAACTATAAACATAACATGACAAAAAAAAAAAACATCAAAGTTTTTTTCTCTGTGCACAAGTTCAAACGTTTCACGAGAACTATTTGACGGCCACTTCGAGTTCTATTTACGTATGTCTGCTGGCCATTCTACTTGCACTATTCGCACTAGAGCATTCTCAGCGTCTTTAATTTCTTCACATGACAACTCTCCTTTTCGTTCAAATGAATTTCTTCCGATATTGTTGCTTAATCTCAATATCCATCCAGCCATGCGGATAATCATAGAATAACTCGAAAAATATAAAAATCGATTGCTAAATTTGTCTTTGAAGTTTACATTTAAAGTGGTGATAACTGTCTTACGTCGTTCTAACGTTGCTTCATCTGAAAGTATTATCTGAGAATGCGGCCAAAGTTCTGGTTTTTCATGTAACCACATTGGATCCTCCCACCATCGACTTCGTAAGAAGTTTGACCAATCACAAGAGCGTGAAGGTAGGTCACAAGGATTGACCTCTCCAGGTACATGCCTCCATTGTTCGATACTCGTCAATTCACAGATTTCCTTTACACGATTACCAACGAAAGTGTTCCAAGGTTCTTTGTTTGTGATCCATCCGAGCACATTCATCGAGCCCGTCCAGTAAACTGTCTTTAAAGGCAATTTCAAACTTTCTAATATTGTTACACCCATTCGAGCTCTTACAGTTGCTCCTAAAAGTTCCATTCGTGGAATTGTGGGCTTTTGAGCAGGGGCTACTCTAACGTTTTCGGAAACTAAGGATATTATTACTTTTCCGTTCTTTTCGCAGCGAAGAAAAGCACAACAAGCATACCCAATAAGAGAGGCATCAGTAAAGACATGTAACATTACATTTTCAAGAGCTCCTTCAATCAACCTGCGAGGAATTCTGCACTGTTCAACTAAATGGATATCCTTAGCCCACCGTTGGTAGCGTACTCGAATATGAGAAGACAGCTCGTCGTCCCAACCCAACTTCCTACACCAGGATTCCTGGAGCAATAATTTTGGTAGTAATGTCGCAGGCGAAAGGAATCCAATGGGATTGTAGATGCCATTAACTATTGAAAGCAGTTTTCTCTTCGTAATAACTTCATCGCCTCCAAGAATTTTTGGACTAACGTAATACAGTTCATCCGTCTGTGTGTTCCATCTTAGGCCAAGCACACTCTGATCTTCAGGACACGGAACTCCAGTGTGAGCCCAACACCTTAACTCAAAGGACACTTCATTCATTATTCTTAAAGCTTGCTTCTTGAACAGTATAAGATCATTTTCACTTTCAACGCTGGTAGTTAAATTATCGACATAAAACCGTAGTTTAAGCTTGTCTACAGTCGGCTGAAGAGATTCATCCTGAAATTCCTTGGAATCAAGGTGATGGGCTAGACTAGCATTCAAAAGAAACGGGCTGCTAGATACTCCGAAAACCACGCGTCAGTGTCTGAAAATTTTCAATTTAGATCGATCATTAGTCTTCCACCACAGGAATCTCAGAAAGTCACGATCCTCAGGCCGCACCCTCAGTTGTAAGAACGCTTGCTTAATGTCAACTATAACTCCGATGTGACTGAAGCGAAATCTTATTAGCAGTGGTGGAATTTGTTGGGATAAACTCGGTCCGACACTTAAACAGTCATTTAATGCAGCGTATCCAGGCCGCTCAAAGGAAGCATCAAAGACTGGGCGAATCTTTGTGGTGTTACTTGATGGTTTGAGGACAGGCCTGTGAGGGAGATAATGACTTGGGTTCAATATTTCATTTTGCGGTACAATTTCTAATATACCTTCCAACTGCCATTGTTTGAATACAGCATCATAAGATTCGAAAGAACCATCTTTCAATAAACGTTTTGTTACGGAATTTAATCTGGATTCAGCGATGTCGTAACTTTGGTACACAGGAGAGTGTCCAGCCAACCAATGCAAGGTTACTTCATATCTATGTCCTTCTTTCTTGATAGTTTCTCGGAAATGTATTAAGGTTTCTTCTTCCAACATTTTCTTAGTTCTTCATTCTGAAGGATCTTCTATGCCCAAAGTTTCCAATTCCCAAATACGCGGAATTTCGAAGTTCTGCATACAAACGCTAACCATTCCAATAACCGAACTCTTCTTCTAACTTCCCAAAATGCTCCATCCTAACTTTGTTTCTATGGCAGAAATACCAGACCTTAGTACTTCAAAGATAAATATTGCTCTCGGTAAATTTCAGCTTCGTCAAATTCTTTTATGAAGTCTTTTTCGCTGTTGGCATTTTTTTCTGTTTCGCCAAGTAATAAATCGGGGGATATTTCGATAATTGGGAATCTGGCTATCTTTCTTTATTGGCGTCAATTTTTGGCTCCAGCGCCTGCGCGAGCGGTATTTTTCTTTGCAAATAAAAACAAAGATATCGGAAACATCTATTCACATAGGGTTACTATAAGTTAGCAGGGTTACCAAAATAAAATTATTTGCACCAAAAGTGAGACGACCGCGCCAGATTCCCAATTATCGAAATATCCCTACATACACTGGATATTTCAATAATTGGGAATTTGGCGATCTTTCTTCATTGGCATCAATTTTTGGCCCTAGAGCCTCCGCGAGAGGTATTTTTCTTTGCAAATCTAAACAAAGAGATCGGAAACACCTATTCACATAGGGTTACTATAAATCAGCAGGGTTACCAAAATAAAATTATTTACGCCAAAAATGAAACGACCGCGCCAGATTCCCAATTATCGAAATATCCCCATAAATCGTTAATTTTTTCCTGATTGGCTTCCAAACGCTCATATTTATCGCACAATTGTGAATTCACTTCTAGTAACCGACCTGCATCAATTTCTGTTTTCTTAATTTCCTCATTTATAACTTTCGTATGATTCGTAAAAGACATCCGCAAAATCTTGCGTTTCAATCTTAAAGCATCCATGACAACAATTTGTATATGCTCACATGTAAAACTCAAACAAACCTTAATTTGTATTATCAGTCCTGATTCACGGACGCCAGTTGTTGAGACTCAAAAAACATATTTTATTCCTGAAAACACAAATGAATTTTGATGTTCAAGCTACACATGAGGTCCACACAAAATGCCAGCAAAATCCTAAAACACGTATCACCAAAAATTGGCTATTGTAACTTAACACATTCAAAATATGTTGCCAGCTCTTAAGAACGTAATAATCAAGTATTCATAATTTCTCCTGTTGCCAAAAATATAAATTATGCACTGAAACTTAAGGAGAAAAAACTAAATTGGAGTTCCAACACATAAAACATGAATTAAAATGCAAACAAATCCGCCAGCTAATTTATTCGGTGTCTTTGCGAGATTGATGAAAACTATACTCGCGAAGCAATCATGTTATTATAACCCCGCTCATCATTGTGCCGCTGTATTCCATAATTCCGGCATCAATTTCATCTCCTTTTCACCATAGACGGGGGCCTCTCTACGTAAATTTCTTACTCTATGATCTTTACTAATATTATAAAGAGAGAGGACGGATTTTTGTGTTTTTATATGTTCGAGGTAATCTCCGGAACCACTGCACCTATTTGAAAAATTCTTTCACTACATGAAAAGTGGTTTCTTACTGAGTAACATAGGCTATGATTCGAAAAAATCCGATAAATAGTTCTTTTTTAAATTCAAATTTAGGCCCAAATTTCACGTAAAATGGCTATTATTGTCTATTAAGGGGGTGAAAAATTACTTGCACATATTATTATTATATATCGTTGAAAAGGGCAGAATTTTCCGCGTTCTAAACAATTTAATTCAATGCTCTAACTTAATTACGGCGGGAGTAATTTGCGTTTTTAGCTCGAACTTTTTTAGTCTTAGCTGAAATTTTGGCAATACTTTCTTCATTAAATATATTAATAAAAAGTGAAGGAATTGTCCCACAGTTTTCTTTTTGACACCGTTGGAAAAAGTGACATTTTTTACCCCAGAAATATCTCGACTTTTGGTCGAAAAAGTAACCTTCTATCTCCAAAGGAAAAAAAGTTACAACCCGTTAAAAATAAAGTTTGAATAAATCTAATCTCCATTAAAATTACTGATGTTTTGTTTCGCATTGCCATGGTTACGTCTTTTAGCTTCGCTACATTTTAATTTCTTAAAGGTCCACAAACTTGGAGCCACGGAATTTAAACAATGGGGAAATGTTTTCGCCAATTCTGCATATTTTACGATCTACGTTATGATAATTCCCCCAGACAATGTAGAAATTGTGGGAAGAGTTCGAAAGGGAGTCTTAGCAATTTTCCCAATTGTCGCCAAATTTGTGGACGCCAAAGACCAAGGGCTAATGTAATTCGGTCATGGCCTTGCTGATAGTTGCAAAAGCAAACATTGGGGTTGCTTCCTTCAGTCAAAAGAAGTACTTCCAGTCACTGAATTTTTTTTTTAAACAGAACGGTTCAAACGCTTGATAATTTATTGAATTTTTTTAACTTTTCAATTTACAAAGTTTGAACAGAACAACGTCTGTCGGGTCCTCTAGTTAATCTATAATTCCAGTAGATAGCGGTCATTTGTTGACCATTTTATGTTTCTTCATTCTTCTAAAACATAGAGTAAAGAAATTACATAGAGAGGTCCCGCTATACTAAGAAATTGAAGCCGGAAGTTGCACTGCTGTATCCCAAGATCCTTTGCTTCTTGAGATACGTCTTGATTCAAAACACTCCATTACTAAATCTCAATTGGTTGTTAATTTAAACTTAGATATCGTTGCAAGTTTATGAAGCACGTTTTCGAAATTGCATTAAAACATGAATTAAAATGCAAACCAATCCGCCAGCTACTTTATATGTTCCCTTTGCGAGATTGGTAAAAACTATTCTCGCGAAGCAATCATGTCATCCTTGCACCGCTGTATCCCATAATTCCGGCTTCAATTTCATCTCCTTTTTACCATAGACGGGGATTCTCTATGTATATTTCTTTACGTTATATCGTAAAATGACGGCCTTACCAGTAAAACTGTTAAGTCACCGAATCGAGTTCAGCCTTCTCACAATAAAGAATTTTCTTGCATGTTAAACTCTACCAAATCATATTCGTAACTCCAATATACTATAGGGGGCACTGAAGCCAGTCTAATGGCGGATGAAAATGGTAAAACAAACGGATGCTGTAACTTAAAACTTGCTTTGAAGCTTAATGAATGACAGTAATTTTTCATCGTGTTTGTGGGAAACTTTCTTTTCTATTCCTCTGAAATTACATTATACCACAAACTGTCTGAAGCCTGTAATTGTCCCCAAAGAAAACCCGTGGAACGGAATGTTTTACCCTTTTCTTTAGTATTATTAATCACCGCAAGGTAGCGTATTCGAGCTCTGGAGTTGCGAATTTTCTAATTATCATATTGCGAGTTTTATTGTAGAAGCACGCGGGTTATATACTTTGTCATCGGCTATTATTATATAGTAAAGAAATATAAATAGAGTGGCCCCGTTTATGGTAAAAATTACATGAAATTGAAGTCGGAATTATGGGATTCAACGGTGCAATGATAAGCGGGGTTATGATAACATTATCACTAAGTGAGAATAGTTTTCACCAATTTCGCAAAGGGACTGAATCAAGTAGCTGATGGATTGGTTTGAATTTTGATTCATGTTTTAATGCAATTTCAAAAACGTGCTTCATAAAATTGCATTAATTTCTAAGTTTAAATTAACAGCCAATTGGGATTTAGTAATGGAATGTTTTGAACCAAGATGTATCTCAAGACTCTTAGCAAGAAGCTAAGGATCTTGGGATACAGCGATGAAATTTCTGGCTTCAATTTCTTACTATAGCGGGGCATCTCTATGTAATTTCTTTACTCTATGGCTATTATTTATATAAGGATGAGGATAAGTTGACTTTTTCTTTTCTCAAATCAATTTTACTTGTGGGAATATTTCGATAATTGGGAATCTGGCGCGGTCGTTTCATTTTTGGCGTAAATAATTTTATTTTGGTAACCCTGCTGATTTATAGTAAACGTTTGTGAATAAATGTTTCCGATCTCTTTGTTTAGATTTGCAAAGAAAAATACCTCTCGCGCAAGCGCTAGAGCAAAAAATTGATGCCAATGAAAAAAGATCGCCAGATACCAATTATCGAAATATCCCCTTACTTGTGAATTTAAATAATTTTTGTTTTATCACTTTTAGCTTGCTTCAAGAAACTTGTGTCATCAAGTGGAGTATTTTTCAGTCCTGGATATCCAAATGCATATTTTTATTCTGCATTTTGTGAGTGGCACATAATTGTATCATCGGGACATACTATAGAAATCGTTTTCAGCCATTTTCATCTGCCTAGTAACAAGCAATATGTTTACTGCGATGTTAATTCACCCTACATTGAAATCACGTATCAGACAAAAGTAAGGATTTTTTTTGTGTGAAAGTTTAATGCATTGAAAGAGTACATATGTATTTTAGTATTTGTACAGCAAGAGATAGTTATTTCGTCAAAAAAAAAAAAAAAAAAATTGAATTTTTGGCATCTTGAATTCAAATTATCATTTTCGCAATCACGAGCGTATGTATGCGCGTGTGTGTTTGTGTAGGCGCATGTGTGTGGGTGCGTCTGTGTGTGAGTGTTTGTATGTGTGTGAGTGAGTGTTGTGTACGCGCGTGTGCGTGTAGGTGTTCGTGTGTGTGTGTGTAGGCATGCGTGTTTGTGTCTGTGTGCAGGCATGAGTGTGTGTATGTGTAGGTGTGTGTGTGTGCGTATGTAGGTGTGTGTATGTATGCGTGTGTGTGTGTAGGATATGGACGCAACCTGGGCAATGTTTTCGCAAGAGGAGCAGCATCGTGAGGATCCGTTCGATGGTGATGCTGCAGAGGGTGCTGGCGGGAAAATAAAATCAGCTTAACATCAAAAACAGTCAAATAAGAACAATAAGCAATCGTGATTGCTCAAAAAAAAAAAAAAAAAAAAATTAATAATAATAATAAAAAAAAATAAATAAATAAAAAAAAAATTAATTTGAATTCTTAAATTTTGAATTCAAATTATGTTTTTCGCAATCACGAGTTGCGACAGGACCCTACTCATTGGTTACTACTCGACTCGCTTGTTTCAAGACACGGCTCCTGTCCCTCCAAGTCTACCCTCCTGTTGAACGGAGACGTGTGTATTAGTTGTGTATGTGTAGGCTTTTGTGTGAGCGTAGACCTGTCTGTATGCACGTTGGCGTGTGTGTATGTGTGTGAGTGCGTATGTGTATGAGCGTGCGTGTGTCTAGGACATGGACGCCACCGACCAGGAGCGGCTACCGGAGGACGGAGCCGAGCCAGCAGGTGACGGTGGTGGTTGAAAAAGGCACGGAACATCAAAGACGGTCAAATGAGAACAATAAACAATCGTGATTGCTCAAAAAAAAAAAAAAAAAAAAAAGCACATGCAGATTAAATCTATTCTTTCCTGTAATATAGATTTTTCTTGTTAAGGAGGCGTTAAAACAAACATAATTTTCATGATTGAGGGGGGGGGGACTAAGACTTTTGAGGATATTGGGAACGAACTTCATTTGGTGCCTCCCTCCCTTACTAATACTATATATTGATAAAATAAACTGTTACTAAAGTAATTACTGCATCGACGCTGTCTCACATTCCATTATAGGTTACGAAAACAATATACTTATGTGGTAGAATGCAATAAAATATAATATTAAGCCTAGAGTACCTTTGGAATTTGTGAGAGGCTGTAATTTTAAGTAGAATTTTTTTTCTAGACTTAAAATTTGCTTTTGTTATGGTGCGATTTGAATTTATCCCGTTTTCAAAAAACTTTAGTTACAGATTTGGTATCCCACAAATTTAGGTGCCCTGGGTCCGTGCCCCACGTCTTAATCTGATCTAATCTGATCCTTGTCATGAGCGCTATGCAATCCTTAATTCGTTTGCCATACTTCATCAGTTATCTGACTAAAAAACAGTACTGCTTAATAATAATGCACTGTGTATAGTCAACCTACTAACTTTTTATAATCACAAAATGTTTTAAACTAACTGAGGAAATATTGAACCGAAACGGAGATATTTTTTTCAGGCAGGTTATACTTCTAAGAGGTACTGCAATAATAATTACGAACAAAACCTCAGTATTCCATTCAAAGAAGCGAGAATTCGTTTTTTCTCTGGATTTTATAACGGAATGATCTCTGAAATGGGGAAAAATTACGGAATCAGTGCCTCTTTTAAAGGTAAGGGCCAGACATTCATTACCTGAGTTTTAAATCTGCTTTTCTTACTGTGTAAAAATCTAATAATAATGTCGCAGCAGCCAATAAAATTGTTGAACCAGACTGACATACTTAGAAGTGTCGGGCGGGTTGAATTTCACATGGCGTGCAAAACTTCAAGCCAAGGCTGAAATTGGGTTTGTTTGATTAGAGTAACCCGTTGCACCGAAGGCCCCTATATATATCCACAGAGGTTCATTTATATAGTGGCTCTAGACCGGTTTAAAGCCGCTATATAGATAGGCCGACGCATCAGCTTAAGTTTTGCCATTTTGGATCGGACTTTTCATTGTTGCGGAGCTAGGGTTACTACAGCAAAGTTTCGTGTTTCGCCAAATTTGCCTCAAATAGTATTTTATTTAATAAACAATTCACGTGCCGCTAATAATCGCTCACAGTGAACAATCATCAAACGCGATAACTCGCTAGGCGTGGTCTTTATGACATCACAAATGATGCCCTTTTGCGCATCTTTCTACAACGTTTCCATGCTATGATAATCAAGAAGCAAATTAAATCATAGAGTAAAGAAATTACATAGAGAGGCCCCGCTATACTAAGAAATTGAAGCCGAAAGTTGCACCGCTGTATCTCAAGATCCTTAGCTTCTTGAGATACATCTTGATTCAAAACACTCCATTATTGAATCTCAATTGGTTGTTAATTTAATCTTAGATATCGTTGCAAGTTTATGAAGCACGTTTTCGAAATTACATTAAAACATGAATTAAAATGCAAACCAATACACCAGCTATTTTATATGGTCCCTTTGCGAGATTGGTAAAAACTATTCTCGCGAAGCGATCATGTTATCATAACCCCGCTCATCATCGCACCGCTGTATCCCATAATTCCGGCTTCAATTTCATCTCCTTTTTTCCATAGACGGGGCCTCTCTATGTATATTTCTTTACTCTATGACTTAAATATTGCGCTCTACGCTTGCTATCGTTGCCAATACACGTGCCAATCGAAACTTTATCGTTGCCAATACACGTGCCAATCGTAACCATATCGTTGCCAATACACGTGAGTAAAGAAGCGAATTAAATATTTTGCTCTCTGAATAGTAACAGTTAAGGCCCCTATATATACGAACCGACGCATCAGCTTGAGATTAGCCATTTTGAATCGGAGCGCGTGTTTGACAGGTTCTCTTTTCTAGCGAATTATCGCGTTTGGTGATTGTTCACTGCGAACGATTATTAGCTGCACGTGAATTGTTTGTTAAATAAAATACTATTTACGGCAAATTTGGCGAAACTTGAAATTTTTCTGTGGTAACCCTAGCCACGCAACAATGAAAAATCGGATCCAAAATGGCCTATCTATATAGCGGTTCTAGATCGGTTTTGAGCCGCTATATAGATAGACCAACGCATCAGCTTAAGTTTAGCCATTTTGGATCGGAGTTTTCATTGTTGCACTGCTAGGGTTACCACAGCAAAGTTTCTGATTTCGCCAAATTTGCCGAAAATACTACTTTATCCAATAAACAATTCACGTGCCACTTATAATTGCTCACAGCGAACAATCAACAAACGCGATAACTTACCAGAAAAGACAACCACTCAAACACTCACTCCTATCCAAAAAGGTTGATCTTAAGCTGATGCGCCGGCTCGTATATATAGGGGCCTTAGATCGGTTGGTTGAGTTGATGACGTTACGGCGAGTGTTCGTAAGATGTTTTCATTAGTTATCATCAACTAGTATACGCGCCTGGTTAGTCACCCCCGGTTACTCTATTCGAACATACCCATTGATCAACTGTTATAGTTTTCAGGCGAATGAAGTGGCAAAATTCAAGCTCATGGACCAACATTAAAATTGTAAAAATCTTGGTTCTCATGCTTCTGTAAGATTATCCTTAGATACATTTTTGTGGGAATTTAGTGTCTCCAATAGCACCTTTTCAGCCATACCCAACATTGAAATGATGCCTTCTGAAATTTGATAAAGTGTTGAGGAAGTTACGGTGTCCCCCTCCCCCTCCCAAAGAAAAATAAAACACTCACCAATGAGAAAAAATATGTATGATAACTTGTAAACTCTGTGAGAACAAAAGATTTTTCGAATCTCTAGAGTTCATTAATCAACTTATAATGAATGAAATTAATTATCGATTACGGGGCAGCAAGGGAATGGCAGAACTCCGAGAAGGTTTGGTTTTAACCGTATTGTCAATCTTATTAAGATATTTTTTTATACAATGCATGTAAACCCCTTATGAGGCCCCCCTCCCCAGGTTGTAGTGACCTTTAGGGATATAGTGATGTTTGGGGGGGGGGGGGCTCTGTTTACTTGTAACACGGTTTTTTGCTCCTTTTTTTGCTTTTCAGAAAAACCTGATGATGCTGCTTCACATCGAAATTTTAAATCGCTTCTCATCTCATGCGTTGTCATTGTTTTATTCGTCTTGATGACATCCTGGTACTTATGGTAAGAAAAAGATTCAATTTTATGTACACTGAGTTGCGAATTTCTTATAAATAAGAACATTAAACTATGTATTTAATTCATGACGAAATTTTTTGTACTGATGAGTTTAATTTAAGTTTAAAGTAACGAAAATTTAACTGAAGAAACATTACAAATTTGATTGTGAAATCGATAGACGTATAGCTGCTAATTTGGCACAAGTAGCAAGCATCTTTTAAGATTCAAGTGTAATGTTAATGATCTTTTTCATGTTAAACAATACAGCGGAATACAAAAATGGTTTTACGACGAGATTCGAACAACCGTTTCTAAAACATTGCTGTTGATGATTTCTCTACAACCAGAGGCGGATCAAGTGAAGTGGGGGCCCTAAGCGGTAAAAATTTTGCCCCCCCCAAACTTAAGTAAAAAAAAGAGGCTTCAGTAAAATAAAAGAATAAAGTATAAGGTTTATTCTCCAGAAAACAACTTTTGAACGCAAATATTTTTCAATTTCAAAACCTTTTGTTTTCTTTTTTTTTTCATTCTTACATGAAAGTGTTACCTACTAGAAGTAACCATGAACAATGGCCCAGCTAAGTTCCAATTATTTTACTCATAAATAAAAAAAAATAGAAAATGCCTTATTCACGGAAGTCAAAAAAAAAAGATTTTTTTTTTAAATGTTTAAAAGGTTGCAGCCAATTTAATATCAAAGTAGTAATTTTGTTAATTGTGCAAACAATGAGTTATTTTAATTATTAATGGGAATTTAATATGAAGTTCCCTTAATTAAAGTACGATTTAATTATTAGTTATCGTTTTAGTTAAAATGTGCGTAAAAAATAGTGTTTAGTAAATTTTAGAATATACTGGCAATTTATAATGGGGTCGTTTCCAAAATTTAAAAAGTATTTTTTCTGAAAGAACATGCTTAAAAACATAGATCTGACCATTTTTTAAATAATTTGTTTAAGTTTAATATTTTTGAAAAATTACTTAAATTGGTGCGCTTCTGACGATGACATCACAAATGATGAAATGCCGTTTAGTGTTGCCATTTGCAGAGCAAAATATTTAATTCGCATCTTTACTCACTTGTATTGGCAACGATATGGTTGATAGCAAGCTTAGAGTGCAATATTTATTTCGCTTCTTGATTATCATAACGTGGAATCGCGGTAGAAAGATGAGCCAAAGAGCATCATTTGTGACGTCATCAAGATCACGCCTTGTTTGAAAAATCAGACATTTAAAAAAATTAATGAGAAAATAACTGTTGGGAAAATGAAAGACTTTTCTGGGTCCATGTTTTTTTTTTTTTTTTTGCTTATTCTATCAATATCAGTGACTAAAAGTACTACTTTTGACTGAAGGAAACAACCTCATTGTGGTAGAATGCCGAAGATTGATGTATTTACCCTCCATCATTTATTTTCACCTTACAAGTAATGACATTTATATGGTCTGTCACGGAGGTGAGGAATTTTCCATTAATATAGATCTAATGGATTCATTTTTCAGGGAAATATGTTTTTCTTCGTTGTTACAATCTGCACATGTCAAGCATATGAAAACATGTATTTTTTTACATTAATTTACATCCATGAAAAATTTACATCTAAAAAAAAACGAACTAAAACACAATATTAAAAAATTAAATTTTCTTAAACGATTAGTATTTGAGACACTTGTGAAAGAAATAATAAATAAATATATACTTTTAATCAAACAATTTATTAAGCAACATGAACAGTCTCACCAGGTGTGTGACATGCCACGGAGGTGAGAATTCACATGTTGTATACCAAAAATATACTAAAATAAAAATTATTATTTAAAAACTGTTGTCAGTTTTAAATAGATATATTTTTGATGAAATTAAAAAGCATTGTTAAATGAATTGTTCCTAAAAGATTTTTCTGTAAAAGGCGTGTGGCAGAAAAGTTACTTTTTGAAGAATGACCCATAAACAAAAATTAAAAGCAATATCGGAACACAATTTTTATTTAATCTCCTTATATGAATTTTCGTCGTGTTTCATTGGTAGCAAAATCATGAACTATTTCTTTAGTGTCGATGCAGTTTAACATCTGCTCTCTATATATAAAATAGCTAAGTTATTCAATCTCACTTCTCGCTTTCTCTGTTTCAAAACTGAAAAGGATTATTCACCAAATGCATTCGTCAATGGAATTGTGAAAAAAACATTCAACAGTGCTTCCATGTTCGATATCAAGCAGCAAAAGATATTCCTTTAGCTGCTTGATGAATGTGATAACAAGAGAGAGCTAATGTGTTTGAATTTTCTGGTGTTGTTTTAAAGGTATCCTTGTTTTTTTTTTTTTTTTTGAGAAACATAATGAAATGATTGAATTCGTCTTCCAAAGTGCAAACATCAATATCATTTCTGTACATATCCATCAATTTTTCTGAGAGTATACTCACCGTAATCCATTACGCACAATATGTGTATGCGATCATATTACATAATATGTCATAATATGAAAATTTTTGGAGCTTGAGGTTATACGCTACATGTCTAAAAAAATGTTTGAGAGTATACGGCGTTTATGGAGTATATACCCTATGGGACTCCACCACCCACTGATTCAAACATTTGAGTGATGCTTTTCTTTCTTCTGATGTCATGTTTCGATCAAAGAAGATTCGAAATGGCTCAAGCACAACTTCATATTTTTGAGCTCTTAGAGATAACTGTGCCGTTGGGCTATCACATATCACTACATAAGAATTCACTTTGAAATTGTTTCTGGTTGAGAACTCGTGTCCTGGTTTTTTGTTTCCAAAGAAAAAAAGATTCTCCTTCGATGTCTGCAAGTTTGCACATCTTCCTCAGTAAATGATAGCCCTGAAATATCAGTTGTTTTTTTTCCTTCGTTTTCGTATTCTTTTCGAAAATTAATAATCAAATTTTCTTACGATTTCATTAAGCTGGACCCTTTCAAGTGTTCGCCCTCACACTCTATTGATTGCAGTAAAAAATCTCGTGCCGGTCTCTTTGCCGGCGGTAAAAAAAACTCGTTCGTTTAGTTTCAGTTGGTAAAATCTAGAACCAACGTATTCTAGCTTTAGATTTTAGGCAAACATCGGGGCGGCTCTATGGCATCGTAATTCAAAATAGGGGCGAAACAAATTTGGAGGGTACCTAAACCAACCCTTATGAGCCTATGGGTGTATCAATCCCCAGCTGTTTAAAAAAAAAAAAAAAATCGTTCATTTAGTTACAGTTGGTAATATTTAAAACCAATTATTTTAGATTCAAATCAAACTTTGGGGTTCTGCGCTATCACGGAGCCCTACGCGACTGCGTAGTCCGCTTACCGTTAGACCCGCCACTGTCTACAACCAATCAGACATTACTGACCAAACTGGCGTCATTACCCAAAATAATTTTCGTGCTTTCATAAAATAAAACATGGAGGCTTCAAATGAAAATAACTTCAGAAGATGTCCGTGCTAAGTCGGTTAACTAGATGGATAGAATCTTGCGAAGTCCCCAACATTAGAACAATTCGGTCACAACTAACGCTACTATATCAGGGAGTTGGTTCAGCAGGAAGGGCGTATCAGGTTGAAGAAGTTTTATCAGGGGCACTCCGATGGGAGGTCGCTGTGATCTCCCAAATTTTTCCTTATTCGACAAATTTTGACGGACGATTCGGCAAATTTAAGGTCACAATTGCAATTTTTAAATGCCCGAATGTCCCTTTTTATATGTACTTATGTGTGCATACCTGAATTTTATCGTTCGGCAAAATTTGATGTTCTGTTCGGCAAATTGAGATTTTCTGCCCTCCCAAAAATTTATGTTTAGGGCACTCTTGGTTCTAATTCTGGAGCGTACTTCAGTGTTCGGAATAAGTTCCAAGTGCTCCGTTTCGAGAAGTAATTCTCCTTCTAAAATATGCCGAGTCTGTAGCAATGATTTCACTCTTTCGTGTCGTTCTTAATATATTTTTCTGACAGCTCTGGGTACAGCCTCAAAATTTTAAATCAGTCCATTATGGTACTCATGCCACACTTAACCATTTAAGATTGCAATTACATTGAGGATGGTTCATGAATTTAATTCATGAAGTTAGTGATAAACATAACTAATTAAAAATGCTATTGTAGTTTCAAAAACAACTATTGATTACAGATCATGAGGTATATTTTATGTTAACATAATTATAACGATGAAACTAATGTGGTTATCTAATATTGACTTTCATTAAACTTTTGTTTATTGCTAAGTACAGGGTGTTTATAATCTTGCACTGATAAAGAACATTAATTTAAGAAATTACTTCAGATTAAACCCTATTTCTTTTTTTATTTTCAACTTTGTCTTAAAACATTTTTTCACAGTTTATATACTCCTCGACGTGATCACCAGGGACGTGCACCCGTGTAAGGGAGAGGGGGGGGGGCAGCTGTTGGCCCGGGCCCAAGCCTAAAGGGGACCCAATATTTTTAAAACTAGACGTGAAATATAGAAGTAAACAATATTGAGGAAGGCCCGGAAAAGTCATTTGTGACGGGCCCCCAAATTTCCGTGCACGCCCGTGGTGATCACTTCGTAGTTCTGACCAGGAAACCATACGAATGTGTTGATATGAAAAAAAATTAATAAGTAGCAATTGAAAAAGTATAATAAAACATGATTTTAAACGCATAAATTATTTGCCCTCGTGTCCCTGTTGCTGAAATATGAGGTTGCCAAAATTGAAAGAAAAGTCGCCAAATTTAGAGTGTTCAGTGAGTAATTGAAGACGTCTTTCGCACGCTTTGCAGATAGATGTCTTGCGACATGCAGACGGTGTAATCACAGAGCACTTTCATTTCTCTCCAACTCTTTAAGTTTGGCGCTTTTCTTATAATTTCGGCAGACTTCAAGGCCTTAAAACTCCTTAACAGGGACACGAGGGCAAATAATTTTAGGGGCAAAAAGCTGCCTCCACATGCTTTTTGGATTGCTACCTATTTGAACATTTTTTGAATTATTACACTATTCGTGTAGTTTCTTGATGAGAAGATGTAGGAGATTTTTAACTCCTTGACTGGCACTAGAGCAGTTAGAATTTATAGATTGAGCCGATTTTGTGAACTAAACGCTAGAGGTTTTTATAAGCCTTTTTCCATAGTTTCCAAATTGCAATTTTATTTAGTTCTTTCGTTTTTTGAAGCATCAAGTGGAAACATTACAAAAAACGACAAGCAGAAAATAGAAGGAATGCCACTGAACCGAATGCACCAGGCTTGGATGCACTGAATGCAGCTTACGAATTTCAGAGAGTTCAAATTCAAACTGCTAAAAAAAATCGCACTGAGGTAAGCCCATTCTTGTATTTCTATTAGCTGTCTTGTTTTCAACTGCTGTTTCTTCTCTTCCGTAACCATCTTACAGTCCGATCACTTATGAGGTGGAAAGGTAAACATCCAGTTTACAGGCTTAGACGGATACATCTATTAGTTTTCAGAGATGCCAGCTTTTGCAGATGTAAAACTCAGCAGAGTCACATTGAAATTAACGCAGCAGGCGCATCAAAATTTTACTTTTCTCTCCTCAATCAGATAGACTCGTCTTAGTTGGTCGTTTGCCAATTCCATATAATCCGTGGTTTGACTGTATACAGGAACAGAGACAGGTCTTGATCTGCGAACCACCCGCAGAGTCCGCATTGCAGAGGGGGAGGGGGGCACGTCTTATAAGGGATCCAACAGCACAAGAAATTGAAAGAAAAAAAAAAACCTAGCACTAAGACTTATTAACGTAACTAATGTACACTGCTGGCGTCTGGGGAGGGGCTCTACAGATTTTGTTGCAGTGGGGGGGGGCAAAATTTATAGATCCAGGCCATGAACAGAGATTACATAAACTTTCTTGTTGAATCTCTGCCCCCTGCTCGTTAACGCTCACCAACGCCCGAAGATTACTTCGCAACCTTATTTGATTCGCAAAGTTTTCGAAATAGTCAGTTTAAAAGAATCAGATTAACAACGCGTTACGAGTTCCGTTGGGAACAAAAAGTGTCCTTTCCCCTTGTTTTAAACTAACTTGTATTAACTTGCATTGAGCTATTAGTGCTAAGGAATTCCTGAGCATTGTAAAACGGCAATTTTGTACGTTTGAAAAGTCGCTTTCAAATTCGCGGTATCTAGTAATATATTTTGTTTTTTCTTTAGCTAAGGGCTTAAATTGAGTTGGGCCTAGGATTTTCGGTTAAAATATAAACCCTTATATCTGCTGTTCTAATTAATTGAGAAAATTGGAACAAGCTTTATTTGACGTAGAAAAAAATGTCTTTTGAACGATGTAGAATGTTAAGTGGTGTGGGAAATCTTTCATCCCTTTAATAGGTAATTTACGTAAAATTTTAGCTTAAAAAATTGATTACAAAAAAACTAATTCAAAATCTAAAATAAAAAACCGCAAGTGCAAACCCTCGGAGCTCGAAGTAATTTTGCACCAAATTTTAAGGCTGTAGCTGCCATGGGGTCTCCTGGATGCAGGCCTGTCTCAGACTTCATTTCACAATTTCTTTGACGGTACTTTTTTTTTAAATATATAGAAATAATAAAATGAACTAAACTTAAACATAAGTAATAAGTTTACAAGCGCCTACCCTTATTTTCTGTATTTTTTTTCTTTTGTAAAATTTAGTAATATTTTTCAATGATTTCTACCGAATTCATTCTGCAGTTTGTTTGAATGCATACATACCTATAAAGATTATTAGGCGTGCAAATTCTTTAAAAATATTTAAACTACGATTAATGCCAGAATATCCAATGGAAGTGATAATCATCTAGTATGTTAATATACTATACAATACATACATAAAAGGATTATCTAGAACCAAAACTTCTCCTAGGAAAGAAATTCTGATTGCGCAACAGTTATAAAAGCCCAGTATTCCGCCGCCGCCGTGCTAAATCCATGGTGTAGAGGATGACTGTGTGTGTGTTCCTGCTACAAATCTAGTTTTTTATCGAGTGTCGGGTCTTTGTTGAAATTGGCATAAAGACCCTTTGATGCTCAGGAATTACCATTTACCTTGCACAAATTCAGTTTACGTCGGATCTTTTCCAAGTTGGGCAGGTTCTTTGAAGCAAATTAATTTACATGGTAGGCATGGGTGCCCAGATGTAAATTTTTAAGGGGGGGGGGGTTGGCTCAGATATTTTCCCCATGGTTTAGCAAGATATTTTCCCCATAGAAACCAAATTCAGTACAGATTAGAGTTATTAATGTTTGACATTTTTAATAAATTATTCATTAATGGCTGGAGCAGAAATTTTAATTTTTGCAAAGAAAAAAGTATTAAAAGCACGGAATTTCTAATATCTAAGGGGGGGGGGGCTTAAGTCTCCCTTTGCCCCCTATATGGGCGCCCTAGACAGGAGGGTTTTCCTTTTACAAATCCCCAGTTTGCATCGAATATCAAAGATACTTTGATGCTCAGGAGTTCTCATAGAGGGTTTTTCGTCTCCCTATGGGACGTTAAATTGCCAGAAAAATCTGAGGAACGGAATGTTTATGCCTTTTAATAACAATGACTGAATTTTTAGAAGTTAAAAAAATCGAAAGAGGTCTAAATTTAAATTTTGAGCCATAACATTGCTTTTTTCAACACGTTGAAATTCAACACGGAAAATTTTACACTATTTTTTTTTAATAGTGTTTAAGCTCGATCAGTTCGATTGTTGAACATGCGTCCCCTGACACGACTTTTATTTTCGAGCCAGACCGTGCAACGACGGGCTACGCAGCTAGTATAGTAAAAATGCAACAGATTATTCTTTTTCAGTGCGTTTTTTGAAACAAATCAAGGTGTTTTCTTTGCAACTATGCACATATATTTTGTAAGTACGTGATTGGATCATGAGTTCCATTTTTTTTTCTTTCCCCAGAGTGTTGTTACTACAAATTCTGCAGATGACACGTCGAAATCGCCTGTTTATGAAAATCTTCCTGTTGCTGGCTTAGCCCCACTCGGTCCCAGTAAGCAAGTTATTTCAATAACATTTTATCATTTTTTTTTCAAACTAACAATGTCTATCTATTAAACTTAAATCGCAGTTAGATATTTTAATTACTTATCCGGACAGAGGCAAAAGTTTCAACTTAGAAGCGTATCCACGCATTTCAACGTTAAACATTTTTACCTAAAGAAAACGTGTTTTTTAGCACATCTGATTAGAACCTGAGAGCATTTTTACTCTAAAATTCAATTAGAAATCTTGAACAGACTAAGAAATAAATTAGGAAGTAAATTTTTCTGGCGACGGTCAACACTGCGTGCGTGTGTTGCTTCTTAGCTAATTTTCTTGGATAATTAAGAAAATTTTCTTGTATTTCCAGCAAAAAAAGGTCGAATTCATTATTTGAGGTGACTAGTGAGTTAAGCTTTTTTCAGTCTCCATATCAGTTCATTAAAGCTTAAGCTTAGATTATACGGAGAAAATAGATTTTCATGCTTTTCATTTTCTTATTTTGTAATATAAGAGATGGTTTTTGTGCTGAACAAACTTAAATGGAAATGGCTTTTGACGTAGGACATGCAACAAAAAATGATTTTTCGGTATGGCACTTTTCTGGATATTTTTTAAACTACTCAAAAACTTTCAACATTTAACAAATTATTTTTCTGCTCTGAAAAGTCGGAAGAAGTTTCAGTGATTCCAAGAATAGTTTTAGCTTTTCATTTTAAAATATAGAAAAAAAACGAGCTGATGTGTGCTTCACATGACTTCCTTTTACTCCGATTTAATGTCATTTTCCCATTATTGGCAATTTTAATGTGATTCAATAGTTTACTCTCTAAATATCACCAACCATGGCCCCACTGAATACTTAACGGCCGTGGCAATCGCTGAAACTCATGGCAACAAAGAGGGCGCCACTGGCTACCCCTGTTTTTGTTTCCACTTGGCGTGATTGTGAGCGTTGGCGCTTTGGCATCTGTGAATACGTGATTTCTCGACTTATTATCGGGCGTACGTCATTTGACGAAAATTTTAATTTCAAAAGAAGGAATGAGGAGAAAAAGTGCTGAATAAACATTGTATTACAAAGGTGAAGAGCATTTCTTATTGTTATTTTAATATCATATCAAAAATTACGCGTAAAAAAAATTTAACTAAACACAGAAAACATATGATTTTTTTAATATTAATGCGTAATTCTTAATATATTTTTTTCAAACTTTTTTTTTGTTGAAAGCTTTGCAAATAATTTTCAAATTTTTTATTGAAAATCCCCTGGGGTTTCCTTTTTGGATACAACAGTTCTAAGATTGATGATATATGGCAGGCAGCCCTCATTTCTAATTTTACAAGCTCATTTACATGCGAATTTTTTCTGCTCAATAAATTACATCGAAAAAAAAAAAAAAACACGCTCCGCAATCTGTAAATACATTCATTTCTCAAAACTTGAGAGGGTCATTCATTGCCCCTTTTGACCTTGATGGGGATTAGAGGGGGGGTATAGGAATTTACGTTACCAATTGCCATTCTTTTTACTCGTAATGTAGTGTATATTTTACAACGAACAGAATTTAATTAAAAATGTACGCTTGGGAACAGGCCCGACATTTAAAAATTCGCGGGGGGGGGGGGGGGGCAAAGGTTTTGTGTTCGGGAAAAAACGGGGGAAAGTTCGGGAAAAAATTAGGCATTTTGCTCGTATTTTGAAAAAATACGAGCATAATGCCTAATTTTAGTATGTTTGCAAAATTTAGTGGAGTCATAATTGCTCCCCCCCCCGTGATATCCCCACTTGACAGGTCTGGTTAGGAATATTCTTTTTCAAATGAAGAAGAACAATAGAAAAGTTGAATGATGGCATGTATATAAGTAAATATGATGGCAATTTAAGAAAATGAACCATTAACATAATTTTAAAAACATTTAAAATCAGAGTGTGACTAATACATGGTTCTACGACGGGTCCGTGGTTCTCGCACCAATATTTTACGGACACCAAAATAATGTCATTTATCTTTTTTCCCTTCCATTTTTAGCACATCTCATATTATAATAACTTTAGTGTAGATCTTAGTAGTATATTAGTGCACTATACGCATAGAGATGCACAAACGTTTAGTGCACAAGAGTTATTTCGAAAAAGTGCAGATTTTTTTTCCTTACAAAAGGAAATTCATAGCATAATCAAAAAATAAATAAAAATAACATGGAGCTAGAAAAACTTTCATTTTCCCGAAGCTTAGTTTTTAATTAATTTTTTTAAATATCCGATTTTGAAAATAAGGCGTGATCTTTATGACGTCACAAATGATGTACTTTGGCGCATCTGTCTACCGCGTTTCTACGTTATGATGATCAAGAAGCGAATTACATATTGCACTCTACGCTTACTATCAATCATATAGTTGCCAACACTTGTGAGTAAAGAAACTAATTGAATATTGTGCTCTGTGAGTGCCATAAGTGAATGGCATTTCATCATTTGTGATGTCATCGGCAGAAGCGTAAACAATGAAAGCGCGCCGATTAATGCATTTTTTTTTTTAAATATTAAACTTAGTCAAGCTATTTTAAAAAATGGTCAGATCCTATGATGTTAAAAATGTTCTTTAAAAAAAAAAACCCCTTTAAATTTCGGAAACGACCCTGTTGCTTCACACTCTTTGAGCATTAAAAAAATGTATACATATACACTCATTCCTCTTTTTAGGTAATGAATAGGGACCGCATAAAAAATCGTGTAAAAAAAAAATGCTTCAAACTTCACCAGTAGCTTTAAAAAGTTTTCGCAACTGAGTTAAAATATATTTTTTTATGCGGTGGATAGGGATTGCATAAAAAAAGTTTCACGTAGAAAATACCCAAAATATTATATTTAAACGAAATCAAAATAAACCAAGCGATGATAATTTTGCCGACTCCCGAAAAATTTCCCGAATTAAGAAATTTTTGGAAAGTCACAGTGACTTCCCATCGGATGCATCTGTCGGCCCTTGATGATACTACCACGCACTCGTTTGATAAATAATTTTCGCTCGTTTTATAAATAATTTTTATAAACTACACAAAAAAAAATAAAAAATAAAATTCCGCACAAAAACAGGTTTGAGTGTACACACACACATCGGAAGGCGCACAGACCGGAGAGCGTTCACTTTAGCTCAGGTTCTATCCCCACCCCCAGGCTCCCACCTTACCCATAGCATCCCGGGTGCTATTACTTCAATATATTTTTCAATTGTTATAAAGTGTTCACGCAGTAAATAATTTTTATGATAAAGGTCAGATTCGACCATAAAATATTTATCATATTTACGGCCTGGTATTACCTATTCTAGAAAATCAACGGTCATATTATGACGGGTGCAAATTTCTTGGTCATTTCCATTTCATTCCATTTGTAGAAACAAGAAACCCAACGAGTAGGATCCTATCGCAATTCATGATCGTGAATAACTTAATTAGAACTGAAGCAGCCAAAATTCAAATTATTATTATTATTTAAAATTTATTTTTAACATTTAACAAATACATGCAGTAGGGGAAGAAACTCCTCAAATATCTACACATGAATTTGTGAAACTAATTAAAAAAAATGGGGAACATATTATTTTACAAAATATCGACACTGTTGATATTTTGTAAAATCCTAGCAGGGGAGAGTTCCGTACAAAATTTATTTTGTCTTTGCAAAAGCAAAACAATGATATGATTCTTTTTTACTTGCCATTTTAAAGATATTTTTAAACATACATTCGATTTGCGATAGCTCGAATGTAAAAAGCCCGACGGAAAACTTCGACTTATTGAAAGTTTGACTTAACGATAGTTTTGTTTTTTGATATTTTAATATTAAAAACCATACTTTAATTAATATGTACATATAACAGACAAAATTGCAGAACTTAAGTTTTTTAGCACAATATGCACAGTTTAATGAAATGTAATGATGGAAAAAAATCAAAAGCATGCTGGAACTGCTTGAATAGAGCTGATTCTACTTCAGGAAATGTGCACATCTTCATTCGTTTCAAATTCGGATTGCAAGTGAAGGTGAAATAATTATTCTCCCACAGTCACTTCTTTCTTTCTTTCTTTTTTTTTTCGTTCTTTCATAATAAATTTCGAGTAATCTTGGAAAAAACTTCGAGTTATTTAGAATAATTAGAATGGAATTAAAGACAAAAAAGTCGGGATTTGATAAAAACTTCGAGGTATAGTAAATATTTGAGTTATCGGACTTCGAGTTATCGCAAATCGACCGTATTTTTAAGAAAATTAAAATATTTAGCGATGTAAATTCCTGTATACATTGAATTCTAATCATAAAAAACTATTTTCTACACTTGAAAAATGAATGAGAAATTAGCTTTGAACTATAAACTTTGAAAGAAATTTGATCGCCAAGTTTGCGAAAATTAGGATATGAATTTTCTGTTGGAAAAATAAAATACACACACACAGTAGACCGTCAAGAATCCGCAGGAGTCTAAGATCTGCTTACAAATTTTTATAATCTTGTTCTAATTGTATAGCATTAGGAGCAGCTCTAAATATCTAGCATTTCTTAAAATAAAAAAAAGGGTGGAGAGGGGGGGGGGGGGGTAATTTTCCGTTATAGGTACGTAGCGGTGCATTTTTTAAGCTGGCGATTAGTTTCAATTTTATTTATTGTCAGGGACTATTTCAAGTTACATATAAAGTACTTATTTGGCGATACCATAAACTATTTTGTCTTTTTAAAGACTTATAAGCGAAGCAAGACTAGAAACAAGATCAAAAAGTCCATTAAAATAAAAAATAATCCTCTGAATAATTAAGTTTCTCCATTAAGCGTAAAATAATTTGGCGGTGTATTTCAACTTTAGATGCTCCATTTACGCATTAAATAATCAGCTGAATAACATTACTGATTCGATTCGAATTGGTTGATTCGGTATATTTCTGAGCATCTTGCGAAATATTGATGGTGGTTTTCTGTTTCATTTATTAATTAAAATAAACAAGCTTTCAAATTTGTCGTTGATTGGTTGATGCAACCGTGGCTTGTGGCGCCTCATTGCCGTCAGAATGGGCAAATATGAAGTTTTGAAGTTTTTCCATCTAGTGTGGCCATGTTCAAGTGCAGAAATAGTTGCCCCGGTTTAACACAGGAAAGTCAAAAATTTTCAAGGCCTGGTAAGCGCCAGCGCATTCAGTGGGGCCATGCACCAACATTGGCCAAATTGAAACCAGATAAAAAAAATATAATGCATGAACTCTGGAAGGCAGTTTTTCGTTGATTTAACAAAAGTTAGATTGATTGATTCGCTGCGTTTTGGTTTATGCACATAAGAAAAGGAGCAGATTATTTTCGATACAAAAAAAAAAAAAAAAAAAGTGCCACTACTGAAACGGCACCGCAAGTGATATACAGGGTTAGCATAAAAGAATATCCCGGTTTTAACAATTTATATTTCATAAACTAATACATTTAGCACTATTATATATGATGCATAAAAATAAAGATGAACTGAGTAAGATTTTGTCACTCACAAATGTTCGATGTGTGTACCTTTCGTAACGCGACGTACATCTATAATATACATTTTTGGAGTGTTTCACCGTCAATTTTTCGTCATACTGCATACAGTATACGATCTTTCAGTTCTTGTAATGTTAGTTGGTTTAATTAGGATTTTTAGCGCAAGGTTAAGTTTTTGGCTTGTGCAATGTTGTATACAATGGTGCTGTAAAAGCAGTCTTTGAAATCTCGGAAAAGGATCAGATGGAGTTAGGTTTGGGGATCTGGCTGGCGAACGCAAAGGGTAAATCATCATCACCTGTACCGCCAATCCGGCGTTGCGGAACGTTCGTGACGCAGAGAAGTGGGAGGGGGGGGGATGCACCTCCCAGAGGTCTTGGTTTTAACATTGTTGCCAATCCTAATACATAGTTGATACACGTTTAAGGACTGCTGTGACCAAAAAAGGGAAAAAAAGAAAAAAAAAAAAATCGCCCCAGAAGGAATTTCTGGTGCGCTTGTGCTAAACACGCACGTTTAAGCAGTTACTTATGTTCAAAAAAATTTGGTCAGTTTATCTTTATTACTTCCTTTTACAAAAAAGGAAGTATGGTATTCGCGAAAAAAAATTTCACTCAAAAATCGGCCTTAGTTTCCATTTTGCTCACCCCCGAACGAATGTTGAGATTTTTTTTCGACCCGACCACACGTGGATCCTCGCCTTGACGATCTCCGAGTTAATTACAACGAGTTTTCTCGTGACGTACGTATGTATGTGCGTATGTGTGTATGTATCTCGCATGACTCAAAAACGGTATGTCCTAGAAAGGTGAAATTTGGTACATAGACTCCTTGTGAGGTCTAGTTGTGCACCTTCCCTTTTGGTTGCATTCGGATGTTCCTAAGGGAGTCTTTTACACCTTTTTGGGGGGAAGTCATTGTTAGTTTAAATGCTAACTCAAGTGGTGTAATAATTTGTCAAACACTTGGCTATATATCACCAAGCTTTTGGCCGCCAAGTTTTGTCGCCAACTTTGCGAAAAATTTGGCGATTTTTTTTTAATTTTTATTTTTAAATATGGTTTTAACTCGGCCAAAGTTGGTGATACTTAAAGAGTTAAACATTGAATCACATTAAAATTGCCAATAATGGGGAAACCTGTGTAAAACGTTTTTTTGCGTCGCCTCGCAAGAAACTAGGGGTGAAAATATTTAGTGTTTCCTTGCTTACTCCAAGGCGCTATTATCATTAAATTGGCGTAAAAGGAAGTCATGTGATGCACACATCAGCTCGTTTTTATGTATCATTTTATAGCGGTAAGTGAAAATAGTTCATGAAGTGTGAAATTTTAAAACCGGGATATTATTTTCTAATAACCCTGTATTGTGTAGTTTAGCATTAATGGCACTCGTGGATATTGCTTTATTTATTTCATACCAATTTTCCTTTCCAGGATTTCGGAAAATATCTTCGTTCGGTACAACTCCTCGTACCATCATACCAGAGATTCTGGAAATGCAAGAAAACAACCGTCCGCCCTCTTACAATCGTAGTTATCTCAGCAAGTTGAAGACGAGACTTTTGGCAAGATTTTCCACTTCATCAATCGTCACTAATGAATCGTTTTCACCTCAGGACGAATCTGACTCTTCTGTCTTCTTGCCTAGACCGACAATTCCATTCGAAATATATAGAAGTTGTTCTTCAGAGAACGATGGAGAGCTGGCAAAACCGGCGACAGAAATTAGTGGCGCAACCTCTGACAATTTGAGAAATGAAAGTCAAGTTTCAATGGCCTCCTCAGTATTTAATAGAACTTACGATATCCCTTCTATAGTAATACAACCTACGAGTTGATAAAGTGTTGAAAGTTATTTTAGGAATTATATTTATAATGGAAAGGTATTTTATTTGTTATGGAAGTTAAATAGAATTTTCTCTCTTTCAGCTTTGAAACCGTTTTCTTATATTTACTGCTTTCTTAGTTTTTGAAAGCTGAGATAATTCCGAAAATTCTTTTATATTATACTTACATACGAACGGATTGTAAAACTACTGTTTTTTCGCTTTGACATTTTATAATTTATGTTTTTTTTGAACTCATTTTTGATTTAGTTTAACATGAAGCATTTTTTGAAGGAACAGAAGAAAACTGATATATGATTGAAAAGCTGATTTTGTTTATCGTTTACATTTGGTGAAATTTTATTCAGTTCAAAGTTTGGAAACATTTTTTTATGTTTGCTGTTTTATTAGTGCTTCAAGGCAAAAAAAAAAGTATTTTACTTGCTAACAAACTAATTAAATGGATCATTGATTCAACTATAAGATGACTGATTATTTTCATTTTAATTTTTCAATACAGAGTTTTTCTTATAATTAGGTTCGATGTCAGCAGATTTTAGTAAGAGTTCAAGTACGTTCTTCATTTTATAAAGAAACTTGGAAAGAGTCTTTAGGTGTTATCAATCTTTTAAGCTCTGTTTCCCCTTTGAACACTGACTTTAAGGTCACGACCCCCTCCCAGCATATCATACCCCGGCAACAAAAGTGACAAACCCAAAAATTTGAAGAAAAAAAATATATTGATTTATGATCTAATTCCAATGTTCTTTCTCGCCAAAAAAACGTGCACAAAGTTAGTTTATATAGCTGGTGTGTAATGGTACAGTCAAGTCTCAATTTACGCGAGAGATGCGTTTCAAGAGCCCTCAGGTAAGTCGAAATTTTGAGTTGTGGAAAAAGGAATGTATAAGAATTTTTCATAAACATGGTCAAATATTTTAGACACCTGAAAACACCATTCAAACTTTTTTTCACCCATTTCTTAACTTCATATTACAGTTTTTTACACAAAGAACTGAATTTTTACTGTGTCTCAAAGGGAAAAAAAAAGCTGCTATTCATCATAAAATACTGTCATGATACACAAAATCAGTGAGAGATAGAAGCATTAAAATGTATCAGTACGGCACGTATAGTATCTAGTAGTAATAAAATGCAGCACTATAGTACAATACCTTACCTGTAGATATAGTAATTATTTTCCACGCTCTTTTTATCTGTTCAAGGTATATAGAAAAACTTTATCCTTTCTTTAATGGGGTCGTTTCCAAAATTTTAAAAGTATTTTTTTCTGAAAGAGTATGCTTAAAAACATAGCATCTGATCTTTTTTTAAATAATTTGTTTAAGTTTAATATAAAAAAAAATACTTTAATCGGTGCGCTTTCATTGTTAACGCTTCTGCAGATGACATCACAAATGATGAAATGTCATTCAGTGTTGAGATTCACAGGGCAAAATATTTAATTCGCATCTTTATTCACGTGTATTGGCAGCGATATGGTTTATAGCAAGCGTAGAGCGCAATATTTAATTCACTTCTTGATTATCATAACGTGGAATCGCGGTAGAAAGATGAGCCAAAGAGCATCATTTGTAACGACAACAAGACCACGCCTTGTCTGAAAAATCGGACATTTTAAAAAATTAATAAAAAAATAACTGTTAGGAAAATGAAAGCATTTTCTGGGTCTTTGTTATTATTATTTTTTTTGTGCTTATTCTATCAATTTCAGTGACTAAAGGTAGTAAGGGAATATGGGGCAACGTGAAATAGCGAGGCAAAGGGAAATGTTCAAATATTTACTCTGCTTTTAGCACCACCTGCCTAGTAATATTTTAACACATGTAGTCTGTTCCAGTCAAGAAAAAATTACCACTAAAAATCAAAGAATATGATAATACAAGCAATTTTAAAAAATTGATACTCATATTGTAATATTTTGTTGTAAGTCAAAAACTATTTTTCTTATTTTTAAACGATGTAGTTACTGTTATTAATACTTTAAATATTAATCGAGACCTACTAATATACGGTGCAGTATTTATTTGCTTAATATTAAGCTTATTTGTATTTCAAATGCCTTGTACTGTTAGTCAAGTGCATGCGGGCAAAGTGGATGAGGCAAAGTGAATTATAGTCCATTTCAATTACCTATTCAATCTTTTATAAAATCATTTACGTATTAGTTAATTAGTCGTTCCATCCACATTATTTCATTTAAAAATTCCCTTATAGTCCAGGATCTGCAGCGGGTTGAGCATGCATGGAAAGGCTGACGCAATATTATTTCTGATTATTGTTACAGGCGTGATGGTGGTTATGAAACCACATGTCGTCACCCCCCTGGGTGGTCGACAACCCCGGGGGAGGGGGGAAATCAGTGGGGGAAGCCGCTTGCTAAAACACTCATAACTCGCGAACTATTTGAGATAAAACTCTGAAAAAAGTGACAATCGACGCAACAAAACAAGGTCTTCATAAAAGCTAAATATGATTACGGTTCTATCTTTGTTAGTTTCTGAGTAAAATTCCATTTTTCGCAAATAGGCGAAAATTTTGAATAAAATACGCAAAATAAACTTTTTTTTTTAAATCAAGATAAATTCTAAATCAAAATTATTTGATTTCTTTCAAATAAATAAAACCCTAAATATCATTATTCAGGCTGTTAAAACATCTCCAGCTCAGTCACTTTCCTATGCCGAGCTGATGAGTGCTAATAAGCACGAAACTGCAGTCCTCGGCTGGAAATGACTGAGCTGGCGGTGTATTTCATGTATTTCTGCTTTAGCCCTGGCTGCTGGGCGGTAATTTACTGAATATATTTAAGTATTGTTAACACGCTGAAAAACAGAATGACAGTAGCAAGCTCGAACACGATTCGCAGTATAGTTCAGGATCTGAAGGGGGGTTTTGAGCATGCATGGAAGACCTGACGCAAAATTATTTCTGATTATTGTTACAGGCACTATAATGATTATGGAAACACATGTCCCCCCTCCCTCGGCGGTCGACATCCCCGGGGGAGGGGGGGAAAGCAGTGGGGGAAGCCGTTTGCTAAAACACTCGTAACTCACGAATTATTTGAGATAAAACTCTGAAAAAAGTGACAATCGACGCAACAAAACAAGGTCTTCATAAAAGCTAAATATGATTACGCGGTTCTATCTTTGTTAGTTTCTGAGTAAAATTCCATTTTTTTCAAATAGGCGAAAATTTTGAATAAAATACGCAAAATAAACTTTTTTCTTTTTTTAATCAAGATAAATTCTAAATCAAAATTGTTTGATTTCTTTCAAATAAATAAAACCCTATTAATCATTATTCAGTCTGTTAAAACTATTTAAGCATTGTTAACACGCTGAAAAACAAAATGTCAGTAGCAAGCTCGAACACGCTTCGCAGTATAGTTCAGGATCTGAAGGGGGGTTTTGAGCATTCATGGAAGACCTGACGCAAAATTATTTCTGATTATTGTTACAGGCACTATAATGATTATGGAAACACATGTCCCCTCTCCCTCGGCGGTCGACATCCCCGGGGGAGGAGGAAAGCAGTGGGGGAACGCTGTTTACTAAAACACTCATAACTCGTGAACCGTAGGAGGTAAAGCAGTAAATATGTGGCAAAAGATGCAACAGAACAAAGGCTTGAAAAACCAAAGTATGTTTATAGCTATATCTTTGTTGATTTATAAGTAAAATTCCATTTTTAGCAACCATGCAAAAATTTTAAATAAAATACGAAAAGCTTTTTTTTTCAAAGATAAATTCTTCTTTAAAATTATTTAACCGTTTAGGGAATTAATAAAATCTGAAACTTCATCATTCAGTTTGTTTCAAATTACTTAATTATTACCAACGTGAGCGTTAAAAAGCGAAATAGAAAATGCAAGCACCGCCTAAGTTACCGCATTGAATAAAATGGCAGCATGCTAAGGAGAAAACATAGCCTTATTATCCTTATAACGAACTATTCATTCTTCAGTTTACAAACTTATTCTAATTGCAAAGTGCTCATTTATGGCTTTAATTTTGTTACATACTGCTTTAAATTTGAGAGGAACTAGTTAACCAGGCTCACAGTAGTTTCAATTCAAATATAATTTTAACTTATTTCAATTAATTTATATTTTCATTTTGCACAAAAGAATATTGCGGGTATTGTTTTGCGGATATTGTTTTTTATAATTTACCCAACAAAGAACAATGATACAAGAAATAATATTTACTAAATAAATATAAAAAAATGAGAATCATTTTTGAGCTTTTATGAAAACAAATATAAAATTATAAACTAGAGTTCTAAAAAAACTAATTAAATAAAATTGGTAAAATAATGCGTATTAAAAAATAATTGTAGAATATCAATATGCATACATAAAGCATTAATATGTCAGAAATTCTGAAAGCTGGATCATTCTTTTTTTCGTTGACTTGTAATTGGTCTATTGAATCATTCTCTTCCGAGTATTTTGTAGTCTATGGGTTTTTGCTTTAACCTTAATAGCACAGTATTTACAGCAAGATGAATTATTAATAAAACATTTACAAGATTATTTACAGTTCTTGCCTGCGCATGGTGGATTTAAACTCTCTGGTAACAGTGGCTGCATCATTAGGTGTGGCTTTAATTGTTTTATTTTCATCCAAGTGAAACCCAAACTTGTTTACATCTAACGGCACTGCTAAGAAGGTACAGGGGAATTGATTCAATAGTGCAGTTGAGCAATACTTCTTAGCACATGTTGGAAAGAATTGCAGGAGCATGGTAAAGAGCTGATATTATATTTATTTCTGATGGAAATGACAAGAAATTAATGTAATGGTTGCATTCATTCGCAAGAAATACCTATTTTCTTGACATTTTTTAATAATACAGCTTCTAATAGTTGAAATTCGGAAGCACTCAGATATTGTTTTAATAATAATTCTAGTGTACAAAAAAAAAAAAAAAAAAAAAACAGTTTCCGACTTTTTTGGTAAAGTGAAAACATACTTTTTTTGTTCCAATTTTACTTGTCGAATCGCTGGCGGAAAACGCATCAAAAGCTTGTAAAATTTTAGATATTTTTTCCGTAAGTGCTCCTGAAGATAGATGCCATCCTAAAGAAGCTCTTTTCCTTTCCACAATACCAGCACATGAAATGGCAACCTCTGTCCTTTAACAAAGATTGGAAATAAAAATTCAGTTTTAAAAATAGTTTCTGATCTATAAACTATTAGTTACTTTTTTCCCTATTTTGCACTGATCATATGCAGGAAGGTAGATTCTGTTGCGTGCTTCGTCCTGGTTGGACTCGGGCATGTCAGAGAAATTTATTACTTGAATCTCAGATTTTAAATAATATTCATTTTCGTTTTCAGAGCTACCAGACACCAGAAACTGTTTGGATGCAGGATCGGATGTGTTACATATTACATACTCTGAAAAAATATACTTTTAAAGGTTCCTTTAATTTTCATGAATGGCTGTGACACGAAACCACTGGTTTGGTACCTTGTGAATTTTTATAAGCAAAGGAGACTTTCCTGAACTTCTGGTTTTCAAGTTATGAAAACGACAGTGAGACGTACCGATCGTGTATAAAGTCCACTCGTGTAGTTTGAGTATTGGAGAGAAAATATTATTAATTTTTATTTGGAGACCTGCAAAATCTTTGCTACAATTGAAAGTAGTGTTTGGGACATTATGGGCCAGAGTCATTCCATCGATAACTTGAACTTCGTTCTTCAAATAGGGTGCTTCTTCCAGAGTTTTGCTGCAAGAAGTATCATTTTCAATTACGTTCATGAAACCGGACCTCTCGCTTTGTTTCAGTGAACCATTCTGATGAATCTAACCTAGCGTGTTGGGCTTATTGTATGGGAATGATTATCAGATTTGCTAACATTACTTTTGAGCTAACGTTTCCCAGGGTAAATGATTTTTTGGTTTGTTTTGCTGTTTTCCTTTCGCTATTGAAGACATTGCTATTGCAGGACTTCTCTGGATAGGAGACTATTCACATTTTCTTTAAAGTTCCATTGAAATTTTGATGCTGCTTACGCGGCAATAGCCTCGCTCACTATGTTTCATAACTCAGGTGGAAAAACAGCAAAAAGGTTATCCTGATCATTTATCCTTTCCGTAATTACTTCGTACTTGCAAACTTACATGTTTTAATTTTTAAAAAAGTGCCATTGTGACCCATACTAAGCAATCATAATGCGTTAAAGGTTAAATAATTAAGTAACTACCTTAACTGGGAAATTGTTTTGATATTATTATGAAATAAAACCGCCAAAACAAGAGAGCCACAAAATTTGCTTTGGTTTATTTCGAGTCTTCAAAGTACAGGGTTTGTCCGGAAAGTAATAGGACTGAGTCGATTTAAAATAATTTATTGAGCCAATTGTTACAATTTTTAAAAACTTTCAAAATAGGCTCCTTCTGCGTCGATGCAGCGCTTGCCAGCTCGATTTCCAAGCATTGAAGGCGTCACGGTAGGCATTCTCCGAAATAGCCTTGAACGCTGCGGTGCATGCTGCTTGGATCCCCTCTGTCGTCTCAAAATGCTTGCCTTTCATCGGCCTCTTCAGGGGGGGGGGGCAAAAAAAGTCTGAGGGGGGCCATATTTGGGCTGTAGGGCGGCTGTGGAACCGTTGGGATGCCGACCTTGTTCAGGTAGCTGTTCACCAACTTTGCGCATGTTCAAATGCACCGTCACAATGTCATGATCCACAGATTTTGGTAAATTTAACATTTGGGCAATTAAACGAATACTTAGTCGACGGTCTGAGTTCAAAACTTTGCGCACACGAGTCACATTGTCGGTGTTTGTCGAAGTCGAAGGACTTCCAGCACGGTCTTCATCGGCGGTCTCTTCCCGGCCCGCCAAAAAGGCCTGGTGCCACCGAAACACACCAATTCTTACTAAAGCAACATCTGGGTAAGCCTGCTTGATCATATCAAACGTCTCTGTCGCAGATTTATCGAGTTTCAGTGGTTTCACACAGAATTTAATCGCGTATCTCTGCTCTAACGAACGCTGCATTTTTGGCTTCCACCACTCACAGAAAATCGTCGCGCGAAAATGCCTGTCCTGACTCTCCAGGTGCTCGCAAAGAGACTAGCCACTCGTTCGTTAGCTAGGAACACACTCTACCGAATCCAGTCGGCGCGTGCACGCTCCGAAATACAATCGCGGCGGAAGAAAATCAGTCCCATTACATTCCGTAAGTTTTTTTTTTTCACTTTTCAACGTTTTGATAATAATTTAGTAATTTTAAACAAACTGGATAAAGATACTTCAGATTTTGTTGGTCCTCTAAATAGTTAAATAATTTTAATAATTTGCAAAAAAAAAAAAAAAAAAACGTATTTTATTCAAAATTTTTGCTTGTTTGCGAAAAATAGAATTTTACTCAGAAACTAACAAGGATATGACCATAATCATATTTAGCTTTTGTAAAGTCTTAGTTTTGTTACGTCTATTGCCACATTTTTCAGAGTTTTATCTCAAATAGTTCGGGAGTTATGAGTGTTTTAGCAAACGGCTCCCCCACTGCTTTCCCCCTCCCCCGGGGATGTCGACAGCCGAGGGGGGGGGGGAGACGATATGTGTTTTCATAATCACTATAGTGCCTGTGACAATAATCAGAAATAATTTTGCGTCAGATCTTCCATGCATGCTCAAAACCCCCCTTTCAGATCCTGAACTATACTGCGAATCGTATTAGAACTTGCTACTGTCATTTTGTTTTTCAACGCGTTAACAGTCCTTAAATAGTTTTATCAGACTGAATAATTATATTTAATGCTTTATTCATTTGAAAAAAAAAAAAAACTATTTTGATTTAAAATTTATCTTGGTCAAAAAAATTTTGTTTTGCGTATTTTATTCAAAATTTTTGCTTGTTTGCGAAAAAATGAAATTTTACTTAGAAACCAACAAAGATAGCTTCATAATCATATTTAACTTTTATAAAGCCCTTGTTTTGTTGCGTCGATTGCCACTTTTTTCAGTGTTTTATATCAAATAGTTCGCGAGTTATGAGTGTTTTAGCAAACGGCTCCCCCCACTGCTCCCCCCCCCCGGGGTTGTCGACCCCCCAGGAGGGCGACGACATGTGGTTTCATAATCACTATCGTGCCTGTAACAATAATCAGAAATAATATTGCTTCAGCCTTTCCATTCATGCTCAACCCCCTTCAGATCCCGGTCTATTATATGTGTTTCATTTATTCACATATTTTCTTTTTCATTCGCTATTTTATTCATTCCTTTAATTTTCTTGTGTATTAACTTACTTATATATTTATTTATTCGTTTATTGCTTCATTTTATTTTTATTTCTTCATTCATTCTTTTATTTACTCATTAATTGTATCAAAAATATCTTTAATAATCGAACAGAAAATATTTTTCGAGAAAAATATTTTATGTAGTCTAGATGGCTCACAGCTGCCTACAGAACTCTTTGCTTGCACTTTAGTACCTCGAAAGCCAAAGACGCCCTACGATGTCAAGCACTGTTTGTAATATGAATTGACTTGCCCGTATGATTCGCCTGAAGACGCGACCAGAGTACGCAAAGGGCAAATAAAATGGCCATTCTAAGGATTCACAACAATAATGCTACTACAGCAATGGAAACTGACGAAAACCTAGTTGTCAAAACAATATGATGAACATTAATTGAGTAAATAGATAGAAATTGAAAGAAGAAACATGAATCAAGAAATTAGAGTGTTTAAGGTTTAAAGTTTTAAGGTGCCAAAATTAAAATTCAGGTTAACGGAATAAAACGATACGTTCGGTTTAGTTCTCAACCAATATCAGCCAACCTCGAATCACGAAATGTCTTTCGTCACAAAAAACAGAAATAAACATAGTATCCGAAACAATTTTAGAATCTCAAGTCTAAGTCAGCTATGTAGTAAATAGAAACACTCCTAAAATGGCATGGAATTTGTAAATGGCCATGAAGAAAGAGATAATTTCACACAAATTGTAGCAAAACTAAAACAGAAATAAATGCACTAAAATGCAGAAATTCAACTTGAAAAAAGCTTTTATTACCTACTAGTGGAACCCGCACGGCTTTGCCCGTAACAGAAAAAAATTAAAAGGTGTTTCGGTTCGCTTATATATTTACAAATGTATGGTGAATTTTCTCGCCAATTGGCTTGAACCCATGTTACGGTTCCACGTTATGATAATTTCGTATCTCGCCAATTGGCTTGTGCCCATGTTACAGGTTCCACATTATGATAATTTCGTAAATTACTCGTCCATCTTATAATATTTCTGTTCTTAAAATTAATAGAAAAAGAAACACATCGAATTTTTGAAAAATCGCTTCGAGGTGCACACCCCCATGCTACAAACTAATTTTGTGCCAAATTTCATGAAAATCGGCCGAACGGTCTTGGCGCTATGCGCGTCACAGACATCCTACAGACATTCTCCGGACAGAAAGACTTTCAGCTTTATTAGTAAAGAAAACACTGCAGATAAAAGCTCTCTGATGAAAGTATGGGCAGAAATTTTCTGTACATCCACACCATCATTAGTTCTTTGTTGAGTACTGTGCTGTTTATTCTTAATTTTGAACGTTCCTGCAGAAAGTTTTCTAATAGCACATTTCAAATTTCAAATTTTATCCGCAATAAGCAGTTATACTTAAAATACACCGCCCGCTCAGTTATTCCATCCGAGGACTGCAGTTTCGCGCTTTTTAGCACTCATCAGCCCGGAATAGGAATCACATGAGCTGGAGGCGAAAAATCAATGGCAAAGCAAAGGTATTTTGTAGTAAGTTACAAAATACCTTTGCTTTGCCATCAATCTTTGAGTTGAACCGCACCATTGCTGCGGTCGCTCATCTGGTGTGCTAATTCTACATTAGCTACCAGTTTGTTTGGCTCTCTTGGCTCCCTTAAGAGATTTTTCGCCTCCAGCTCATGTGATTCCTATTCCGGGCTGATGAGTGCTAAAAAGCACGAAACTGCAGTCCTCGGATGGAATAACTGAGCTGGCGGTGTATTTTAAGTATTTCTGCCTTAGCCCTGGATTTAGGGCGGTAACTTACTGCAAAATAAGCAGTTAATTTATAACACACCACACATCTAAAAATGCATCACATGTGATAAACTACATAATTACTTCAGGTAAATGTAGTGAAAACAAAATTTTTACTATTTGACGAAATTTACTAAAAACGTTTAAAATATAGAAAATTGCAAAAACTTTTACGCATTTGTGGCGAAGGAAAGAACTATACCACGCACCTCAAAATTTGTATGGGAGTTTGGTGCCACCAATGGCACCTTTACCGTGCAACTTATTATCAAAAATAGAAACATACTATTTTTACTAATTTTGGCTAAAAACATGAAAAAACAGCATTTGGTCAAAATTTCAACCGAATTGCGGCAAATCAAGAAATTGAGCAAAAAAATTAAAAAATTTTGTGTGCACTTTGCTCCACCAATGGCACCTTTTCCGCACTACCCATTATCGAAATTTAAAAAAAAGTTGTTTTTTGGCCCACCCTACTCGACAAGTGTTTGAATATTTGGTTGTAGTTGTAACTAAGACAAAGCGCACTCAGATGATCAGCCTTTTTCGATATTTTGATTTTATGTATGCCAATCCTAAAAATCCAGATTCAGATCAAATTATGTGAACGAAAACTATTCGAAAAACTTCAAAGGGAAAAAAAAGGCGATAATCTTACACGCAAACACAAATCTTAGCAAAATATAATCAGTTTTAATTTTTTTAAATGTAATTTTTTTAAAAGAATATTCACGCCTTCCTTGAAATTCTTCTATGTCCCCATTACGGGCGCGTCCCCTGACTGAAAAATCCTGTTTCAAACTCTTGCCAATGAGTAAATAAGAAATAACAAAAACACTGCAGATACGTGTTCGGGATTACTCTTTTTCAGTGCAAAATAAGTGAGCTTATGAATGAAAAGATATCCGACATGTCTTTTCATCTATGAGCTAACTAATTTTGCATACAAAAGGGGTGCTTGCTACCCCGAAACACGTGTCTACAGAAATCTAAAATTTCGTGCAGTTGTACATTTAGTGGTGTACCAAGCATGGGTGACACCCGGGCGGTAATTTGTGGTACCACCCCCTCCTCCCTAGCCCCTACAAACGCGAAAGAAAAAAACAAATGCTAACATAAAATTTTCAGAAATAACAACCTTTTTTGGTAAAACGAAAATTTAAGTGGACCAATGTACAAAACATAAATAAAAGTGGGGGTCCAGGGTTCTGCACCTGGAAAATGTTCAAAATTGTAATCTTAAAGTTGCATTTTATCTTCATATTTTTCAAAAATTTGCATTTCCCCATTGGATTTTACCCCCAGACGGGTGACACCCGGGGCGGACCGTCCCCCTCCCTGTAGCGACGCCACTGTGTACATTGTTGTTTCTTGTTAAACTTTCTAAGCACTAAAGCATTATTCCATTTTTTACCAATGACTATGTGGATATAACCCCTTCGCAAAAGATAATTATTTAATTCAAAGCTCATATTTTCGTCACAAATGAGACTACCGTCGTTGTTTTTTACAGATCCTACTCTTCGATGGGTTTATAGGCTCACTCAAAGTTTTAAAACGAAAATTATTTCAAAAAATTCAAGCACCGACGATGTGTTTTTAATGAATTACACAGTTTATTCGCTAAAAATTCGAGAGATGGCGCTATTGGAAAATGTTTGAAGCTGTTTCGCTGTTTGAGAACCATATTTGGGGGGGGGGGGAGAGGAGTGTCTCCGTGATATTTAGGGGTGGGCGGGGGGTGCACCCTTGCTCTTAGTGTTGGGGGCACCCCTGAATTAACAGAATTTCAGAAATTTTTCAAAATGAACAACAAAATGGAAATTTGTTCTGAAAATTACAGAACACACAGAAAGAACAATGTATTTTGTAAAATGGTTTGCACTGAAATACTATGTTTCGTTTTTGGTAGAAAATTTGTACCTTCATAAAGAAGTGAAACATTTTCACTCGAAAAATACATATGGGGCAAAGTGAAAATGAAGTACTTTCCTAACGAAATATTTTCTCTTCGACTATTAAAAATATTTTTCACCAAATGAATGAAAAAATAAAAGAATGAATGAATAAATGAATAAAAAATGTAACGTGAAGCAGCAAACGAACAAATGAATACATAAATTTCGTTTATGATAAAAATTAAATGAGTAAATTAAATAAAGAATGATTAAGAAAGCAAATGAATAAATAAGTAAGGTAATTAATAGACGAACGAATGCAAAGGATTTTATCAATGAAGACGTAAGTGATTAATAAATGAAATGAATAAGTAAACAGAATGAAATATTTCACTTTACTCATTCATTTTGCTCCGCGCGCACTTGACAAATTTTATTGTATGCTAGCATTCCCGTACCCGGCATTGCTCGGGTAATGGAATTAGCAAGGGTTAACAGTGTTTGGGGCACCTAGTTTCGAAAATCCCCTGTAATAATTACTTATTACCTATATTTTTTTCTAATTTTGGGAGGATCCCGGGGCCCCTGGACTCCTTATGTATATGCCCTTGTACTTAACCGATCTTTAACTGTTATTAACGATCCTTTTAAAGTATTGATTATCTTTGCAAACACAGGCCATGCACATTTTATTGTTATACCTAAGTTTAAGTAAGAACTTCTTTGTATAACACATTTTTAGGGTGGTTTTTTTTTCTGGTGCTAAAATTATTAAGCTGCTTGAAGAACAGACTTTGGAGCAAACTACATAAAATTGACCGTGTGAAAAAAAAAAAAAATCTTTAAATTGATCCCTGCTACTTTTAATGTCTGTCCTAGTGACTTATTAACGGTTATTGCAAAGCAAACTTTTACAGGAAACTGCACTCTTCTAAATTCAAAAGGATAGTCCGCCTGTGATGATGTTCTTAAAAACTTCGTTTCTAGTTTTGAAAAAATGAAAGCAAAAGACAGAAACATCATTATTTGACTTGAGAAAAGCCTCGAAGAATCACGTGAGAAATAAAAACAATATCAAATTTATAGTTCGCTATCGACCAAAAGTTGAGATGAAGCACTGAATAATGATTTGAATGGAGGAAAGCCTCTCAAAATAAGGGATTTAAATTTCAATGACAGGTTTTAATTTCGCAGAAATTAACGGGTTTTAATTAATTTCTCCCGAATTAACTGAGATTTCGAAAAATCCTTTCTTAGTGGTTACTTTCGTAATCATGCGGACATGCCTGCCAAATTTCAAGTCTGAGGTATCAGCGGTTTCGGCTGTGCGTTGATATATATATATATATATATATATATATATATATATATATATATATATATATATATATATATATATATATATATATATATATATATATATATATATATATATATGTTATCTCAGGACATTAATTTTTATATATTAAGATTTAAGATCAAAATATGCTTAATATTAACTATATAAAAACTTCATTAGAGAACAGTAAATCTCAATAGGTAGTTAAAATATTAATTTCAAAAACTTTATCATGTTATAGTAACGAAAATTATTTTTGATAAAGCACACAATGTTACAAAATCTGTAACAAAATTCGATGTATTATTATATGCCTGCATTATTATATGCATTAGGGTGTATCGAAAAAAACTTTTTTTCAAAATTCAATTTGTCAACTTGATAAAAAGTTGCCCCTATCGACCGACATCTTACATAATTTTTTTTTTAATCCGAAAAATCAAAAATATTTATCCAACTAAAAATCAAAAATATGTAGGTGTCTCGCATAAGGCCTAAAGTTTATAATTTTCTTCAAAACATCAATTTTTTTCTATTTTTTTTTTGAATAACTGAAAAAAATGTTAAATTTTTTTTAAGTTGAAAAATGTACACAGTTAAATCGGAGAAAAAAAGTGAGGGAAAAAAATATTTGAAATAATGTATAGGTATCCGCATTTATTCTAAACTCCTGTGATTTTCACAAAAAAAAAGTCTTTTACGAGAACATGTGGCTTGGTTTGAAATAGGGTTTCCGATCTCTAATCCTGCAGGATCCCGCATGATTTTTTTTCGAGCTTAGTCCAATGAAATTGAGAGAAAAATCCCGCAAGACTTCCACTCCTGAGATTTTCTATGCAAATGTTTTCCAACTTTTGCCGCTCATAAAACGATTTTCTCAAGCGTGATTTGAAGTTTGAATCACTTTCCTCTTATTTCTGCAAGAAGAACAAGAAAAACTTTTGTCTCATATGAGGAACGATGAAAATGAATTTGTATTCTCACTGGAGGTTTCAGTTTCATACGTTCAGCAATTGAGAAAATGCGTAAAAATTATAAATGTTTTCGAAAACCGGTTACTATAATTTAAAACCCAGAAATTTGCGCTTTAGAAAAAATTGAGAAGGTGAAGTACAGATTGCACAACCCGCTGTAGTAGCCAGAATACAATGTTGGGACGCTTCAGTAAGCTTATTATAAGTAAGCTCAGTGCTGGCCAAATTATTAGACTAAGACTGTTTTAAAAGCAAATTCTTTATTGATTACATAACTATAGACGCATTAACGAACAGTGAAATAATTATCTAATATTTAGTATGCATACCCTTGCTCTTAATGAGCATTTTAAGTCTTTTTGGCATACTTTTCACAAGGTTTACACCATTTCTTAACTTTTTAAAAAAGGAGATAAAAAATTGTTTATACCCACTATTATATATACTCACAATACACATACTCACTAATTACCTAAAACTAACTTTAAATATAACAGAACACACTAATAACTAGTATGTTGTGGCCATCACGAAACTTTCATCTATATATATATTTTTTTTCTGATCCCTTCCCATGCTTGATGAGGAAGCAATATTCCCAACAAAAACAAAATTACACATGCAAAAACTTGACGACCATCCCAATGTCTGAATTATTGCAAAAGCAAAGCAAAGAGCGAAAATTGAAAGTTATTTTAAAAGCCTTGCTTGAATTAATTACAAATATTTTATTTGTTAACAAACATAAGATGGCAACAGTTAAAAATTTTAAATCATTGAGATCATAGACTAATAATTCGGAACTCCAGCGCTCGAATACGCTACCTTGCGGTGATTTATAAAACTGCGAATGCAACTAAAACTTTGCCACGTTGCGTTCCATGTGTGTCTGTTGACGTAAACACAGGCAGTTTGTTCTGAGTATTTATTAACGCAATCGATGTGTCTTAGTTTGCTTTCAGCTACAGAAATTAATTCGTCCCTTAGTAGTAGTATTCTCGAGCTCCTCAAAATAATGTTAGTTTTCATTATTTCCTTAATAATAGGTGAAAGCGAAAATTCTGGATTAACAAACTTGGATAACGTTATACAAGGTAAAATTTTTTATTGTTTTGTATGAATTTGTAAGAATATGGGAGTTTTTTTAATCTTAAATTAATTAAACTTACCATATTTTACAGCAGCATTTAGTTGGAATGGACAGTATGCAAAATATTTTCTGCAATATATTATCGTAGAACAAAATGAATAACCGAGAAAGAATTTACTTTATTCCTTTTATTCTCAGCTGAAAGGTATCGCCAAATTTGTTTAGGGTTATAATTTTGGCATTGTGCGAGCAAAGTAGCCTTGGCGAGATTTCGCGTTTTTAGTTAAACCATTTTCAAATTTTATCATGAGTGGAATAAAATGGTAGTAAGATTACAGAATTCGATAAGTAAAAAGAAATAATTGTCAATCAACTGAAAAGAAAACAACCACCATATATCCGTGAGAATTTTGTTGATGATTTGCATAACATGACACAATTAAATCGTAACTCAGAAATTAGAAAAATCGAAACAGAAAATTTTTAAATTAACCGATTCGGGAATTCAAGAAAAATAACTCAGCTACAAATGGAAAACAAGCGCTAGCCAAAGCAAAGCAAAGAAGTATCATCTTCTTTTGGTAATAATTTGTAATGTCATATTAAATTTTCTAGCATTAATTGTTATTCTTGTCAGGCCACAATTATTATTTAGTTTTATCAAGAATTGATAAATATCGAATTCAACATCGTGAAAATGGCTGCTTAGAACTACGAACTACGTACTTTGCATTAATGTTTGACGTTTAGTAATGCTTCTTGAATTCTCATTTCTTTCTACGTGGGTCAGAATATCAACAAGACTTTGAAAATTAATTTAAAAAGAATAAAGCGAAACAATCATACGTACGAACAAAAATCACAACACTTTTAGCATTTTCTTCGTTACCATGTGCGTTTGTTTTAGTTTTCAATTCCGCCATTAGACAGTGACTTCAGTGCCCCCTATAGTTCGTTGGAGTTGCGAATAAGAGTAGACCGAGCTTTTTCATTCTTGCTGATAAAGAAAATTGGTTCATAGATGTATCATGTGACTAGTGGAAGGGCTTGGCGAAGACTTTGGCAGCATGGTTGCTAGATGGCAGCATTATCTATAGTTTGGCACTCGACATGTATTTTAAGACAATGTGTTTTCATTAAAAAAAACTTCCAGGTGCAGAGATTGAACTGTTTTTCTTTTAGTTATGCATTATTTTGACATTAGTAATAGTTTTTGATCAGTTTTCGGTAACTTTTATTTCATTTGGGGCTGTCAGCGTTGGCGTGAACGAAATGGCGTAAACGTTTTGCGTTAACGCAAAAATGTACTAATCGGTATCTTAAATTGAAACTGTAGGTAAAAATCTTACCGTTTGCTGATTCTTCTTGGTCGCTTGCATCTTTTATTGCTTAGAGAGTTATCGAAATTGACTAAAGAAAATGCACAATGCTATCTAAACGAAAAACTCACTATATTAAGAAAATATTTACAACTTAGAATAACAAATTTACAAATCGAACTCCATAAAAGATCATTCTTCCGTGTTCCATCAATTCGATTTATTTTATTTCTCGCGGGCGTTGATCGTCTGCTACGATCAACGCCCGCTGTAGCTAGGATATCCACCAGTCACATGGTTTGGTTTATGAGCAGCAAAAGGGTTGCCATAGCTCGGTCTACTCTTATTATTAGTCTATGATTGAGATAATATTTCCGATCATTTCCATACAATTAAAATCACGAGAAATACGCAGACGACAATCTATTACGATTTATCTTTCTTATTCGCAACTCCAACGAACTATAGGGGGCACTGCAGTCACTGTCTAATGGCCGACTTAAAAACTAAAACAAACGCATGTGGTAACGAAGAAAATGCTAAAAGTGTTGTGATTTTTGTTGTTATGTATGATTTTTTCGCTTTATTCATTTGAAAAGATTTTTCAAAGTCTTTTGGTTATTCTGACCCATATAGAAAGAGATTAGAAACCAAAAAGTATTACGAAAGTAAACAATCAATGCAGAACACACAGTGAGTTGTTCTGAAGCAGCCATTTTCACGATGTTGAATTCGGAATTCATAAATTTTTGGTTCGCTTCGAACGGCATTTTCATTTTGTACCGTTTTTTCTATACATTAATACATATTAAGTTCAGTTTCGTGACATTTCCGGCATTTGTTGACATTTTTGTCACATAGTGCACATACGTGGCAGACTGTCAAAAGTAACGTTTAACACTAGATAATTTATTTCTATGACTATATGATTGGATATCCAAAGAAATCATGCATTTAATTCATTCGTCATGGAAATGATTTACCTGATATGCGAAATCTTGTCAAGATACATTATTCTTTCACACAATTTGAAAACCATAACCCTATAAACAGATTTTTGGCGAGCTTTTATTTTTTATTGTTCAAATTCTTAACGTTCTTTCTAGATTTTTCAATCTGTTCTGCGATAAATATTTTCAAGAAAATTTATTTGCATACTGTCTATTTCAGTAGGATACTGTAGTAACAAAGGTTATTTAAATCATTTATGTGGAATTAGGTTAAGGAAAAGTGTCCAGTCAATGTTGTTAAGTTCGTGTTTTTTTTCATCGAATTGAAAAACTGATATTTATTCAAATTCACTCAGAACAAAATAAATAAAATGTGTACTCACAGTTTATATATGGTGGTAGTTTTCTTTTCAGTTGATTGACCATTATTTCGTTTTACTTATCGAATTCTGTAATCTTACTATCATTTTATTCCACTCATGATAAAAATTAAAAATGGTTTAACTAAAAACGCGAAATCTCGCCACGGCTACTTTGCTCGCACAATACCAAAACTATAACCCTAAACAAATTTGGCGAAACCTTTCAGCTGAGAATAAAAGGAATAAAGTAAATTCTTTCTCGGTTAAACATTTTTCATTTTGTTCTACGATAATAAATTCAAGAAAATATTTTGCATACTGTCCATTCCAACTAAATGCTGCTGTAAAATATGATTAGTTAAATTAATTTAAGATTAAAAAAAAAACTCATATTCTTACAAATTCATACAAAACAATAAAAAATTTTACCTGGTATAACGTTATCCAATTTTGTGAATCCAGAGTTTTCTTGTTTACGCTTCCACCATTTAATACTTTTTTTGAAAGAAATAAGGAAAACTAACATTATTTTGAGAAGCTCGAGAATACTACTAAGGGACGAATTAATTTCTGTAGCTGAAAGCAAACTAAGACACATCGATTGCGTTAATAAATACTCAGAACAAACTGCCTGTGTTTACGTCAACAGACACACGTGGAACGCAACGTGGCAATGTTTTAGTTCCATCCGGAGTTTTGTAAATCACCGCAAGGTAGCGTATTCGAGCGCTGGAGTTCCGAATTGTTGCATTAATAAAGCTATTTTTATTCGCAAAAAAAAAAAAAAAAAAAAAAAAAAAAAAAAAAAAAAACAATCAACACCTCTTGGAGCGATTGGCGTCAAAATTGAACCGAAGCCTGTTTACATATGGATTCAAATTTCAACCAGAACGTAGCATTACTTATTGAGATAGGGCACTCACAATGGAAAACTAGTATTATGTGGCCATCACGAAAATTTCTTCTATAATTTTCTTTTCTTTTTTTTTCTGATCCCTCCCCATGCTTGACGAGGAAGAAATATTCCCAACAAAAACAAAATTACACATGCAAAAACTTGACGACTATCCCAATGTCTGAATTATTGCAAAAGCAAAGCAAAGAGCTAAAATTGAAAGTTATTTTAAAAGCCTTGCTTGAATTAATTACAAATATTTTATTTGTTAACAAACATAAGATGGCAACAGTTAAAAATTTTAAATCATTGAGATAATATTTCCTATCATTTCCATACAGTTAAAATCACGAGAAATACGCAGACGACAATCTATTACGATTTATCTTTCTTATTGTTGCATTAATAAAAATATTTTTATTCGCAAAAAAAAAAAAAAAAAAAAAAGAAAAAAGAAAAAAAAATCAACACCTCTTGGAGCGATCGGCGTCAAAATTGAACCAAAGCCTGTTTACATATGGATTCACATATATTCCAAATTTCAACCAGAACGTAGCATTACTTCTTGAGATAGGGCACTCAAAATGGAAAAAAAGAACGGGTGATTGCGCTACCCCCTTTTTAGCTGTTGACACAAAAATAAAATCAGTTCTTATACCCACTAAGGGCTACTTGCCGATAAATTTTTCTTTCATTCCGTTCATTATTTCTTGAGATACAGCAGTCACAATTGACGACAAAAAACGTTCTATAGCTCAACCCCCGTTTGAGTTATTGACACTAAAATTGAATCAGCACCTGTTCCTGTTAATACCAACATATGGACCAAATTTTGTTTGATTCCGCCTGTTACTTCCTGAGGAATAGCAAGCACGCGTAACTCGAAAAACGTCCCATTGCTCCTACCCCCTTGGAGGAATTCGCGCCAAAAACTAATGGGCACAAGTTCACATAGGGGCACATATGTGTACTAAATTTCGTTCGATTTCATGCGGTAGGTTTTGTTGTAGAGCGGCCACAAAAAACTGGTCACACACAGACGTGACACACATACACACACACACACACACACACACACACATACACACACACACACACACACACACACACACAGACATTTTCCAAAAATGGTCGAAATGGACTCAGCACACCTCAAAACGTTCGAATCCGTCAAAATTCGAAATTCGAAAATTTGCACGAATCCAATACTTTCTTCTATATATTAGATATAGAAGAAAGTAAAAAGAACTAGTGAACTGTTTAAGTTGATTGAGGTTATGTTCCTGGTAAGTAGATAAACAAAGAACAGAAACAAAGCAGACAGTGCTGCCACCTGCAAACATTAAAATATGCTAAAATAACGTAATAATCAGTGTACAGTATGTACTGTTCTTTAACAGTAAAATAAATAGTATTTTAGTACAAATAGCGTACAAAAAAAAAAAACTTTTTAGTCTAATAATTTGCCCAGCACTTTTGGTAAACACTCATAACCTTTAACTTTTACTAAAAGTGCACAATATTTTTCTCCGAAGAAAGCATTGAAAACCTATCATTATTTATCGTTGCCTCAGAGCAATAGTAGGATATCTTATTGTTATTTCTGGGATTAGATGTCTTAGTGTTGCTTTGAGGTGGCGTTATGCTTTCTAACCTGTAGAGAGTGTCTGCTGATGCCTTTGTCAGATCTGAAGCTAATATTATAAATGTGGATGGTACCCTGAAAAAAAAATGTTTGATGAATTAGCTGACTAATATGCAATATTCAGCAAAGAGGCGACAGAAACTTGAACGAAGCACAGGATAACTCGCAGCACGTTAAGCTTTTTGTAGTCTTCACAAATGCTGCTAAGGTAACTTTGCTCCAATTTTAGTATAAGAAGTCAAAGAGGTAATAGAGAAGGTATACTTCTATTTAAATAAAATTCAAGCAATAAACGTTAAAGCATGCTGAATATTTTTTGAAGCGGTACTTCAATAGCTTTTTATTGTCACCGTTTATGACCCTTATATAAATTGCACTCCATGTTTCAGAATTTGAAAAGAAAAAAAAAGGTCTTTCAACATCCACTAACCTTAAAAGCACTTTATATACACATCTCTTCTTTTAAATCAGACAAAGCTCAAAGACTTCCTGAAACTTCTTTTTAGAAAAATAATGCACGTTCTCAAAGGAGCAAAGAAGCTATACAGACAGAATGTCAACGAGATGCGTGCATAAGTCTTCAGGAAGTAAGACAGAAATGGAATGCAAAATTCTTTCGACAAAACCATCTCATGGATACAAAAAGCCGAGACGGCACTTTTTTTTTTTACTAAATCATCGAATCTTTGTTGTTACATTTTGGGTTAAAATGAAGCTAAAAATAGAACCGTCATTCCCTTCGGCTTATTTTGCCGATCGAACACGAACGAAAAGAGCTGCGACAAACGTTCTAGAGAGGAGCTTAATTTAGCGAAAGAAGCTTTTTATAACGGCAGCCATTTTGTTAGAAATCAGCGCAAAATTGCTTTTTGGTTTGATTTAAACTTTTTGAGAAAGAAGGAAGCTTAGTTACTGAAACATTTATTTAACGATTTTATTCTAGAACATTGGATTCTTGAGTTAGATTCGTTTTTTCTAAGTTTAAATATTATTTAACGTATTGGCAGCATTGGACACAATTCCTCTTAAATATGAAAAATCAAATATATCGTCACGTCAGATCAATAGTAAGACATCTAATCAGAGAAATAAGACTAAGATGTCCTACTGTTTCTCTGAGGAGACGATATTAAGGAACAAATTTGTAAAATTATCGTATATACTAGAGGACTCGAGAGACGTTGTTCTGTTAAAACTTTGTAAATTGAAAAGTTAAAAATTTTCGGTAAACTGTCAAGTGTTTGAACCGTTTTGTTGAAAAAAATAAGTAAAAAGAGAATGTCTTAAGCTGCTTGGTGTCAGAATGCGTATATTTATTACAACTTGATTTATCTAATGCCCATTGAGCAGTTGTTTTATTGACTATTTGTATCGCGTAACTTGAAAGATCTTCATAGATTGCATGGTTTGCTCCTTCAGCTATACTCAAAGGATAAAAATCGTCCTCAGATACTAAGTGAAAAAACCTAACTATCCATGTAGAACAAACGTGAAATCCCTCTGAAACATCCCCCATATGAAAAAGAATAAAACAATCGGAAGGATATCGTTTAAAAAAATGATAAAGGCAAAAACAGTTCTCTGAATAAGCGAAAATCACTCATTCCCACCCTCCTCCTGGTGTAAAATAAACATTCTTCAACTAAAATGACTAAACACTCTTTAAAAACGAAAAACAATCCTCTGCAATTCGAAATATTTCGCCAAATAAACAAAAAAAAAATACAATAAATTACATTAGCAGTAGCTTTAAAATATAAACAAAGGATCACACAACTCTATTGTTTATAGCCAAAATCGCCAAGACACCACGTTACTGTAATCCAGCCGATCAGTGAGCGAAACCAACTCCTATCGATTAGCGGTCCGATCCTTTGAACGAAAACTTTTAAAACTTCATATATTGCCTGATTTGTTCTTTCCACCAAAGATAAAGATCTTCCACTGAACTGATCTTTTGTCTACAGAACTACCCTGTTGTAATTTATCTGGACGAAAATAAAATTTGTTTCGTCTTTAAATTCCATCATCTTTTCCTTTAATAATGTGCTGATTAGTTTGATAAACCTTAAAGTATTTTTGACATTGGGGTCAAAATTCAGATGGATTTGAGCCGAGAAACAAATGTTGCTAGGTACGGTACTTTCTGATCATTTGTTTCGGAAAACGTAAAGCACCGATCCGGTCACATGGTTCAACTATGACGCCAGAACACACGTTTTGCGTGAACCTTTCAGTACTTTACTCTAAAATATATCTCGGGACCTAAAATCGTTGCTTTCAAGAAATGAAGGCTTCAATATCTCCCTCTACGTTTTATCTATTCTCAATTGACATATCACAGTAGGAAATTTCATTACAAAAAGCAGAACTGGCTTTCTTATTGTCCTTTGGCAACGGGTTAAATATTTATTTCAATTCTCGCTCAACAATTGGTTAAAATAAATATTAACCGGGGCCGTGGTAGCCTGATCGGTAAGGCATTGGACTCGGGACCGGAGGGTCTCTGGTTCGATGCTCGCTGGTCGAAGATCCACCGTCGTCATTAATGGTGACTGGGCGACGTTAAATACGCTCGTGGTCACAATGTCCTCCAAGTGAAACGATACCTCTGGGGGTGCCAGACCAGGAAGTTATTCGGCTCCTGGCCTGGTTCTAAATTCTCTCGAACTGTCCATAGATGGCACCACCATCTATTGTGTTGTCTTTTTATTGTCCTGGAACAAAAAATTGGATCATTAGAGGTAAAAAACTTCTCCGCTGAGAATAGCTATATGCCCCAACTGTGTGTTAAGAATAATAAGAATAAATATTAACCATTTAGGAGATATAACCATCCAATGTTTAAATTAATTAATTAACAAAAACGTTTCCGATTCGATCTATTGCGCTTCAAAACCATGCTTGCCACAACTTAATTACACACAAAAAATTTGATCAAAATCGGTCCAGCCGTTAAAAAGCCTTATGATGACAAACGTCCGCACAGAAGATTTTTATATATTAAGATGTTACCTGTTTCGGGAGAAACTCTTTTCTGAATGCAGGTTTTTTTTTTTTTTTTTTTGTGCCTTCATCGCTAAGTAGTAGTTATAATGCATTCCCATTGTTGCTGTTGTATGAAAGATAAATCACGCTTAAGACGGCCAATAGTTGCTGACATTGTTGCTTAGGAAAGGATGCTTCAGTACTGATGATAAAGCTAGACTGGAACATTTCTCGGACTCTAGTTGTTTAATTCGACTAGTGTACGTTCAAAATAGTGTTTGAAGTGAATTTTAATCGTTAAAGTTTGATCGAAAGAAATTGCAAGATTAACGAACACCAATGCAACCATTTTTACTTGGAGTACCCTCCCCCACCCGATTCCCAAATACGAGCTTGTATTTGAGTAAGTTCTCAATACAAAGGGGAAAGCTAATTTTAACGGTTTTTATTAATATGTTCAGTAATTAAACTCCTACAAAGATGAGACCCAGCTAGAACACATTCGATAAATTTACCTTTAAAAAAAAAAGATGATTTGAATTCTGACATTTTGAATTCAAATATTCAAATTATGTTTTTCGCAATCACGAGTTGCGACAGGGCCCTACTCATTGGGGGCTATTGTTTCTAGAAACAGCTCCTGTTCCCCCAAGTCTACCCCTCCTCCTGAGTGGTTACGTGTGTATAGTTGTGTGTGTGTGTGCAGGCGTGTGTGTATGTGTAGGCGCGTGCGTGCATGTGTAGACGGGTGTGTGTATCTGTGTGTGTAAAGGCGTGTGTGTGTGTATGAGCGCGCGTTTGTGTAAGACATGAGCGCCATCGACCAGGAAAAACGGATTCCAGGAGGCAGTGCTCGGAGCCGCGCCTGCAGAGGCCGGTGGGCGGTGGCGCTGGTGTGCCTGGTCCAAGCTGAAAAAGGAACCAAACGCCAAGGACGGCGAAATAAAAGCAATAAGCAATCGTGATTTGCTCAAAAAAAAAAAAAACCATTCAAGGCTGCCGGAGGACTGGCAGACAGAAACTATGCTTTTACGGGTTAATTGACGGTATGTTGTATGACTGTCCAATGAATAATAAATACTTTTGATAATTTTTAATACATAAAATAAACTTAATTTGATTTTTTGTTTCACTATATCTTCAACATTATAAACTGATATTCTTTAAACCTTAGTAAAAGCAGTGTTTCTATCGGTCAGTCCCGCGACTGGCATTTCTATTATTATTACTATTTTTTCTATAAATAAAAGGTTTGACTTCAGCGTACACAATAGCAAAAGGAAAAAAAATTGGTTTTTGTCTTTACAATTTTTTTTTTGCATGGACTTGAAAGCGTTTTACCCTTTTCCTCCAAAATTCTGCTTCTAGCGTTATGGCCACTTTAAAACTACTGTCAAGTCATTTTCATTGCAACAGTACTATTGACGCTCGGTAAACACATTTACAGAGACAGAATCTCATTAACCAGATGATTTTCAACCTCCATAATTAACCTCATTTTTTGCATAAAAACGGTGTCACGACACTGATCTCTCCCCATTTATTTTATGACAGTATATTTTTTATTAAAGGGTCTCAGGACTCTTAAAATGTTAAGAAATCTGGAAAAAAAACATGGTATTACATTTATGTAAACAGTACAAGTGCATTCTAGGAAAAAATAATTATTATACAAATTTACTTTTTTTTGAAAATAAAAAAATTTATAACACGCAAACGCGCGCACTCTCTCTTATTATAAAAGGCACATATGATTGTAATAATAATTTTAAATATTACCTTATGATTCCCTCAGAACTTACAGAACCTAAATTCAAAATCATTTTTTTCTTGAAATTTAAACAAAACATTAAAAAAAAAAACTAAGTTTGATTTTGAAGTGAAATTTAGGTTCAGAACGTCATAAAAAAGAAAGAGAAAAAGAAAAGACAACAGCTATGCTATCACTGTATCTTCGCCGTATGAATTTGGATTTTTTTTTCTTTGCAGTAATAATACAGCTTTCAATGTAAATTACTTACTACACTTCTTTCTTTTCCTTCTTTTACGATGTCATTAAAAATTCTCAAACCTGTGAAGTACGGGAGAGTATTGTACCTTGGGACACTGCTAATTTCTAAAAATCTATTTTTAGAAACCAGGTTTTTGTAATCTCTCTTCACCACTAAATGGTGCCATAGTGAAATTCAGCATCAAATGAGTAAAATTGACGATTTTGTGAGAGAAAGAAAATTTTATGGTTCCAAAGTAAACATTTGCTTTATTTTAAATTCATTTTCTGTCTTTGTATTTGTAAATTTAATCAACTGAATTTTATTTTGTTATGAAAGAATAGTACTTTCAATATTTTGCTTATGAAAAAATAATGATGGCGCATCCTGAATGACCATCATTTTAGTTTTTCTTAAACAACGTGGTGACCGTACCTTGGGACAGCCAAACATTTAGTACCTTAGGACACGTTCCAAGGTACAACATATGCATGGTTCTTAATAACGCTGTTTAAAAAAAAAGAAAAAAAAAAAAACTTCAAAATGCTTCGGACATTTCGTCCGCTGATTCTTATGTAAAATGATTCCCTGAATCCCCATGCTTTCCTTTTTGCTGTATATGCACAATATTTTGAGCTTTACACACTTCTAGTCATTCAGAATAATGTTTACGGTTTTTTAATGCTCTTTTCCCCCTCCAAATAAAAAAGGTTCTGAACACAGAGGAGGGGGAGGGGGAGGTTCTAAAAAGGGGGCATCAGGGGGGATAGTTGGTATTTGGAAACAAGGGGTTATTATACATAAGAATCAGCCAGAAGAATGTCTTTTTGAATGAAGAACTGCGATTCAACTCGTATGCAACGTAACACATTCACATGATAGTTTTTTTCTATTTAATTTTTTTTTACATTGCGAAATTTTTTTTGAACATAGGAGTCATAGAAGCGAGTCTTATACTCTCTTTCTGCACCGAAATTTTTTTACAAACATCTTTTTTAAAAAAGCTAAGTAAAAAAAATCGTTTTTCGTTATTTTTATAATATTTTGGGGGCGTATACCCCCCCGTAGGTACCCCTTTTTGCGATCGGTGTCTATGATCTTGAACTTTGAACCTTTCGTTCCCACCAAAACTATGTTAGTAGTTTATATAAAGCTCCTTTCACCCTAGAAAAAAAAATAATTGCTCTAAAACTAAGGAAAATTGAAAAAAACTGGGGGGGGGGGCTTAAAAGAATTGTACGTATGGGGGGAAAACGGAGATCATATTCGGATTCAGGGGTCATTTTATATAAGAATCAGACGATGAAATGTCAAAAGCATTTTGAAGGTTTTTTTTTTTTTTGCTGCACAGTGTAATTAAGATATGTTTAGGAACATGGAACAATGTTCTAATCTTATGTAGTCTTTTAAACACATTTAATATTAGATAATAATTCATAATTCGTTATTCATAATTAGTTATTCATAATTCATAATTAATTATTCATGATTTAATTCACTACCATGGAAAAAAAATATGTTTTTTTGTTTTTTGGTACTAAATTGGTTTAAGTATATGGCTGTTTCCTGAATCATGAAAACTTTCCCATACAAGTAAAACGGGACATGCCCCAAGGTACAATAGGATGTTGTACCTTGGAACAGCTTCGAACTTTTACTTTAAGTGGCTGGAAATATTTTATTTTCAAACTGTATAGATTTAAAAAACTAAATTGCATAGAAGTATGTTGGGTATTTTAATCTGACTTTTAGATTTTAAATTTAATTCAAATTATTGACGTTAAAAATTAAAATATGATAAAAGTGTCCCAAGCTACAGCACTCTTCCCTATTATGGCGCAAACCGCATATTGAGAAGATAACTTGTTGTTTTTCTATGCATTTTTAAAATGTGGCAAGGACTTTTCGGACGCCTTGTAAAGTAATTTCATTAATAAGAAGAGTGATTTACATTTGCTGATGCAATGTTTTTAAGTGGATGAAAAGTTTTCTTGAGGGAATACAACAGTTAAAATATTTTCAAAAAAGTCTTTAGAAACCTGCATTATTTGTAGGGACTTAAAAGCATTTCCCTCCCAAACTTTTCAAAATCCTCCTTCAAGAGTTTAGCAACGACTGTTAGTTTGTTTTCATTGCAGCAACACTAAATGAACCTAGTAAACACATTTACAGAGACCACGAATCTTGTAAATCGGTGATTTTCAGAATATAAGTCTGTTCTTAAATACCATTTTATCTCAATGTTTTTGTGACCCATTTTCTCTTTGTCACAAAATTTCGCACTTCACCTTACCCCTTCCTCTTGTCACATGTGACAATCTTCCTTCAATATTTTTCTGTAAAAAAATGTTTCTATCTCAAGCATTTCCCTTCCAAACTTTTCAAAATCCTTCTTCTTCAAGAGTTTAAACAACGACTGTTAGTTTGTTTTCATTGCAGCAACACTAATGGAACCTGGTAAACACATTTACAGAGACCTCGAATCTCATAAACCAGTGATTTTCAAAATATAAGGCTGCTCATAAATACCACTTTATTTCAACATTTGTGACCCGTTTTTTCTTTGTCACAAAATCTCGCACTTCACCTCACCGCTTCCTCTTGTCACATGTGACAATCTTCCTTCAATATTTTTCTGTAAAAAAATGTTTATATCTCAACAAAAATGTGTGATGTCACACTTCTTGTTTCCCCGACCTATCCCTTGTCACCAGCGAACAATTTCATAAACCCCCCTTGTCAAAACGTGACATCATTTGTGGGCGACACATTCCATGTGATAAAAAAATTGTTTTGATCTCTCTCCATTTATTTTTTGCAACAGTGTATTTTTTTATATTATAATTCTTCAAGAGATTGCTTTCTAAATCAATATTGTTTATCCACCCTAGAAAATTCTTATTTATCATAAAACATAATAACATTTATTAATTTCATGTGTCTTAAAAGCCTTATATAAATGCCCAAAAAGGCATGTTAAGTACAATCCAGTTATATTTTATCAGGGATTATTATTACATTAGGGATTATTGAATCCTTGAGTCCAGGGGTGTCCTAACCTTTTTTTTTTTATATTCCGAGGGCTGTATCTTATATTAATATAATTCTCGTGGGTCAGAACACATGTAGAGTTTCAAACTGTTTTAAAATTTCCATAATAACATGGGAAAATATTGAAAAGGAAAGAAATTTAAAAACCAATAATTCTGTGTTGTCATCAATTACTATGCTTCTTTTTTTAATGTATGTGTTTTTCAGAAAGCAATTTCCGAATATTTTGCTCCATATTTTTAAAGCTGATATTAATCGTGCTTTACGGTTTGTTACATTAAACAAAACTACAGGCCACACGTCATTGGTTGAGCACCACTGCTTTAATCTACAGTGTATAAAACAACTCTTCAATACTTTTCCTTTAACTCTCTCATAACACTTTTGTCATTAAATATTTCAAATATTTTTAAAAATAAATTTATAGTATGTGTATTATAATACTAATATATCAGCTAGCAACATAACACGAAACAGTGAATATATCTTTTAATAAAGCGGTTAGAAAATACACTTGCTTAATTAAGCAAATCTTTTAGTTACGCAATTTACAGCCAATCTTTTCTCTGACTTCCGACACCAAAAATAGTTTCTTCAATCATTTACATAGGATTCATCAAACCCCGCCACATATAAAGAGCAAACATGTTTCCTAGATTAAGTTCCACTGAAAGGAAAGGATTTTTTTTAGCTGCCATCGAACATCTTCGATCGAACAGCTTAACCTGGCTGATGGGATCTATATGTGTGCTTGAGAACGATGTTCTATTTTTAGCACCATTTTGTTCGACTCGTAACAACACGGCACTCGACACTTTTTGTGGAATGGGATTCGCTGCTTTTGTATCAATAAAATAGTTATGTTGCTGGCTTTTCTCCTTTCGCGGATGTATCTCCTCTTTGTCGCCAGGGAAAATCGTTAGTGTCAAAATTGTTGACATGCTATCAAAAGGATCGCGTTTGATCGGATGGTATGAAATTTTCTTGGAACAATGGTTTGTATTGTGATTTAAATTTAGGAAATTGAATGCGGAGTTGTTGATAAAGTGCAAAAGTTTTGGCTCTGTAATAACGGATAGAAAACACAGGCTTGCGAAATTAAAGTTTTTGACAAAAAAAAAAAAAAAAAAAAAAAAAAAAAACACACTCACACACACACACACACACACAAAAGTTTTCGTTGATCTATATATTATGTCTGTTGATTTCAACAACAACTTCAATTTTTGTTCCATTACGTCACAGTTTTTGAGCAATCGCGAATTGTTTATTGTCCTCACTTGACAAAAGTTGATGTCGCTCTGATTTTTTATATAACCATGACGAAGGTTGTTTTTACTATTATATAGGGAGCGAAACTTCGGTCTTCATAGTTGCAAATCGTTTGCGGTTTGATTTATTCACATTTTTTTCAGAGTTTAACTCAAGCAGACTTTATATTGAAACGAGCTGATGCGTGCATCACATGACTTCCTTTTTCTCCGATTTAATGTCATTTTCTTATTATTGGCAATTTTAATGCGATTCAATAATTTTCTCTCGAAACATCAAAAAAAAAAAAAAAAAAAAATCGCCAAATTTGTCACCAAGTTGGTGACAAAACTTGGATTTTTAAAATTCAAAATGACACATTTTACCTTCTACGTCCGTTCCGAGTACGGGGGAAAATGTTTCTTCATTTTGTGACGTCATTGGATGGGACGTTTCGCTGTGTCTTTTTTTTTTTTTACATCTGCTTATTTGGCGATTAACAATTGAGTTGGATTATTATTTGTTTTTTCAAAAAATATTTTAGATTGCAAAGGATTGCATTTAGGTTTTTAAAGGTTGTTCACGCATTTTAGTTAAAAAGTATGATTACTGGTTGTTTGACATCAGAAGGAGGGGGGGTGGGGGGTATTCTGGAGTTTTTCTTCCTTTTCTCAAACGATAGCTTTTCAATAGTTAAATTTTTCATACGGGGGTACGGGATTTCCTTTTTGTCCTAGATGTACTGTGTTTTTTAAATGTGTTGTTTTTTTGCTGGGGAGTTGAATTCTTTTTCATACGGGATACGGGATTCCCTTTTTGTACTAGACGTACTGTGTTTTTTAATCGCAATTGCTTATCGGCCAGAGTTCGTTTCACCCGCTAATTGGGTGAGTTACTGTAGCGCGATCGCTTCCGCCTGTCGTTTCGCTGTATCTATTTTACGTTACATATTTGCGTACTTAATTTAATTAAAATAGTGAGGTGTTTCTTTTTTTTTTGCAAAAGCTATTTTTGCATTTTTTGCGCTATTTAATTAAACAAATAAAGCGCAGTTTTTTTGAATGATCTTTGTTTGCAATTTTGGCGTAAAAAGCTGAATGACACAAAACGCAACTGGAAATAGGTATAGAAAATACGAAAAAGATGGATGTAGATTAATTAATACCGCTGCCAAACGTATTTAAACAGCAGCCGCAGGCAGCGAACTTGGCAAAAAAACAGGGGGTAAGGGCATCGCCGTGCGGGTACTGCTAGTATTATATGAAGTTTAAAAAATAATCTCTTTTGCTCTTTTTTATAACACAGCAAATAAAGCAGCAGAAAACCATAAGCAGCTATTCCAGGGAAAATTATATTTTTTCATCATCCAAAGAAATTACTAAAAAAAAGAAAAATGAAGTTCAAAAAGACAGTTATGTATAATGCTGGAAAACATTTCCAAGGAAGTTGCATTCTATTTGTGGTTGATATATTGCCAGAACATTAGGAACTAACGCATAATGTTAAAAGAACACAGAAGAATTTAGAAAAATTGCTTCGCTTTAAAGCTTTTCTAGAAAAATAAAAGCTTTTGGCTTACCCAAAACCACCTCCGACGTTTTATGCTTTTAGTTATAAGATACGTGAACATTTGTTCGTTTTTCGAAAGAAATCACTGTTTATTACTCGAGCTCCCATTTTTGTTTCAATATTTATTAGAATAAATGGTTTGCAACATAGATAAAAAAGAAATGCCTAGGAACATTTAAGAAAAACCAAGTAAATTAACATGAGCCGATTCAGTGTTTAAAAGAATGTCCTGAATTCCATTCAATGATTAAAGTGGTACTAAAGTGAGCGTACTCCCTTTTATTTTCAACATTATGTCAGTTATGATTGAGTGCTTGTTAGAAAAAGTTACTTAAGAATCATAAATATCGGTAGAACACCATCCATGTCGCAATTCAGGTGAACTCTGTGGCATGATCTCGAAGTTGTTTGTCGGAGTTTCGGGGATTGAGAGATGTTTTGCCAAAAATTATCTGCTAGAACATGAAGCCGAATTCATCTATGTTGAGACATGGATGGTGTTCTGCCGATGTTTAAACTCTTAAGACATGGATGGTGTTCTACAAATGTTTATAACATTTAGGACATGGATGGTGTTTTGCCTATGTTTATAACTCTTATAACTCTCTACTGAATGGTGTTCTACTGATGTTTATAACATTTAAGACATGGGTGATGTTATGCCGATGTTTATGACTCTTGAGACATGAATGGTGTTATGCCAATGTTTATAACTCTTGAGACATGGATGGTGCTCTACAGATGTTTATAACATTTAAGACATGGATGGGGTTATGCCTATGTTTATAACATTTAAGACATGGATGGTGTTATGCCGATGTTGATAACTTTTAAAACTTGGATGGCATTCAACAGATGCTTATAACTCTTAAGAATTCGACGTAACTGTGTGTAACGAACATGATGTCCAAAACAAAAGGGGATGCTCCCACTTTCAGAGCACTTTATATATGTTACCGGCAAAGTATGAAACCCTGGCATTATATTAGAATACCTTGGCATTGTATATATTGCTGCTCGTTTTTAGGCATAGTGTAAAATATGAGTATTGTAATACATTGGTATTCTACAGAATGATAAATGCTATTTGGACAATGTATAGATCATTCTCCAAAAAGTGTAACTTTTAAGTCACACGCACTTTACAGTAAAAGCTTTAAAGAATAGTTAATTTAACAATATTTTTTACATTCCCTATAAATGTATCCATTTAAATCTGTCAACTTTTTTGAAAAAATATTTTTTTTTTGCTTGACAAAATGTGAATTCTCACCTCCGTGGCTTGTCACACACCTGGTGTAGCTCATAATGATACTTAATAACTCGTTTAAATAGAACAATGAACACTTCTTTTATAACTTTTTCCTCACAAGTGTCTCAAACACTAAATGCTCAAATGTATCTAATTTTTTTCTATTGTGATTTAATTCGTTTTAGTAGGATAATGAGATCTGTCACACAAAAAATTCTCACCTCCGTTATCTAAACTCAATATATCATTTCTCATTAACACGTGGCAGTAATGACATCAATTTTTATTTTCCATGATACAAGGGACCCCCCCCCCCCTTGTTTATTTTCAGCCATAGTTGAAGTTGTGAGATTTTTCTCGAAAAACAAGAAGATATTGCTTTAAAAACATAGTGTGGTTACTCTGACTTCTCACCTCCGTGAACTTGAATTTCAGGAATGTATATTAATGTAAAAAAAGTAGTGAACATGTTTTCATGTGCTTAACATGTGCAGATTGTACCAACGAAGAAAAACAAAATTCTCTGAAAAATGTATCTATTAGGCCTATATTAATGGCAAATTCTTCACCTCCGTGACAGACCTTAACAACCGTGACAACCGCGGGAGAAACTGACTTTCCTTGCAGTAGATAATAGCACTCGTCCATCTGCATTCCCTGACAACCACTGGAGTGCTTGAAGCCAGTAGCATGGAGAGTGTTCAAGGAAAACGGCTTTTTTGAGTCTGGGAGTAATTTTTCTTTCCGCTGTTATTTTTCTATTTGTGACGAAGCCGTTGCAGATAACGAATTTATTTCTGTACCTCGTGAAAGCCTACATTTTTGGGTAAATGCTAACATATTTAAAAGTTTTGTAAAAAGATATGATACCAGTAATGTGGGCCAAGAACTAAAGTGGCGTCGTATGGGGCAAGTTGTTACAATTTTGTTGGGGTTAGTTGTTACAAGTAACAACTTGCCCCATGCAAGTTTTAATTTAATGTTATGTTTTCTTTTTAAATGTATTATGGCGGGGGACTATAAAATCAAGACGGGCAGGGGCAAAACATCTAAAGAAACATACCTGGATGTGACTAAAGAAGAAATTTCAGGTAGTTCCTTACGAAATTCAGCCAATGAATTTCATGCCACTAGAGAGATTCTGCAGCAAGATGAAAAATGCTAGTGGTGGTAAGTAGTATTTCTGATCTGTTTTACTGCATGATTTAATTCATATAAAGTAGTGTAGTTGGATGACGATAGTAATAATAGTAATAATTCTGATCTCTTTCATTCTATGATTAATTTATTGTTAATACATATGGTTGAATGAATAATAATAATAATTACAACAATGATAATAATAATAAATAATGTATTGTTCGAATTATATCTTTCTCCAACGCTGCAGCAGTGCAGAAGTGAAGACGGTTCGCAAGCGGAACAGTGGTCAGCGCCACTTTAATACAGACACCAGTAAAAAATGTTTTGCAAGCCGAAGCTGGGAAACAAAAATCTGTGAAAAGGAAATTGTGTCTAACAGAGAAGAAATCAACAAACACAAAAGCAAAAAAAAAAAAAAAAAATGAATTTTGACATTGTGAATTCAAATTATGTTTTTCGCAATCACGAGTGTGTGTATGTAAGCGTGTGTGTTTGTGTGTGGGGGTATGTGTGTTTGTGTGTAGAGGGTATGTGTATGTGTGTGTATGCATGTGTGTTTGTATCTGTGTGCTGGCATAAGTGTGTGGGTAGTTGTGTGTATGAATGTATGTGGGGGAGGGGGTATCTGTATATTTGTGTAGGCATATGTGTTTATGTCTGTGTGCAGGCATGAATGTGTGGGTAGTTGTGTATGTGGGTCTCTGTGTGTGTGTATGTGTTTGTGTGTGTAGGAGTACGTATGTATATGTGTGTATTTGTATCTGTGTGCTGGCATTAGTGTGTGGGTAGTTGTGTGTATGAATGCATTAGGGCTCGACCGATGGCATTTTTTGGCCGATGGGCCGATGCCGATTGTTGGTCGATTGTTCAAAGATGGCCGATGGCCGATTGTTTTCCTCCAAATGACCGATTGCCGATGCCGTTGGCCGATGGCAAAAAAAAAAAAAAAATCAAACAGAAATAAATTGATAAGATTGTCAGGGATTTAAAGGATCATTGATTCATTTCACTTTACTTCCTTTCTACGAATAAAAAATTGTAATCACAAAAAAAAAAAAAAAAAAAAAAACAGATTTCGACCTAAATTTCTATTTTACTATCACCAAATTTATACTTCACAAGTTTTTTTCGGCACATCTGTACATACATATGTACCTAAGAACATATAGATAGCCAAATATCCATTTTGAACGCCTCCTCAGTTAATTGTCGCAAATTCTCTTGTGATGTCTTCATACGCGTAAACTTGCGTCACTCAAAAACGTTATGAAATAGTAAATTGAAAACTCATACGTATGTAGTATGATCTAAAAGTTCGAGGTCAAGTTGTATAAAACCTTACCCTGAATAGTTCACATTACCGAAGCATATATCTATCTACAAAATAGTCACCTTGAACGATTATGCACTTCTGCCAACGTTCGTATAGCACAGCGGTTCCCAATCTTTTTCTCTTTGCGAACCCCTTGGAACAGGCAAAAAAGTTCGCGAACCCCCTGATGTTGAAATTAGTAACATGTAAGAAACAATAAAAAACAGCATGTTTGCTTTCCATTTTTTGCAGCATTTGATTGCAATAAACAAAAATATAATTGTAAAATATCATTAAGTGCAAACATTAATAAAAAGTTAAAACTACATCGACAAGAAAAATTATAAACAAGAAGTTTTATAAACCAACTATTTTTTTAAGCATACTTTAAATTGGGGAAAAAATCCTTAATGCGATATTTGTGGCTGTTTGACGGAACAAAGAAACTGAAAGTTTGGTTCAATGTCTGACAGTTTGAGTCTTAAATCAGGCTCTGCATTCAATCTGCTTCGGTATTTATCTTTGAGATAAGTATAGGAGGAAAATCCTTTCTCGCACAGATATGTTGTACAAAATGGTAATAAAATTCGAATTGCTTTTTTGGACAAAACGGTATGGTCATTTCTTACACTGAGCCAGAAGTCAATTAACGAGAGCTCTTTAAAGGTAGTTTTCAATGAATTATAACAGGATAACTCGATGAGCATTTCCTTTTCAGGTAATGTCAGGGTGTTCTCTAAGCATGGATTTCCTTCAAAAGGATTGCGTATCCAGTTGTTTGAGAGAGGATCGTTACGCCTATTAGGAAAATACTCGTCAAAAGTTAGTTCAAGATGTTGCAGATGTTCACATACATTTCTTTTAACGCTTTCATCAAGTTTCATTGAGTTTTCTGATAAAAAACTACTAAGAGAAGTGAAACAAGAAAATTCACCCATTTCCAAGCATTGGATCCAGAAATTCAATTTTTTTTACCATAGCTTCAATTTTATCATATACAACGAAAATATTAACAACTGCACCTTGCAAGGATAGATTTAATTCATTTAATTTTGAAAAGATGTCAGCTAAATATGCAAGCCTTTGCATCCAAAGAGGATCGAATATGCAAGTGGACAAGTGAAATGGATGATCAACAAAAAATGCTTGGACTTCTGACTTCAATTCAAATAAGCGTGTCAAACTTTTGCCACGGGAAAGCCATTTAACTTCTGTGTGAAGAAGTAAAGTAACATGAAGGCTTCCCAATTCCTCACAAAGCGCGTGAAATAAGACGGCAGTTTGTGGCACGTGATTTTATGAAATTTACAATTTTTACCGCATCATTCAAAGTAAAAACTTCCCTCAACCCCAGGTCATTTACTTCCCACTCAACTAATTTCCCAGCACTCCCTAGTCAAAAACAAGCTGAGAGTAAGAGCGATGGCACTGTGAGTGCCCCCAATGCTCTCACACACTCATTTGCCCAAAAGGCCCGAGGCTCAGCCATCGCGGGAGCTTCAAACAGAGCGGCTCAAGCCACCTCTGCTAGCGACGTGAGCACTCTGGCCCCAGAGCAGCCTCGTCGCAAACCATCAACCGGTGCTTTCTCGGAAGCTGTCGGAACATGGGACTCCATTAAGGAGATCTTGGACTTTTTCAAAGTTCTGAACCTCCCTGCCATCATTAAAACTATCAAACTGGTTCTGCCTGAGATTAGAAAACAATCTGACCCTATCAATAAACTTTGGGCTCTTTTCCAAGCTTTCATGGAAAGTGATGAGTTATTTCAGCGCACATAATGGCTTTCCCCCTCGGTCTTTCTCTTTTGTCGTGGAATGCCTGCGGGCTGCTCGACAATATCACTGAACTTAGGCAGCTTGTTTATGAACAAGCGCCCGATATTATCTGTGTGCAAGAGACGCATCTTAGACCAATCAATCGTGGGATTGGGATCCCCAATTATAACTTTTACCGCAATGATCGACTTCCAGATCAAAATAATTATACTAGGGCATGGGGGGGTACCTTAATTTATGTTAAGAGCTCTATTCCACACCACCAGAACCTAACACCAAGCCTTTTGGCACTTGAAGCTACCTCTATCACAATTGCACCAAAAGGCTTTTGCCCCATCACGATTGTCTCTGCGTATGGCCTAACACTCAGACACATGAGGGCGAAAGAAAAAGTCTCGAAGCTCCTTCGAGATCTAGAAGCAGTCTTTCAATACCCTCATAGCACAATAGTTTGCGGAGATTTTAACGCACATCATACCTTCTGGGGCTGCAATGGAACCACCGCCACTGGTAGAACTATTTTTGACTTTGCCCAAAAGGCAGGAATTACCATCGTAGCTCCTCCCACACCTACACGTATCACTGTGACCAGCGCATCTACTATTGACTTTGGGATGGTCAAATTGTTTCCCTACAGTTGCGAGGTGACTTCGCTTGCAAAGCTCTCCTCGGATCACAACCCAGTCAAATTTGTCTTTGACACGGTTACAGTGAATACTGCACTTCCACATGCCTCGAAACCTGATTGGCCCAGGTTTCGTAAACTCCTGAACTCCATTCACTTTGATTTTCAGGACATCAATACTGGGACTGAGCTCGATTCTTCTGTTCACAATTTAAGTAATACCATTATTAATATCCATTCCAAAACCTCCATCCCCATTTTAAAGCAAAGCTATGCTAAGGAGCTCCCCCTCCACATCAGAAACTTAATTAGGTCAAAAAATCAGCTACGAAAAACTTATCAACTCCGCAGGGATCCTGCTTCCAAGTCCGACCTCAATAAGGCACAGGAGCTAGTTAAACAAGCAATTAAAAGGCACAAAAATGACTCATGGACTCAATATATTTCCTCCCTTACTGCAGACGACACTTCCATTTGGAAAGCCGTCAAGCGGCATCGGGGGACGTATAGACACATTCCGCCCATTAAAGGCAAAACCCTTCCAGGAGGCCAAACTGTAACTGCTGTGACTGATATTGAAAAGGCAGAACTTTTTGCCGATCATTTCGAACAGCAGTTCACACCTAACAACACCAGACATGACGAAACTGAATCACTTGTTAACATCACACTACACAATTACTTCACAAATCCACACGCTAGCAACACCCTTCAGATTCAGCCCTCAGATGTTCTAAGCTATGTCAAAAAGTGTAAGAAAAAGAAAAGTCCAGGCCTTGATAGAATCACCAACTCTCTAATTAAAAACCTGCCAATTCGTACTATTTTCTATATTACCCAACTCATCAACAAAATACTCGAGTTGGGTCACTTTCCGCAGGAGTGGAAAACTGCTATAATAATCACTATTCCAAAAAAGGAAAGAGCAACAGCGGAGCCGTCGGAATACCGACCAATCAGCTTGCTCTCTGCTCTCTCCAAAATTACTGAATTCTGCATTCTCAATAAACTTCTTGACTTTCTTGCGGATCACAACATCATACAAGCTGAACAATTCGGCTTCCGCAGGAAGTACTCTACAAACCATCAACTACTTAGAGTCACAGAACTAATCAGAGAGGCTGAAAAAAATCATCAGAAAACCATCGGGCTTTTCCTTGACATAGCGAAGGCATTCGATAGGGTTTGGATTGATGCGCTAATTTACAAACTTATACGCCTTGGGTTACCTCATGCACTCATAAACATTATCAGCTCCTATCTTATGAATAGGCACTTTATCGTTCGAGTGAGAGAAACTCTCTCAACACCTAGACACATACGGGCCGGGGTGCCTCAAGGCAGCCTCTTAGGCCCAACTCTTTACTCAATTTTCTCAAACGATATCCCACACATGGACAACACGCATCTTGCCATTTATGCAGATGACACCTGCATACTAGCCTCCGCTCAGGGACTTTATCAAGCCTTTTCAGCAATTCAAAACCACTTAACACATCTAGATATCTGGCTAAGGACTTGGAAAATCAAAGTTAATGCCAAAAAAAGTATAGCTACCTGCTTTTTTACAAGAACAACTGAGCTCCCTCCTATTAAACTGCATCTTTATACCGACCCGATTGATTGGTCTCAGCGGGCGAAATATTTAGGCATAACGTTCGACCGTAATTTAACCTGGCGACCTCACATTGAAGAGGTACGCAAGAAGTACCTCACTTCCAAAAAACCACTAAATTGTCTCCTGCACAAAAAAAGCGTTTTATCAACGGATAATAAACTGCTCATTTATAAGTCCTGCCTAAGACCCATTATTACCTATGGAGCGCCCATATGGGCGACTTCTGCAATCTCTAACTTTAACAGAGTTGAGAACTTGCAGAGAGTGATGGTTCGAGCGGCGTGCGACCCTCCCTGGTACGTCCGTACGGACAAGCTGGTGGAAGAGGTTGGCATCCCGACACTCCACAACTTTTGCAAAAAGCTCGCCAAGAGATTTCACTACAACATCCCCCGTGTTGGCAATCCACTACTTAACAACCTTCCAAATTACGATCCATTGGATCCGGCAAATTCTCGCAGGCCTCGCGCTCTGCTAGCTTAGTTTCAATTTCGAAACGGGGTGAGTGAATCCCTTATCGGGTTCATACCTCTTTTCGACTCTAGTTATTGTGCTACACTCTGGCTGGGAGCATGCTCCTATCTATTTTCATTTCACTATTTTCTTTTTAAATTTCTTATCAACATTTTATCATTGTCTTAATTTTATTTTATTTTTATTCATTCAAATAGCCTAGAAATCCCCCACGGGGAAAAAAAGTATTAAACTTTAAAAAAATATGTAGGAAGCAAAAAAAAATAATACTTAAACTCATTTAAATAAAGAACTTTAGTTGAAATTTACTTTGAAGAGCCTTCGGCTAACCATTATGGTACTCCCGTTAGAGGAAGCCACATCTCTCGTACATCCACGCAACCATCTTCTGCGCCAAAATAAAGCCATGGCCCCAACCGGGGAACTATCAACATACCACACCAGAGGATAAGGGGCAGGGCCCCAGGTGCCTCAAGCAACGAACTTATATTTCCGTGGCATTCAAAGTAGCGGATAATTCTGCGGGAATACGCTTACATGCTAATGCTTGTCTATGAATGCAGCAATGAGTCCATTCAATTTTCTCGTTGATCTTCTTTACTCGCACCACAAAGCCAACAAATTTTCCTGTCATTGATTTTGCACCATCCGTGCACACACCCACACCCAAAGACCAATCTATTCCATTTTCTTCATAGTAACTGTTGACCAGTTCGAAAATTGCTTCTCTAGTTGTGTTGGTTTTCAAAGGTTTTGCAAATAGTACATCTTCTTTAATTGTATCGTTAAAAATATACCTTACATAGACAAGTAATATTGCAGCGTTTGCTACATCAGTCGACTCATCAAGCTGGATCGCAAAATTATTGTCTTTTATTCTATTCACAAGTTCTTTCCCCACATTACTTGCCAAATCAGTAATTCTGCGTGATACTGTGTTGTTTGATAGCGGAACCAGGTCAATTTTTTTTTGCTGACTTTTCTCCCAGCATACACTTAGCAATATCTTTAGCACACGGTCCAATTAAATTTTCTGCAATTGTATGTGGCTGTCCAGATCTTGCAATTCTATAACTGACTCGATATGAAGCTTCAAGGACCATTTTACTATCTTCGTTGGATTCTAACAGGAACGTAGAGACGCTACACTTTTTATTATATTCCAATTTTCTTTTAAAATATTCGATAGGTTTGTCCTTGTGTGTCGGATGCTTTGTTTCGAGGTGTCTTCTCAGAAGTGACGGTTTCAAACTGCTGTTCGCTAGAACTTCGTTGCAGAGAAGACAAAGCGGTCTAGGTTCAGACTCTTCTCCAGTAAAATAAAAGCCCATTTGTAAATAGTCACTGTCATATTTTCGCTTTTTTCCTTTTTTCTCCCCTAGTTCACTTTTCTGTTTAGTCGGGGAAGGCGGCAGTTCATTACAGCTATCTATTTCAATATCCTGTGTTGATTCGAAAGTTACTGCTGATGTTGAGGGTTGATCGATTGACTGCTTGTCCATTTGTCGCACAACCAAACTACCAGTCGATCCATAACAGCAGAAAGTTATTAAATCATAAAAATTACCAACACGATTATAACTTCACAAACAGAGTAGCAAGTTCACGTAGCAAAACCAATTGCAAACAAAATCACTTGTTTTCAAGCATCTCTAAAGTATATCTCTAAATACGTCTGTTAACAACTATTTCCCCAGAACTATGAGCATGCTGATGTTATATATTTTTGAAAACGAACAGATGGGTAAAATCCAGTAATAAATTTTAAGTTTGGAGCCTTTTTTTGTCATGTCTGCTATTCGATGACTGAATTCGACGGAAATTCCCGAGTTATATTTCAACCAGATTAGAAATAATACCCCTATGATGCATTGTTTGAGAATTCTTTATTTTTTTCGACATATGTATATTGTTTGATTGACTCCACGCGATGGCGCCTTTTTAAGGTCATCGTGATCCCCACCACAGCTTAATACAACGTTTCTGCATGGCGCCTCGTAATAAAGAAGAAAGGATATCTCTTTTTGTTGTCTATCGAAAAAAAAATGAGAAAATTTCTTTTTAACCAAGATTATAAAACCGCTGAAAGATTTTTTTTTTTTTTTTGAGCTTAATACAAGAGTCTGGCGCGTTTTCAAATTAAAAAAAAATTTTAGTAACTATGTGTGCAAATTGAATATTTTATAATTTTTTACCAAACTAGGAAAAATCCGCCATTGCACCGAAATTTTCGCGAACCCCCTTCCTGCACCTCGCGAACCCCTGGGGGTTCGCGAACCACCGGTTGGGAACCTCTGGTATAGCTTTTAGAAGCACTCCTGGAAGACATTTTTCGCAAATTCCTGTAAGGCCTCTTGCGCTGCCGCTTTAACTTCATCGTGGGGGAGAAGGCGACATTCATGTTGAGGATGCACGGTTCGATTGATCAATACTCTGATATGACAAACAAATAACATAACGTTTCGTCGGACTTAGCTCCGTGCGATTTTTTCCTGTTCCCAGCAAAAAAACATTTGCATAGACGCCACTTTTTTCCGTCAGGAGAAGATGAAGCTGCATCATAGAAGGTAGCGAAAAATGGCTTCCAGGAGTGTTTCCAAAAGTTATATGAACACTGGCAGAAGTACATAGTCCCTCAAGGCGACCTTTTGAAGGTGGATGTGCTTCGGTAATGTGAACTATTCTGGGTAAGATACTTATACAGCTTGTCCCCGAACTTTTGTATCGTACTACGTACAATCTGTATAGGGTGTAGTTATGTTTCTTCTTTTTTGACTGCTGTATGATGAAAGAGAAAGAACGATAGCCAAAAAAAGAAGGAAGAAAAACAAAGAGACTGTTTAATAACAAATTGATTTGTTTTTTTTAATTGAGCATATAATTAAGATTTCAGTAATGTTGTAATAATGTATGGATTTAGGTACACTAAACATAGTTAAAAAAATTAAATTACGTTGTTTAATCATTCAAAAAAATATAATAATAAGAATAGAACTATGAAACCGTCAACAAATTACAAAATTAAAGTGGAAAGATTGCACGTAGACAGTTTTTAGTTATCAAATTAAACAAAAAAGGTAACAGATAAATTACAATATTAAATAAAAATAGGAATATTTTAATACTTATTTAAAATTTATGAATAGAAAAGTTTGCATTTTTCATAAAAGCTATAACAGTGACATACATTTTGCTGAAAAAAAATAGTCATGAAAAGAGCAAGGTTTTTAAAACGCAGGTACAATAAACAAACTCAATATTTACACCAAGTTAATAACTGAATACATATACTACTTGATCTGATGTTTGCACACATAGTATTGAACAATTTGATTGTTTAATCTTTTATGAAGCTTTACAAACAAGTTCAAATTAAATTTTTCAATTTAACAATAATTTTCTGAAATTTGAAAAATTGTATAATAGAAAATCCTTGAAACTTTTCTATACAAAACGAAAATAACTTATTCATTGATTTTATATAAATACATAAAAACAGTTGCTTACAACAGAAAAAAATCAATCGCTATTAATGATGCAAAAAAGATGGAAATTTACGAAATATAGGTGAAACAAGTATGAGAAATACGCAAAATGACATTTCTTGACCAAAATAAATAATCGCTAAATATTTAAGAAATGCTTGAAACGACGAGGTAGGGTTAGGGGGGGGGGGGGATCACCCTCTGATTTTGGAGTAAATCACACTTCAGCCCCAACCTCTGCCTCATTTTTTTTAGTACAGAACAGCTACCACCAACGCCTCGGAAGAGTTTCTGAATCTACTTCAGCACTTCTAAAAAAAAAAAAAAAAAAAAAATTCAAAAGTCCCTTTGATTTCCGAATTATGTCACCATTCAAAACGTCTTTAATCAATGTATTACATTAATGCCTAAATTCTTTCTAAACAATAGATAAAGTTTGAAAAAAACAAAAATCTCAATTTTATGAATGGTGTTAGTTTTAAACAACTCAGAAGTACAACTAAAGTTTAATTTCAGAAATTGAGGGAGTGGGAGGAGGAGCACGCAAGTGTTCTCAGAAATTCAAAAAATAGTCGTAAAAATAGAGTTCAAAATAATCATAAACATTGATCAGAAAACCCTTTCAAAACTTGCACCCGAGTTTGTTTTCACGTGCATTGGCGGATTTAAAATATAGCAAATGTTGCAATTGCGCGAGAGGCCCCATAACCATAGGCAGGGCTGTGGAGTCGGAGTCGGACTGATTTTGGGGTAAAGGAGTCGGAGTCGGAGTCATTAGAAAACATGCCGACTCCGACTCTGGGCTTTTTTTTTTCTTTCCTTTTCACTGACTCTCCTTGCATTTTTTAAAAACTGACTACCAATTGGTTCGATTACATGTATAAAAAGATACTAATGAGAAAATAAGTGCCATTATGGCAATCAGCTAGTTTGAGTGCTTACCGAACTTTCTGTAGCAGTCCCTCAGTTTGCTAGCTTTTTTAATTAACTAATAGCAACTTTCAGCAAACGGTTTTGTTGCCTAACATTTTCAAGTAATCACTTTCAAATAAAAATAGAAATACAGTGTTTTGTTCGATCTCAGTTATAAAATAATAAAAGAAACGTAACAAATTATTAAGTCGATTCCCGTAACCAAGGTTGAAACGTTTAAGGGTGATCGGCAAATTCAAAGAAGTTCTGGCGCGAAAGTACGAATCCAAAAGAACCGATGAAATAATCTAATGTTTTTTTCTTTACTAAGACTATTTCTATAAGCTTGGTTCTCACTAAAAAGTATGGAACAAAATAAGTGTAAAAGATTTCTTGATTGCAACACTCAATAATTGCAGTTAATCTTAAAATCTTCATATTAAGGTTAATTCTAAAGCAGCCAATAAAATTTAAATTAAAAATTTAGCGAAGAAGAAATATAGGTATAATAAAAGCTATTCGTACAAATTTGTATACCGCCGCATTTTGTGTAAAATTAGCTCGTGACGTATATGTGCCCTATTTTCCAGGAGTCGGAGTCGGACATTTTCCTTCCGACTCCGATGCCCTGACCATAGGGCCACCGAAGGAGTTAAAAAAATGCGAATGATAAATGTTTTACAACTTCAGTGATCCCAAAAATGTATTTCGACGGGCCCCAAACTTGTAACTCCGCCGAAGCGATACAGAAAAGACTGCATTACTGTGATTCATATTACAAATATCGAAAAATTAAAAATTACCGTCGGTTCAACGGGAATCTAATAAAATGACACAAAAATCGGTTTCGCCATCTCATATTTGTTTCCATGGTCTCCAATTCGGCAATATATCACCAAATGATCGTCAGTCTGAGACGCTACATTAGTTTTGCATTGAAATAAGTAATTAATAGCCACAAAAAATGAGTAAACAGGCTTTTCAGAACACCCAATCGAAAACAAAAAGGGAAGTGCACAACTGGAACGTCCGCAGACCCCACATACGAAACTTTAACCTTCTACAGATTATCATTTTTGAGTTATGACTTATGACAGATACATACGTGCATCCTGCTGCAAGAAACAACGCAATAATTAACTTGTTTGGTACCTGAATGTAGTATTAAAAACTCTTCTAGGGATGACTAAAAATAGAAATTCATACTGAAATTTAAGTAAATAATTTTATATGAAAACAACAACTCCATTTACTTGGTATTAAAAAGTAAAACGGCAAAGGTCCTTTTTTTTTCAAAAACATCGGCCAATTCCATCGGCTTTTCGATGTTTTTTAAGGCCGATGGGTCGATGTTTCCCGCTAGTTAGCATCGGCCGCCGATGCCGATGCCGATGGCTAAGTTGTTGAACCATCGGCGCCGATGCATCGGTCGAGTCCTAGAATGTATGTGTGGGAGGAGGTATGTGTATATGTGTGTAGGCATATGTGTTTATGTCTGTGTGCAGGCATGAATGTGTGGGTAGTTGTGTGTATATGTGGGTGTCTGTGTGTGTACGTGTTTGTGTGTGTAGATGTACGTGTGTGTATGTGTGTGTATGTGTTTGTGTGCGTGTGTGTGTGTATGTATGCATGCGCGTGTGTGTAGGACATGGATGTAACCTGGAGACGGCTTTCGCTATAGGAGTAGCATCGTGAGGAGCCCGTCGACGGTGATGGCGCGGAGGGTGGCTGTGGGAAAAATCAAAAGACGCCAAGAACAGTCAAGTGAGAACAATAAGCAATCGTGATTGCTCAAAAAAAAAAAAAAAAAAAAAAAAAAAAAAAAAGGTGTGTCTAAACAGTGCGTTCTTCGGATGAAGATGATGAAGACTGGTTCTGCATAGAGTGCGCTAAACCGTACTCAAAATCCAAAAAAACCAACTAAACGGCTTCAATGTCGTAATTTTGACAAATGGGCTCATGACTGATGTGCTAAATTTGATAAATTATATGCTTGTGAAAATTGTAATTCGGACAATGATAATGATGATGATAGTTTATTAGAATAAGTCAGTAATGAAGTAAATTTGCAAAGCCAAAAAGTTTTTGTTTTTTAACGTGGTTAAGAATTTTTAAAATTTAACAGAAAAACCAGAAAATGAGTAAAATTTATTTCATCACTTAAATATATCTCATGTAACAACTAACCCCATACATTGTAACAACATGCCCCGTGGTGAGGTAAGTTGTTACAATCTACATCTATTCAAAAAACTTGAAATATTTTAGAGTAGTGGCTTCTAATCATTTTTTAAAAAATATGTTATGAATGTTAAACAATCTAGATGCATTTTAAAGTTTCCCGCGTGTAAATAATTGAAATAGTTAAGCGTGAAAAAATATTGAAAAAAATTGTAACAACTGACCCCGGTCTTCCCTACTTGTAGTAAGTAACACTTTCATGAAAGAATGAAAAAAAAAAAAAAAAAAAAAGAAAACAAAAGGTTTCGAAATTGAAAAATAATTGCGTTTAAAAGTTACGTTTTCTGGAGAATAACCCGTATGAAAAATGATCAATATCCTTTTTATTACTTAAAATGAAAATACTTGTTAAAGCTTCACACTATTAAAGCTTTCTTGCATCTTAATAATACGTAACACTGGTCTACACGTAGCTACATTTTAAAGGACAAAAAAGAAGTTCAAATTACGTTGCATTGTGTTACTGGATAGTTTCTTTGATGGCTGTTGCAGATTGATTTTTCTCACTCATACCAAATATCCCCAGTTTTCGAAGTGACCATTGGCGGAAAGGAAAATTTCTGGTAACTCACTAATCTGAACTCTGAAAGGGCTTAGTTGGGGAATATTTCGATAACTGGGAATTTGACAGTAGTTAAATGTTTGGTGATAGTTACATTTTATTCTATCTTGGCTCATGGTAACTCTTTACGGCTATATTACTTTCGTACTCTTTGTTTACGTATGCAAAGGGAAAAATATTCCTCGCGCAGGCATTGGTGTCAAAACATTGACGCCAATAGATAAATTTTGCCAATTTATCAATTATCAAAATATTTTTATTAGTAATATTACATCAGAACAAACCAGTTATAAGAAAGTAATTAATTTTCTGTATAGTAAGAAGATGATAGTTAAAAGTGGGAAATAGTTGAGATAAGTTACCTTTTTCAAAATGGAAGAATTGGAAATAATTTGTTTTGAAAATTACAGTGCATAAGGAAAGAATCGTGTTTTTTTTAATAACTTGCATTCAAACATTATTTTTCTATTTTTGGCAGTTTTATTTGGACATTCAAAAAAAGTCAGAAAATGTGCACATTTTTTTTCAAAGGGCAGAGTAAAAGGTAAACCGTTTTTCTAATGAAATATTTTCCATCTGATTATTAACAGTATTTTTGATCAAATGCACGAACTAAACGATTAATGAATGAGCTAAATGGTAAATGAGTAAAGGAATAGATAGTGAAACAATAAATGAATGAATAAGTAATTTTTTTAAATTAAGAAATGCAAATGAATTCATTAGTAAATTAATACATAAATATTTTAATAAATAATTGAATAAATTAGCGGGTTGAACTATTTCACTTTTCTTCACATGCACATCAGTCATGGGACAAAACATTTAAAATAAAAAAAAAGCTTAATGTTAATTAAATAAATACTGCACAGAATATTAGTAGGTATCAATTAATATTAAAGCGATAACTTTATCATTTTATAACAACGAAAATAAGTTTTGACTTACAATCAAATTTTACAGAACATGTATGAACTTTTGAAAATTGCTCGTATTATCATATGCTTTGATCCTCAGACATATAACTTTTTCCTGACTGGAATAGCCTACATGTGTTACTGCACAGTTAAAATATTACCTGACAGGTGGTGCTAAAAACAAGGTAAAAATTTCACCACTTCAATTTCCCCCCCCATTCTTCTACTTGTCCTTATATACATAACTAGTGGTACCCGCACGGCTTTGCCCATAATGGAAAAATTAAAAGGTCTTTTGGTTCGCCTGTATATTTATACATAATGTATGATGAAAATTTTGTCGCCAATTGGCTTGTACCGATGTAACAGTTCCACGTTATGATAATTTCGTATCTCACCAATTGGCTTGTGCCCATGTTACGGTTCCACGTTATGATAATTTCGTAATTTACTCGTCCATCTTATGATATTTTTGTTCTTAAAATTGGAATAGAAAAAGAACCACATCGAATTTGCGAAAAATCGCTTCGAGGCACACATCCCCAAGCTAGAAACTAATTATGTGCCAAATTTCATGAAAATCGGCCGAACGGTCTAGGCGCTATGCGCCGTCACAGAGATTCAGACATCCAGACATCCCCTGGACAGAGAGACTTTCAGTTTTATTATTAGTAATAAAGATAGCGAATGATCGTGCAACGCTCCTGACGTCAGCAACAATGAAATTCAATCCACGGCATGATAATTGGATAATATTTTTTGGTAATGCTTGACATGCAGGGAAAGGGTTTATTTTGACGAGGCTGAACTCGATCCGGTATCTTAATTGTTTGACTGGTAAGACAATCATCTTAGGAGATGAAAAAACGAAAAAGTGGTCAACAATGAACGCCATCTACTGGAGTTCAGGGTTAATTCCACTGGAGTTAGGGTTAAAATTTCAACTATCAAAATCTTTGTAGAAGCAATTTTCACCCGTCATACCTTGACGAGCGATTTTATAATGTTTTACTAATAATAATATTTAAAACGCACACGCGCGAAGTATTTTTGAATGCATCTATAAATAAAACTTAAACGTAAAAAGCTGTTTTTTTTTTTCGTCTGAAACGCATATAAATAATGATGCAATTAGTTGAAAAAAGCTAAAGGCTTTGCAGAAAAATTGATGAAATATTTGTTTTAGTTTTTTAATTTTAAGTCAAGTCAATTTTAAATGTTTTCACTGAAAGAGGATTAGAGCTTTTATTTTTAGAGCACTTAAGAGTTCAGCGTCGTTTGGGTTTTTGACATTTAAAACTTTTAGTAAATTCTATTTTCAAACTTCTTTTCCGAGATACTAAATGCATTTATAATTACATTTCATGCATAGTAGTTGTTCGCATGTTTAAAAATCACGCATAGAAAGCATTTTAGAACCAATAGACTTTTTTAAAAGATTAACTTCGAGGCTGTTTTGAAATATCATGGAAGCGGTTTTTTTAAAAAAACTGAAACATGCATTAAAACAATAAATTATCACTATTTCCTGGAAAGTGCCCAATCTACTAACAGTTCATATTATTGCATCTTGTTTTTGCTTTTTATATTCTGAACTGTCCCAAAGCATTTTTTTTTTGTAAAAGATCAAATAAGAGAAAATGGAAAATTATTACTTGCTGAAAATCTTTTAAAAACAACAATATAAGCTATTAAAACCATGGCAGCTTTTTTTTTTTAACAAGCCGTTACAATTAATTTTAACACTAACATGATACAATACATATATATATATAAACGGCCAGTTAAAATGTCAGATATACAGGGTGTACGAAAAGTCTTTGACACATTTAAAAAAGTTATAGAAAAGTAACAAATTGTGTACGAATATGCGGTTAGCACCGTAATACTTCATAGGTTCAAGTATTTTAAATGACATCGTAAGAAAAAGGAAAAAAAAAGAAAAGGAAAAACTATAACTATAGGGGAGGATGGGGCACAATGAGACGAAAATAATAAGATTCAAGAAATTTGGAAACTTGGATTCTATAACAAAATTTTTAAGGAAATTTGTAACGCAGCTTAAGTATACAAACATTTGAGATGCAAAAAATTTTATTACTATTCAAAGTTTTTGAGATAATATAAAAAAGAAAACGTTAACTGTTGTATCACTGTGCCTCATGCGTGAGGTACAGTGAGACAGCATATGAGACACAGTGAGACAGTGAGACTTAATGACAACCAATGAGTAAGCAAGAGGGTGTGTTAATTAAACAATGCACAACTACTTAGATGCGTAAAAATACAGTAATGTTTGACCACCAATGAGGCGGAAAGACAGGAAACGAACGCATATATTTCTTCAAACAGACGCTACTTTACCATTTTGGAAATGTATTAATCTAAATAAAGTATGCGCGTGTTTTGTTCATAAAAATGAGTAAAACACGCGCTTTGAAATGTTCCTTTAAACTCTCACTCAGACCGACTCTTAGCGTAACTGGTAGCTAGCTACTTCCATGTCAAATGTGAACAGACAGTAGGTGTGTAACTAGTATTATGGTACTGCGATATCTTTGTCATTGCGATTCTGCGAATGTAACTTTGTTTTTTGTCACCTTTGACATTATTAAAATTTTAAAATTTAAACACAATGACACGTACATTGCTGTTAAGGAGTGGCAAGTTTTGTCGTGGTTTGCCATGTTTGAGATGTGAACATTAAAAGAACGAGCTGATGTGTGCATCACATGACTTCCTTTTACTCCAATTTTAATGTCATTTTCCCATTATTGGCAATTTTAATGTGATTCAATAATTTACTCTCTAAATATCACCACCAGTGACCAAATTGAAACAAGATTTAAAATAAATAAATAAATAAAAATCGCCAAATTTTTCGCCAGTTTGGCAAGAAAACTTGGCGATCAAAAGACTGGCTATATATCGCCAAGTGTCCGTCAAACTATAACACCACTTGAGTATAAATCAAAATTAACAAAGGTTTCCCCCCAAAAAGGGGCAAAAGACCCCTTTAGAAGCACCCGAATGCAACCAAAAGGGGAGGTGCACAACTAGACTTCACTAGGAGTCTACATACCAAATTTCAACTTTCTAGGACATACCGTTCTTGAGTTATGCGACATATATACGCACATACGCACAGACATACATACGTACATACGGACGTCACGAGAAAAATCGTTGTAATTAACTCGGAGAATTTCTAAATGGATATTTCGGGGTTTATATGTTCTTAGGCACCTATTTGCGTGTGGTCGGTTTGAAAAAAAAAACTCAACATTAGTTCGGGGCAGAGCAAAATGGAAACTAAGGCCGAACTTTGAGTGAACATTTTTTCGCGAATACAATACTTCATTTTTTTTGTAAAAGGAAGTAAAAAAAAGGTATCTCCACTCTAACGAAGTATTGTTTTAATTCTTAAAATGTCATTTCAGCCAGCATTTAATTAATTCATTATATTAATGTTTTAGGAAAATAAATGTTTCGCAAATAATGGCATATTTTCCAATGCATTATTATTTTTTAAATAAATAAAATACGATTCTTTCAAAGGGCTTTATTTCAAATTGATTCACGATCTTAGAACTCTTGCTCATCGTGAAAGTAAATCTTTTGAAGTTTGGTATATTTTCCAAGTTGCTTTCAAAATAAAAGCTTTAATTTTATTTTGTCTAAAAGGCTGATAAGAGCTTTAACTAGAAAAGACATTTTTAGAGCACTTTCCGATTCTTAAGGAAATCTCATTAATGAAACTAATGACCCTCTTTATTCGCATGAAAAAGAGTAGTTATTCATTCTCTTCAAAAGAATCTTTCCGTTAAATAAGTGTAAAAGAGAATTTATAAATTTCACTTCAGAGTTAAGTGCGTTCCCAAGAACTATTTTTGAAAAATTTATTCCTTTTATTGGATTGAAAATTTGAAGTCTATTTTCCATTCTTACAATCCAATACACACGAGAGTATATAGCGGGGTATTACAGAATTTGGTGCCACTCCCCTCACCTTAAAAAAAGAGAGAGAGAGAGTTTTAATGTTCTACGTAAATATGAAATTCATATAATTTTTAGGAACAACAACATTTGTGTTGCTAGGAAATTTTAATTTAGCAAATGTACAAAAGACAAATAAAAACTGTGACAAAAAATAAAAATGTTCCGTAATTAAGCTCTAAAAACGCAGTTTAGATAACTAAACGAAGATTTAGATTTTCATGATATTGCAGGTTTAAAGGTTTACCTTCGGAAAATTCCAATTTATAGTCTGAAAAAGGCAATGATCCCATTCGTCGGTCATTTTATCTTCGTTACCATTGCTGTTAATGAAACTACCGCTCTGAAAGCAGTATTAACTACTGTCTCTAATGTAAGCAAAATTTCTTTGCCCTTGACTTCACTTCGCATCGCTTTTTTGCCCTAAAAGCGTGCTAAAAGCGTATGTATTTTGTTCTAAAAGCACGATTATTTGAGTCATCGAGAAAATAAAGTTTACTTTTTTCAATTTTTTCCCAAAACGTTTAGTATTTCAAAGATTAACCAACAATGAAATTTTAGGTTTTAGTTTTTAAAAAAACCAAATCGGCCGGTTTTCCCGCAAGACTGCAGCACATTAAGGCGCACTTTTGCAAAAAGAAAAACCTTTTTTTTGGCTGCACTTTTATGCATAAATGAAAACAAAGCTTTCGTTAAAACTTCGACTTAAAAGGAGTACATTCGAGATAGAGATAAAACTTTGCATTGAAAATACTACATTATTTTAGGAGCGAACGAAAACTTCGAGATAAAGGAATATTCTAGTTATAAGACTTCGAGTTATGGAGAGTCAACTGTATATATACAGTCGAATCTTGATAACTCGCTTATTACTCGAATATTCTTTTATATCGAATGTTTTAGCCTGTCCCTTGGGACTTCGAATATATATATATATATATATATATATATATATATATATATATATATATATATATATATATATATATATATATATATACACACACACGCATGGTATCCAGGTTAATCGATGTCCAACAGCTAATTTCTTCGACATCCATTTGCGAAAGCGTGTGGGAAAGATGTCTTTCATTACTTATACCAAAATTGTTCTTCTTTTCTTAAAATTCCAGCGCTTCAACGCCTTTAACGTCATATTTCAATTACAGGGACACGAGGGTAAATAATTGATGCTACCCGAAACATGTTTTACTACGCACTTTCACTTGCTACTCATTTAAATGTTTTTCGCTATAACACAGTCGTATGGTTGACTTGTATGAAATGAAACTTCAAATTTTTATGGATACAATATACGAGAAAACCAACATCGAACAGCACAAAACATAAACTATTTCCAGGTTGTACAGAACCAAGTAATTTCTCGGAACTTAGCAATTTGTGCTGTCTAACGTTGGTTCCTTCAATGTAGATGTTTCAATTGCGCTAAATAAAATAAATTTGCCAAAAGAAGATGACAAACTTTTGAGTAAAATCGTTTTTTCGACTTTCCAAAAAATTGTTGAACAAAGTTTCAAATAATGCAACAATAACTTTTCCGCACTACTTAAAAAAGGCTAAGTAGATTAGATAACCAAATTTCATTGAAATATATTTACAAAAATAATTTAACGCAACAAATAACTTTCAATTTTCAATAACTATACTAGCTGTGTCGCCCGGCTTTGCACGGTCCACCTCGAAAACAAAAGTTATGCCAAGTGACGCATGCTCAACAATCAAGCTTAAACAAAAGAAAAAAAATCAGTACAATTTAGCGGCAGATTGCGGAAACATAACCAAAAAGTAAACATTTCAAATCCCCCCATTACAGGAAAAGCCTTTGAAACAAAAGCAAGAATTTTACTTGTTTATATTCGAAAATCAAAAATGGCAACAGATCTTTCGTTTTCTTCTTGCTATAAGTTTTAATAAAAGCATTGTTGCTGAGAGTTGAGATGAAGCACTGAATAATAATTTGAATGGAGGAAATCCTTCCAAAAATAGGGATTTTATATCGAAATCTAAGTGTCATAATTAATATAGTTTTTAATTGATATCTCCGCTAATTATTAGCGCTGGATTGTGTTAAATAGCCAAACATAAAGACGGGAAGATTACGAATCCATCGATACTCGGTTCGATGGTCACTGTCGTTCGGGAGAAGTAACTTGGACATACATAGTTTTCAGACGCTCAGTTTTTAATTATACAAGATTTTCAAAGCATAATTTTTCAAAAAAAAAAAAAAAAAAAAAAGAAAGAAAGAAACAAACAAATATTCTTTTTCATAGGTTTATATCTCTTCCACGCCTTAGAATAACAAGACAGTTTGTTTAGTTTTAAAGAGCAACGTAACAGCTTCTTACCCTAAAATTTACAATTTTTATCAACATATCCACAGGCCATTTTTGGGGGTCAAAAATCCAATTTTTCCTTTTGCCTTAAATTTAAGCAATTTTTTTTATAATGCAGGACTACCAATATCAGCTTATTGTTTTCCGTGCTTCTATAGTATGCATAACTAACTGAAACCTTTTAAAAAAAGCCTTCTTCTGTAAGTCTTTCATCGACTTTTTTACTCTCGAAATGACGAAAACAGCACTTTTATAACCACGATTTGACCCAGGAAAATGTCTAGTTAAGCTTAACTGATTTTTTTTTTTTTTTTAATGCGCAAGCATTCTTTCAACTTTACAATAACCCGTGTTTGATCTTTCAACAAATTTAAAGAAGGTTACTACAGGTTTTAGAAAAAAGATCAAAAACGTCAAATTTTACTTATCCACGTGCAAAAAGTAGCTATATTTCAGGAACAAAATTTTTCCAAGAAAAAAAATATAAGTTTCGGAGCATACTTTTCATTTCAGCCCCCCCCCCCAGTAATTACTACTACTTGTGGTTTAACCAGCTGGATGAAGATGGTTATCATTTTTTTTTAAATCCTGAGCAGAAACCGAGCAACCCATGGTCCAGCACCCCCAGACGTATTGTTTCACTCATTGAGAAGAGTTAAAATGGAGGGAGTGAAAACTTTCATTCATGAAACCCAGACCCCAAGTCACGTGACAGATTTTAAAGCAAAGAAGAAATCAGATTTCTTTCACCTGTTTCAGACAAAACGTGCCTACCATTCGTCGTCATTGAGTCACGTGACTTGGGGTCCTAAGGTCAGCTTTTGCTAAACCAATGATTGGACTTGCTCTCTCCATTTTAATCCCTGCACTAAGGTGTCACTTGGAGGACTTGGTGACCATGAGCAAGTTTAACGTCCCGCAGTCACCATTAATGAAAGCGATGGATCTTCAACCGGCTAGGATCGAACCCGGGACCTTCCGGTCACAAGTCCGATGCCTTACCGATCAGGCCGCCACGGCCCAGGCACAGAATATTGATACATATTACCTACCATATTTCATCGAAATAAAAAATGGCGTGTCACAAAAAAAATAAATTTATGCATCTCTCATGGAATGACCCAGTTAAAATAAGCTTCTTTCCGGAAACGCATCACGTATTTTCATTTGTGAATATTGGTTCAGAATTTTTCTTATGAATAGTAATCATTCGATCGCAGTGAAACGAACAGTCTACATTTAGTCATAGAAAGCTCTTAGGTAATTAAGTTGAGTCTGGAGCAGCTCGAAAATAGAAACATTATTTTGAGTATCGAGAGAAAAATAAATCAACCAACTGAGTCAAAGAAAATATAGAAGCAGAGGCGGTGTTGGAAAATCGGTTGATTAATTCGTTAATCTCAAAAGCTTTCCATTTTTTTTAATGGTAATGATTACGAAGCTTTAAAAAAGCCATCCCACCGAGAACAAAGCACATTCCGGGTCTGCATGAAAGTAATGAGACTGAGCTGTGTTCTAAGAATTTATTGCAGATATTAATACTCACACCTAAAATTCTTCAAAATAAGACCCTTGGCCTATCACACACTCATCCCAGCGAGTCTTCTAACCTTTGAAGACTGCTTTATAGTCTATTTCCAGAACGTCCTATACAAATCTTGTACTAGCGCTTTCATGACATCCAGAGTTCCATGGTGATGCTCTTTTAGTGAAGTTTTCATCTTCGAGAATAGAAAGAAGTCTGCTGGGGCTAAATAGTGGCTGCAGGTGGGCTGGGGAGGCGTAGGGATACCATTATTGACTAGGGAGTCTTGGAGGATGAAGCAGGTTTTTACAGCATTTCTCAAGTTTTCAACGATGATGCTGTGAGCTGTCATTTTATCAAGTCCAACTTCATTTGCAATCATTCTCACACTTAACCGGCGGTCCCAATTTAGCACAACACGCACACGTTCCACATTTGCGTCCGTTATGCTGGTTGATGGACACCCTGTTTGAGATTCATCCTCGACGCTCTCCCGGCCATCTTTGAAACACTTGTGCCACCGAAACACATGCGCCTTCAACAGACAATTATCTCCGAACACTTACTTACACACATCTCTAAAGTCTCTGAGGCCGATTTATCAAGTTGCACACAAAACTTATTCGCGTAACGCTGCTCAAATGTTCTCTGCATTTTGGAGCTGGAACCGACGTTAGCATCAAATGTCCACTATAACGACAATACTGCCAGAATAAAGACTTACAGACGACCCGGAGTGAGTACCACCAGTAACTCCCACCACTGACCTAACCTATTCGTGCGCACTTGGGAGGTACACTAGCATCAGGAAAAAATGAGTCTTATTACTTAGTATACAGACCCTGTACTATCAAAAAGGAAATCAGAGATCTTCTGCAGCAACAAAGTTAGTCTGAGCAACTACAACGAAAAAGTAAAATTAATAGGATTATTCTATTGTTGCATTTTTTATATTTATCGTTTGCGAAATTTAGCTCGTTATCTTCTACATTTTTTTAAACGGTGAATTGAAACAAAAATGATATTTAGTTTGTTTTAAATCGTGTTATATCAAAACCGGGTAATATTAAATTCGACTTGAATGTCGTGTAATATCGAATCCGGGTCATAATAATCGCAAATTTTTTATTTCCGTGTAATATCGGAACAATGTAGTACAGGTACCGTGTGAAACTAGAGACGCCTGTACTCTGGTACAAATATGTTTTGAATAGATGAAACAAAAATTAATTTCAGTACAGGCACTGAAAAAATATTTTATAGTGCGTGATAGACTATTTTTAGATTTTCTAAATAAACGCGATTACTTATCTCACATACCCACATAAAAGGTAGTTTGAAAATAAATATACTGTTGATTTCTTTTATAAAGAGAATTCACAATACTAAAGCAAACAAAATGCAATTGCGGTAAAATTTTTAGAATTCTTTTATAAAACCCCAACTTTTATCGAGAAATCTTCAACAAATTTCTTATGACAGAAAATCATTTTTATTTTTAACTTAGAGCAATGTGTGTGTCAAAGCTTTCAACTTTAAGAGTAACCTCGTGTCGAAACTTCTTTCATTTCGTAAATTAGGTTTTCTCTCTTTGTATCCACACAGAAGATTTTTCGAAACAGTAGCTTAAAAGCCTATTTCTATGTAAGTATCTTTTTTATATTGCGTGTAACTACATTCTAAACTAAAATGTAATATATATATATATATATATATATATATATATATATATATATATATATATATATATATATATATATATATATATCCAGAAAACGTAACTTTTGAACGCAAATATTTTTTCAATTTCGAAACCTTTTGTTTTCTTTTTTATCATTCTTACGTGAAAGTGTTATCTACTAGGAGTAACCATAAACAATGGCCCAGCTAAGTTCCAGTTATTTTACTCATGAATAAAATAAATAAAAAAAACTTAAAACTTAATAAATAAAAAAAAATAAAATAAAAATGCGTTGTTCACGGAAAAAAAAAGAAAAACTTTTAATATTTAAAAATCGAGGCAAATTTAGTATCAAAGTAGTAAATTTGTTAATTGTGCAAACAATCAACTATTTTAATGATTAGTGGGAATATAATATTAAGCTCTTAATTAAAGTACGGCTTAATTAGTAATTTTCAAATGTATGATAAAAAATAGCATTTGTAAATTTGAGGATATACTGGCAATTTATAATTTTGGTAGAATGCCTATTACTGATGTATTTCCCCTCCATCATTTATTTTCACCTCAAAAATAATGACGTTGATAAGGTCTGTCACGGAGGTGAAGAATTGTCCATCAATATAGGCCTAATCGATATATTTTTCAGGAAATTGTTTTTTCTTCGTTGCTACTATCTGCACATGTTAAGCATATGAAAGCTTGTTCACTTCTTTTTTTACATTAATTTACATCTCTGAAATTCTAGCTCACTGAGGTGAGAAACAAAGTAACCGCACTAAGTTTTTAAAGCAAGATCTATCTTTTTGTTTTTCGGTAAAAAACTCGCAACTTCAACTATGGCTGAAAATAAACAAGGGGACTCTCTTGTATCATGGAAAATAAAATTTGAAGTCATTACTGCCACGTGTTAATGAGGAATGGCATTTTGTGTTTAGGTAACGGAGGTGAGATTTTATTGTGTGAGTGGACTCCTTGTCTTACTAAAACGAACTAAAACACGGTATTAAAAAAATAAATATACTTAAACAATTAGTATTTGAGACACTTGTAAAAGGAATAATAAATAAATAAATATCTACTTTTAATTAAACAAGTTATTAAGCAATATAAACAGTCACACAAGGTGTGCGACATGCCACGGAGGAGAGAATTCACATGTTATGAACCAAAAATATACTAAAATAAAAATTATGATTAAAAAATTGTCGGCAGGTTTAAATAGATATATTTTTGATGAAATTAAAAAGTATTATTAAACGAATTGTTCCTTAAAATGTTTTCTGGTAAAAGGCGTGTGACAGAAAAGTTACAGTACACACACACACACACACACACACACACACACACACATATATATATATAAAGGACAAATTGCTGGTATGTATGGATTTTATCAAAATGTTTGCTGCGATAAGAATATATGAGGAAAATAAATAAATAACATCCATTGATATTTTAATCATAAAAACTTTCTGGAACTGAAAAGATAAGTAGTTTTCGGAAAAATCTATAGGAATGCATTTCTATGCAATAATATTAATAATTTGCTTCCGAACTCCCCGACTTCACGCATTGAAATTCGAAAATACCGCAGAAAAATGCAGTTAAAAGTAATTTAACGCTTCGTATTTTAAATATAAACTTAACATAGTGGAAAAAGGGGGAAAAAGTTTGTACTTTGAAAAATATTTCATTTGAATGCATTAATTTTTTTTTTCAAATACAAAATGTCAAACATTCTAGAGGTTAAAAAATCTAAACAGTACACGTCTAATATTTTTCTTGCATCTTCTATTTCATTCTTAGAAGGTTTTTATTTTATTTTATGGAATTGGTCTTTACTCTGGTTATTACTGTTGTCGTTTATTTCTTTCCTCCAAAATGAATTTCCTTCTCTAGCCGTATTGCTGCTTTCAATCATATCTTAATTTCAAAAACTGCGAATAAAAATACCTTTAAAGTCTGTACATAGACAGTGAAACCCTGATTCTACGTTTTTCAAAGTACTGGGTTAAAAACGTAAAAGACGAGGAAGACGTAAAATACGGGAAATACATAGCAGCAAAACTGAAGGTGGGACCCGATGAAAAACATTAAATGTGGGAAAACGTAGATTCGGAGGAATTAAAATCAGAGTCTCAATGTATTTTACTTCTTCCCTTAACGGAGAGGAGATTTTAAAAGTAGTTCTTAACTTTAAATACGTTAGGAAGACATAACAGTTTAGATCAAATTATTGTCTCAGTTGCCTGTTTTCGCTTCGTGTGAAAGTTATGCCACGGTTTTATGCTAGATTCAAACTGGACAAAACACTTGCGTCATAATCTATCAGTGCTTCCTTATTGATAAAAGCATTCAAAGTTAACGAAGTACTGCTAGGGCAGGATTTCTCAACCTTTCAGGATCTACACCCTTTTTTAAACATTAACACGATATCAGCCCCCCCCCCCCATTTATTGTTCGGTCCACCTTATGTGGTTAATACAAGTAGTACAATTGGAAAGGGTTCGGGGTGCCCTGATCCTAATCAGTTATGAAAGCTGGTGGTGCAAAGTTGGAATACGTTTTCCTCATTTGACGATAATTTTGGCATAGTACTGAAACGAAACTATGTGCTCCATCGCCGGTTCAGATCGTAAATCTTAAAACATTTATAAATTCAATATTAATTTTTCCAAGAATTTGAAAATTGTTTTCCATGAAAAAGCAGTTGTTTCCCAGAAAATTCTAATGATGATGCAGAAACTGTGTGAAACTCAGCATTCCGTTCCATTTTTTTTTTTAAATCGTAAAACGAAAGTTATGGGCTTAAAAAAACCAGACAACACTTTCTAAAAGCTACTGCTGCGTTGGAAAATGTTTTCCAAGCTCTATTTACACTTAGATAGCCACAACGCGACATAAAAATTTAAAAAGAAACTGTGTCACAAAGATGGATCGATGGCACAAATTCGGCCCATTTGGCGGTAGTTTATAAAGTTTGTAAATTTGGCCTTTGAGGCGCACTTTTTCGTGATAATTATGAGCATAAATTTTCTTGAGAGTAATTGGGTTGTTTCCATCAGTCAAAAATACTACTTTCAGTCACTAAAGTTGTTAAAAAAAAAAAAAAAAAAAAAAAAATGGAGCGAGGAAAAACTTTTATTTTCAAAATGATTATCTTTGAATTATAATTTTTTAAAATGTGCGATTTTTCAAGTAAAGCGTGGTCTTAATGACGTCACAAATGATGAACTTTGGCCTACTATTCCACTGGCACGCTGAATGCTTACGCATCCTGTCTACCGCGTTTACAGCTTCTGATAGTTCAGTTGTGAATTAAATATTGCGCTCTACGCTTGTTATCAACCATATCGTTGCCAGTACATCTGAGTAAAGAAGCGAATTAAATATTGCGCTCTGCATTAATTGCATCAGTGAATATCATTTCATCACTTGTGATGTCATGTGGGGAAGCGTGAAAAATGAAATTGAATCTGCGTACCGATTAAAATAATTGTTAAAAAATATTAAGTTTTTTCAAATTTTTTAAAAAATGGTCAAATCCTACGTTTTTAAGCATTCTCTTTCAAAAAAAAAAAAAAAAAAAACCCTATTAAAATTTCGAAAATTACCCCATTATAAGAAGTTCTGTAAACAACGCTTACCCAAGAATACACACGTGCAACATATTAGTTTTTTCATGCGCATTTTGACAACATATTAGTTAGTAGTGTTTTATTTTCATGCAGTGGGACTTGGAAAAAGGTACATTGCACATGCACTTCATTTATAAATGGGTCCTTCTCAGAAAAACAATTTGTTTCATTCAGAAAAATTAAAGTGGCTGGAATTAGATGAAACCATTAAAGGGGATGGATACACTCTGCCGCAAAAAAATATATGCGCCGAGAAAAAATTGAGCTACACTCATGAAACTTAGCAGGCATGTAGTGGATAAGGAGAAAAGAAGATGATTAAAAAATTCAGAATAAAAGATAATTTTATTAAGCAGTTACAGCATGCAAAAGATTACAAATCAATAAGTAGTAAAGCCACCTCTGGCTGCTATACAAGCCGAAACACGACGTGCATCTAATCAATTAGGTCACTTATGACCCCCTTCGGAAGATTATGCCATAATCTTTGCAACTGCGTCATTGATTCCCCTGTATCCCGGGATGACTGCAGTTGCCTTCCCAGAACGTCACAGACATGCTCTATTGGCGAAAGGTCTGGTGACCTGGCAAGCCATGAGAGTGCGTCATATCCTTGAAGACAATGTTGAGAGAATCGCGCAGTATGTGGACGAGCATTGTCCTGCTAGTAAATAGCACCTGGGCGACTTGATAGTATATGCAGAACAATCGGCATTAAAATGCTGTCCACATATCTGTGACCTGTCAAAGTGCCTTGGAGAACAACTAGAGGTGATCATGTGTCCCAAGAAATCGCTCCTTACACTGTCACACTTTATGATATGGCTGTATAACGCTTGACAACGAATGCCGAATCGGAGCGCTGGCCGGTGCGGCTCCACACACGTGTACAGTGATCATCAGCACTGAGACTGAACCGAGATTCATCGCTGAAGATCGCACGCCTCCAGTCTGTCACACTCCAAGCTGCCCGAGGTCGGCAAAAATCCTGTCATCACTGTGATGTGGGGTCATTGGCAAGCGTCTTAATGGTCGTCGGCCCCTTAAGCCAACTTCGGTCAGTCGTCTCCTAATGGTTCCCTTGATACCACCGGATGCCTGGAAGGAGGTAAGTGGCGTTGAATCGATGCTAGCGACGTTGTTGGTGCCGACGCGACCGCTCTTCTGAGTGCGTGATCCTCGCGTTCATTTGTGTTCCTGGGACGCCCTGACCCTCCGCGACGGTAGACTTTCCCTTCCGTGATCCACTGTTGCCAACACCGAGCAACTACCATATCACTCCGACCGAGGTGGCGACCGATACTCCTGTTTGACCAACCTGCTTCTCTGAGGCCTATTATACGGCCCCTATCAAACTCCGTCAGCTGTTCGTACTGCCGCCGGTTACGTCTTAGAGGTATCATAAGTCACAATACAGTCTACCGAAGTCAACAGATTCGATTGAATAGTCCTACGGCACAAGTACTCATGCTTTTAAACTCTCCCACCAGTGCTACTCACCTGCTCGTAGCGCGCTTAGTCTTGTTTCATTGGCGCTGAAATTTTAATCATTTGCATATCGGCTACCAAACTGCATTTGTGCCGAGTTTCATGATTGTGGCTCTAATTCTTCTAGGTACATATATTTTTTTGCGACAGAGTATATATGTAAGGTCTTGATAAATAAGTAGTAAAAGGCCTAGTAGTAGTAGTATGCCTAGTAAAAATATTGGTCCTGAAAATAATTTTTTTTTGAATAGTTAGCATATACCTCACGTAAGCGTTACTCCCTCACTAGTGAGGGAAATGATGGATTCATTAAAATTTGATTTTTTTAGAAGTTACGCCCAACTGATATTTACTGTTTGACCATGGATTGTATGTAATTTGGCAATCGACAAAGTAAAGACGATTCCATATGAATGAATCTAGAAGAGGAGAATGGAAAACAGCGATGGGATATTGACACACGCATTTTATAATCTCACTAGTGCTTTATTCATTTATTGCATTCTTTAAAATGAGGGGAAACAAAAATAGTTACTATGGAAACTTTTCATTTCGTTCGGGAAAGTTAAAGCAAAATGGTAAGCTCAAAACAATGTTGTGAATAAATAAATCAATTCATTTTTGTAGTGAGAATTTAGGTCGAATATACTTTAGATAAAAATATATTGCCGTGAGCAAATTTTCATTTTTACAAAACTGGGGCCGAATAATAGGGAGGCAAAAGTGCACATCTGTAACAAACCAACTAACATCCCTTTAAACTAATAGATACGTCCATTGCCGCCTATGAACCGGATTTTAGCTTTTCCATGTAATCGATGGTCAAACAGTAAGTTAATTCGAATAAAGTATTCACAAACGAGGAAGTAACTTATGATTATTCAGTCTTCATGCATTATTTTATTTAAGAACAGATGTGAGGGAAAAACGGATGCAAAAAAAAAAAAAAAACTACTCTGGTTTTATGATTTTGTATACTAGATTCCAAGAACAAATTTTTATGAAAAAAAAAAATGTATTTCGTTGCTATTCTGGGGATGAAATTGACTCTTATGAAGTAATGACACTACCCGCTGGGGGAAAACTTTAAAATAATCGCGATAGCTAATTTATAATGAAATTTTAATTTAAATGATTTTGTAACCTATAGCCAATGATCGAGCAACCCGCGAGTTTCAACAATGAAACTTGCGCTTTGGCATGAAAATTTTATATTATATTTTGGTAATGTTTGACATGTAGGGAAATGCTTTATTTTGACAAGGCTGAACTGGATTCGGTATCCTAACTGTCATTGGTAAGACTCGTTTTAGGACTTTAGGAGATGAAGAAACGAAAAAGTGGTCAACAATGAACGCTACCTACTGGAGTTTAGGGTTCATCCACTGAAGTTGGGGTTAACTTTTCAACTATCAAACTGTCACCAAACAGGCAATTGCTTCGTTCAAATTGTAGAAGCAATTTTCACTCGTCATACCATGACGGGGAATTTTTTAGTTATTCAATATTTTGAAATAAAAAACACAAAACTCTAATCTATTTTTATGATCGAAAAAAAAAAAAAAAAAAAAAAGTGATATAACATTGAAAGTTGCTTAAGTTTCCAAAAGAACTAACATCCGCTCCAGAGAAGTGCTACAAGTTGAGTACTTAAAGCCGCTGAGCGCTGTTTATACTACACAGAAGGAGAAAATCGATTTATTTTTCGTTTGATTGTCAGAGGTATACAATTACGTGTGAATAGACTGAGATTGAATATTTCAGCCAACAACTCATGTGCAAGAAATTGTTTTTCTGTAACGTGATACCGTATTGTCGAGAGATGTAATTTTTAAGCTACTTCCGACAAGGGGAATTGCTTTAATAGCTTAGCTTTGACAATGTGGATCAGGATAATAGCTGTCAAGAATACACAACCAATGAAAGGATCTTATTTCTGCAATGGGGTTATTTCCATCAGTCAAAAGTACTACTTTTAGTCATTAAAGTTATAGAATGAGAAAAAAAAAATTGAACTTTGACATCTTGAGTTCAAATTATGTTTTACGCAATCACGAGTGTGTGCGTGTGTGTATGTAGGCGTGTGTGTTTGTGTGTGGGGGTATGTGTGTGTAGCATGTGTGTGTGTGTGTGGGTAGTTGTGTAAATCAAGCTCATTTTTTAGCAAATGCATTTATATAGAAAAATAATTATAAATTAGTGGTTGTTTTATCTCTCATCATAAAAGGATGAATGTGCACTTGCTATCTTAAGTTAAAAGTTCGTCTGAATTCTGGTAAACAATTATATTGATTTTGCTCTCTTGAATAGAGTATGTGTGAACGTAACTATTTATAAGCATATTAACGCATCCAGTTGCTTATAAACATAACGAGCTGATGTGTGCATCACATGACTTCTTTTTACTCCAATTTAATGATAATAGAGCCTCGGAGTAAGCGAAGAAACACTTTTAATATTTTCACCCCAAGTTTGTTGCGAACCGAAGCAAAGAAAACGTTTTGTCCAGATAAATTTTCATGATATTGGCAGTTTTAATGTGATTTAATGGTTTACTCTCTAAATATGACCAAACTGAAAACATATTTAAGGAAAAAAAAGAACCTCTCAAATTTGTCGCAAAGTTGGCAACAAAACTTGGCGACCAAAAGCTTGGCAATATATTGCCAAGTGTTTGCCAAATTATATTACCACTTGAGTTTGCATTGAAATTAACAATGATTTTACCCCCAAAAAAGTGTAAAAGACCCCCTTTGGAACATTCGAAAGCAACCAAAAGGGCAGGTGCACAACTAAACCCCACTAGGAGTCTACGCACCAAATTTCAACTTTCTACGGCATACCGTTTTTGGATTATGCGAGATACATACGCACATACACACATACACACATACGCACGTATGGACCTCACAAGAAAACTCGTTGTAATTAAGTCGGGGATCGTCAAAATGGATACTTCGGGTGTCTAAACGTTCTTAGGTATATATCCACGTGTGGTTGGGTTGAAAAAAAAGAAAAAAAAATCAATGTTCATCGGGGGCTAGCAAAGTGGAGATTAAGGCCGATTTTTGAGTGAAATTTTTTTCGCGAATACAATACTTCCTTTTTTGTAAAAGGAAGTAAGGAAAATGAACTCATTTTGGTCATTCATACAGAAATGGGCTTTTTCATGTCCTTGTTTAAATTTAAGAATGTTTTAAGACTTTATCACCAAAAAAAAAAAAAAAAAAAGTATTTTGCGTTGAACATAGGGGAAGTTTGACAAAATTATGAGGTCACATTAGCCTAATGACGAAAATAAAGTAAAAAGTCAATGAAATTGCTTTTTTCCTAGTAACCAATCTTGAACTCATACACTCCAATAATTTCTTTAAAACGTCTTTTGGAACATTATCCCAAGAATGTTACATGTTTTTTTTTCATTTCATCCTTGTTCTTGTAACATTTCCCGTTTAAGTAAATATTATGCACTAACCTGTCACATAAGTTTTCATTTGAATTGCGCCAAAAAACGCACTTAATTGACCTAAAACCGTGCCTTTACATAGCTTGAGGTATGAGCATAGGCTTTGTCTTGTTAAAGTAAATAATCTCCGTTTGCGACAAAGAGTGCTTTTGGTAACATATTGAAGACCGAAACTTCTTAATAATCCAGAGATAAGTTTTTGATTTCATGAAACACTTTGAGCTTCACTCCACCAGCAGCAAAGCATGCCTACACCACAACATTTTCTTTTCCGAACAGAAACTTTGTAAAGAATCTCGATATTTTTTTCGCTGGTGAGTACGGCATTTTCCACTTGTGTCGAAATACCAAGCAGTTTTTCGCAAATTGCAGACGGCACCGCTTATGCTTAACAGTCAATGCATGTATCCTCTTCATTTTCGTATACCGTAGATATTGGTTCGATTATACAACTCATCATGCTGTTCAAATTGAATATGCAATTTCCAGATCTTTGTCATTTTACGCTGAAGAGATAGTTTTATTGGTATACTTATGATGCGTTTGTTTCGTCGTGGAGTTACCGAATTTGTCCTAACTGTAGATCTTTTTTCGAAGTAATTTGCAGAATGTTTAAGAAATTATTCATAACAGAGTTTGGCCTTTTCGTTTTATTGACAATAACGCGTGAACATAACTGACAACGATAAAATGGAAGAATCAGTACACGTTGGGGCCGTGGTAGCCCGATCGGTAGGGTGTCGGATTCGGAGTCAGAGGGTCCTGGGTTCGAACCTCGATGGTCTAAGACCCACCGTCGTCATTAAAGGGGACTGGGCGACGTTAAATATGCTCGTGGTCTCAATGTCCTCCAAGTGAAACGATGCCTCTGGAGGTGCTAGCACCAGGTAGCTATTAACTCCTGGACTAGTTCTAAATTCTCATTAACTGTTCGATCCGGTGATGGTGCTGCGATCTATCGGTATATAAAATAATAGAGGCAAGGCTCTTAGTATGCAGTCCTCGACATAAATACAGTTGTAGTCAGTTGTGACTCTGAATAGGAATAGGAATAGTACACGTTATCTTTTGGACAATGGTTCATCATATTAAATGTTAAAAAACGCTCCCAGTGTCGGACGCTAAAAACTAGAATAAGAGCTATGGCTCCACTCTAGGCAATATAGCATCGGTCATCTGCAAATTTTTTCATCTGTTATGAAATTTGCGTAGTGGCCTTAAGGTTTAGTCCAATACCATCCTGCTTCAAAATATAGTCTGTAAAATATAGCATACATTATTGCAGTTTACTAACCGCAGTTAACCGTTTGTTCTATTTGAACATACTCTTAGTGACTCGCGATTGTTGCCTCAATGTAACACATAATAAATACAATGTAAAGGGTGTTTTTTGGAGGTGTGGAATTTTAAGTCGGGAACACTGTTTTATCTGTGGACCATTTTGATAGTTGCCACTTGTTTTGTGTTTAGTTTGGTTTGCCATTTCATCATGAATAGACAACAGGACGTGCAACACGCCACACAGCGCGGTCACAATTGATTTATTGAAAGAAACTTTCGGTGAACAAATAATTTCACTTAATGGATCCGTGAATTGGTCTGCGAGATCATGTGATTTAACTACGTTGGACTATATTTTGCGGGGCTGTGAAGTCTCAGGTTTACACTGATAAGCCTTAGACGATTGACGCCTTGGGACTAGAACATTCGCCACATATCACTCACATACGGCTCTCATTGCTGCAAAAAGTGATAGAAAATTGGACTTCCCGATTAGACGTTCTCCAAGCCAGCCGAAGTTGCCATATACCAGAAATCACATTCAAATAAAAAGGGCAAAGAATCATCTTTCGAATAAAGCCAAATTCATGGCGATTTATATCATTTAACGGTGTTATATTTGAACCTAAAGTTCTATACCTCTATAAAAACACCCTTCACATCTTTTTTTCCAAATCTACATTCTTTTGGTCACGTTATTGTTGTTGGTCTTATATTTTTTTTGTCCGATACTGTATGTTTTTAAATAATTACTTGAATTTTCACGTTCAATAAATTTTTAATGTAAAATATTATCTTAATAGATCTTATTCCGTACCTGATATTTTTTAACAAAATGCAATTTCACTAAAAATATAGTTTTGAACAGGACGGTAAAAACTATGGTTTTACTTTTTAGTGTCCAAACGAATTGAGTTACGACAATGCAATCGTTCTTTACAAAAAAACATTCCCCGAAAAGCCATTGTAAAGTTTCTAAAACCAAGTATCGTGCTAGATTTACTCAAATAGGTGTTTTACTCAATTTCTCATCAGTTATTTTTTATGACGTATTAGCCACCGCGACTACACACTGTAAAACAATTCCGGAACGTTACCGATTATTTCCGTGAAACATTTCGGGATTTCACGGGTTTTCATTTGTTTTCCCGCAAAATCAAGTATTTTTGCAAAAAGGTTTCTCCGAATTGTTTTAAGTTGCACGAATGCAGACTTTTCACTGTTACGAAAAATATTTTTAGCTACCGGTTTAAAGATTGGCGGAGCGTGTTTAATAAGAAGCTTATGTTTGATTACACTGGACTAAATATATTCATCTAGTGGTCGAAAAGGTGACGAGTAGATTTAACTTGCTAAAAGGAATAGCTGGGGTAAAATAGGAAGCTTCTCAGAGCGTCCTTATCTCCACCTTTAATTCATTTTTTAAACCAGTTTCTGATTACGGTGCTGAACTCCTTATCACCGCTTCTGATAGTGCTCTAGATAAACTAGAAGTTGCAAAAAACAAGGCATTAAAACTCATTACTGGTGCAGCAAAATCAAGCGACATCTTGGGAGCAACATCAGGCTCAAAAGAGTGACACTCTGTGTGACACTGCCAGCGGAAAATCTTTTGCGTGTCTTCTTGAAGACCAAACAAGATTGCAACTTTCCCTCCTCCCTAGAGTTGACGGGGTTACATCTTTTCGTGTCATTACTGGTCACGACTACTTACAAGCCCGTCTTTTTAAAAATCGGACTGACCAATTCTCCACTGTGCCCACTATGTGAAGGGACTATGCAAATGACAGGGGAGCATCTTTTTGGTTGTCCCGTTCCTCTTGAAGTGCTCAAGGATGTCGTTTTCAAAGAGCTTTCCCGCTCTACTACTACATCATTGTTGTATTGGACTGCAAAGCGCCTTATGTCCGAGAGGACGTTGGCGGGTGTAATTTAAAAAATAAATTTTCGATTACGTTCCGTCCAGAGTAACTAAGCTGCCAATGAGAATATAAGTCTCTGGATAGTTGCAGCTTTGCAAGGCAAGAATTTCAGGCAAGGGAGATGCTTGGTTCTTACTTACAATTCTGCTTTGGCCATAGTTGCATTAATGCTTCTGGAGCTTTCCTAGTGAACCAGGAAGGTACTAATCAGTTACATTAAACCTACCAAACTTCCCTTAAAGATTACAAACTGGCTTTAACCGGGGATATTTCCAGATTCTTCAGAAAGATTCAGGGCTAATATCAGGAAGGTTAAAGACTTTTAGTGGAAAATGTTCCTGGTTTTTGCAAGTTATGTAACTGGCAGAAATTTGGCACGTCAGCAGCCCATTATTGTGCAAGAACGTTTCTGAATCGTTTTTAGTGTAATTACGCACATTCAAATGTTTGGAACAAGGCGCGATCCAAAGCGCTCTTGCAACCATACTGTTTGATAGGTCGTCCTGCTCTCTGAAATGGTTCTATAGTTTACAAAAAAAAAAAAAAAAAAACTGTCCCCAGATATCTTCCAAGTAAATCTATGCGTTTTTCGTCATCTGTATAACGACGTTCAAACTAATGATCCGATTTTTTTTGATCGAAATATACATTGAAGAGGTTGTTGTTGTTTCCTAGTTAGGCTGGCAATCGAGGGTGCGCTGCTTCACTTTTCCAACTGTACCATAATTTGGTGTGAAGTCTGACTTTCACAGTACACACATGCCATAAGAACTCGTTTATAGGGTAGGCAACCATTCACAGCACAACAACACAAAGGAAGATAAAGGACAGGAGAGAGAAAGTACATCCATACTCGAGTCGGGCTTCGAACCGGGAACTTCCCCATCGTAGTCAGACTCCTATAACCACTATACAAGGCGGGTGGCACATTGAAGAGGTAGTGAAAGTAATTAAAATAAAAAAAAAAAGACCTGTGACCCACTTCCCTCAATTAACTCTAATTTGAATTCCGAAACTTTGAATTCAAATTATGTTTTTCGCAATCACGAGTTGCGACAAGACCCTACTGATTAGAGTTATTGTTTCTGGAAATGGCTCCCCTCCAAGCATGTCCCTCCTCCTGGGTGGTTACGTGTGTATAGTTGTGTGTGTAGGCTTACGTGTGTATGTGTGTAAAGGCGTGCGCGCGTAGGGGAGTGTGTATGAGCATGCGTGTGTAGGACATGGACGCCACCGCCCAGCAAAAGTGGATTTCGGTGGACAATGCTCAGGACCAGCCGCGCCGCCGCCGGTGGATGGTGGTACTGCAGCCCTGGTCCAAGATGAAAAAGGAACCGTAACGTCAAGGACTGTCAAATGAGAACAATAAGCAATCGTGATTGCTCAAAAATTAAAAGGAGCTTCGAATTTTTACCATCTTGAAATGAAATTATGTTTTTCGCAATCACGAGCGTGTGCGCGTGTATTTACGCGCGCGTTTTGTATGTATGTACGCGCGCGTGTATGTGTGAGTGTGAGTGTGTCTGTAGGCGTTCGTATGTGTGTACGTACACCCGTGTGTGTAAGCGTTCATGCGTGTAGGCGTGCGTGTGTGCAGACACGTGTGTGTATGTAGTGGTGTGTTTGTGCGTGTATGTACGCGTGTGTGTAGGATATGGACGCAACCTAGAGACTTCGCTCGCAAGAGGAGCAGCATCGGTAGGGGGTGGTCGACGGTGGTGCTGCAGAGGAGGGAGGGGAAAAAATCAAAAGACATCATTTAACAGTCAAATGAAAGCAATAAGCAATTCGTGATTGCTCGAAAATATCTTTGAAGTAAGCTGTGTTTAGTTTCAATGATTTTTTACTCGTTTGTTAGATTGTGTTTGTTGGTTGTATAATAATACACTTAGATAATTCAACACTTCCATATTATTTTGATAATCCCAAATTAAACTTTTTTTAAGCGAGATAATAGGGAAAAAAAGGAGAAAACTGAAGCTTGAGCGAAAAATATTCTTCGGGGGAAAAAAGTATTTCTCACTCTCGAAAATCGTTGGAAGACGTGTGACATCCATAAACGAATCACAGAGCAAAGAAAGTTGAATTTATTGGATATACAGATAAAATGTTTGAATATTTGAACTTAACACGAAAAAAAGAAAAAAAAAGGAATGACATTTCTATTTTATCCTCTTTCAACTCTGAAGCACTTGAATTGGAGCAGCGAGTCAAAAATGGGTACCACTAAAAGAGGAGAAGTTCTCGCCGTGAGTTGGTTATTATTATAAATTATCATTTACCACTGTAATTTAAAAAAATGAGCGAAGTCATGTCAAGGATTTAAAACAGCCAGATTGTAGTGGTAGTCCCCACTATGTTTTGCATCGACATGCCAGAATAACAAAGAAAATGCTATCGGATTTTAACACGTTGATTGCCATCGACAAGCTGACTCGTTGCTTGCGTTCCTTTCTAGGACGCCAACTACGAGTTTTCGCGTGCTTGTTTACTTGCCATTCTTGAGCAACTACGATTAAACCCCGAATCTATCATTGCTAATATTATGGATATATGGCTTCTGAGAATAGAACAAAATATCAATTCTGGCTTGCACAAGTTGAAAAGTTATTAAAACGTGTTAAGCAAGTTCTTGATGAGGTTTTGTAATCAATTCCTTCTTCGACCCTGTTAATTTTCCCTTTTACTATAATTAAATATGAAATTACTGATTGAAGAATGCAGATAATTTCTTGAAATTTCAAGCACTCACCCATCACACAGAACAATCAAAGATTATGTATTTCTGAGTTAGTATTTCAATTTCTCCGGAATTATGTCCTGTATTTCAGTTTCAAACGATATATTGGACGGATAGAAATCTAAGTATCGTTACCGCGGTGATATATATATATATATATATATATATATATATATATATATATATATATATATATATATATATATATCGATACATGACGATATATGGGTATATTGCCCAGTCTTAGCAGACACTAATAGACAGATGGATAGATAGTTTCCAAAAATGATCAAAATACAGAATGGATTGAAAGTGAGGGTAACCCCCCTTTTATTTTCAACATTGTGTTAGTTAAGAGTGAATGTTTGTTAGACATAGTTATCTTGAAGTCTCAATTTTTATAAACATCGGTAGAACTCCCTCCTCGTCATAACTAGGACTTCGGAGTCGGAGGAAAAACGACCGACTCCAACTCCAGGGATTTTAAAGCCTATGACTCTGACCTTAATCCCCCCAAAATCAGTCCGACTCCGACTGCGAAAGCGCTGGCAGATTCGCGGACTTTGAGAGAAAATGATCGACTCTTGGCATTTGAAACTTTCGACTCCAGACTCCGACTCCTATCCCAAAATCAGTTCGACTCCAACTCCACGACTCCGATATCCTAGTCATAACTTCTCTGGATTTTAGAACAATTACTTAAAGTAAATTTTTGCATGTATTGGTATGTTTTTTTCCTTTTAAATGCATATAGGGGACACATTGCCCCTCCCTCTTCCCAGAAGACTTTGAAATGACAGGCCTGCCTACATCATCATCATGAATCTATTCCTTTTTTTAAAAATGTTACTTATTATATTTAAAAAAATCACATGAATTCTTTTGGAACTTCCTTTTGGAATTTCTTTTTCGATTGGTAGTCAAATACAAACACAGTTTGGAAGGACTGACTCGAACGCGAAACAATCTTCTTCCCTTCCCAAGAACCCAAACAGCACAACTCTAGTCCTTTTCATTCATGTGGGCCGAAGGCGCTGGAAATGTCAAGCTCAGAGGGGGAAGAGGGGGGAAGTATAGCACGGGAAAGAAGAAATATAAGTACTGCGCATGTGCTAGGGGAACAAGGGGGTAAGCCGGAAAATCGATCGAAAACGCGTGGGCGGCAAGAGAGTTGAAGCGAAATGCCGAGTATAAAAGACGGAATTGACGCTTTACATTTCACATACTGCTTCAACAGTTTGCGGCAAGCTATCTCTCTCTCCGGAGATTTTCAAAGGTAATTGCAGACGATTAAAAGGTCCCTCAATCAACAGGTAGGACAAACCTTTCCGCTTAATTAACTGAAAAGTTTTTTATATAATTAAAAAGTTTTAAATTATTAACATTTATGAAGTCATTAAAAATTGTGCTAAATTTTTGCATGTTGTATGAAAAATGTATACTTCCTTCTATGTTCATATGCAACAAATTGTATAATTAAGATTTTATACGTTTTGTATGTTCATATCACGTGTGAAGCGATAGACATGTTTACATGATTTTGACAAATTACGATGGTGAAAGGTGGTACATATATTGACCTTATATTTCTGAAACATTTTAATAGCTATTGTATGTTTAATTCAGGAGGTTTTCTTGAAAAGAGAAAGATACATATTTGCTTGTGTTAATACTTAGTCCTGTTTTTCTTTTCTGACTCTTAGATTGCGTTCTTCATTAGCGAAGCAGTTCTTAACTAATGAAACAAAAATAAGCTATATATATTTTGTATTTGCTTGTTAACGTTATTTGTTTGCTTTTGCTTAAAAAAAATACAAAACCAACTTTTTTGAAGCATTATGAAATGATTCACGACACTGATACATTTAATTTTTAAGATCAGTGATCGAAAGTGCTCAAGTTGTTGTGTAATGAGGTTAAGAATTTACTACTAAATTTGAAGGTTAGCTTTATGAATACGAAATTTTTATGCATATCTCTCATTCCTATATGCAATTTCTTTATGTATCTCACTCCCAATGCAAGAGAATTGATTCCAAAAAAAGAATTTTTAAGGAAAGGCATTGGAATTTTTAATCATATATTAAAATTTGTCTTTTAATTTCCATTAATATATATCTGAGATTCAATCACAGTTTGTGATATGTAAATCAATGCAGACATTATGATTTCTAGATGCAGGTACATATTTATTTCATGAATTCTTTAAAAAATAGTGATGGAAATGCATGAAATTATAGACTCCTAGAAGAGAACTCTAAAAATCATATTCTGACTGAAATTAGTCTTAATTACTAAATCTTAAATTGTTGCCACTTAAACTTTTTGAGTGATAGCACTCTTGCATTAGGGGTTATCTCTCTCTCTTTATACATACATACATACATACATATATATATATATATATATATATATATATATATATATATATATATATATATATATATATATATATATATATATATATATATATATATATATATGTTGCTTGACTTGTGGGATGTCGGGGTACTAGTACTGTTTTTTAGGCATTTCGCCTGCAGCACTCACGAAACATCTCATGGTTTTCCCTACCCTCGGGGAGCTGCCCCTTGATGAGGTTCCAGAGTGTTTTGGGATTTTGATTCAATTTTACGTTCCTTCTTGTTCAAATTTTATTTATATTATTATATATATATATATATATATATATATATATATATATATATATATATATATATATATATATATATATATATATATATATATATATATATATATATATATATATATATATATATATATATATATATATATATATATATATATATATATATATATATATATATATATATATATATATATATATATATATATATATATATATATATATATATATATATATATATATATATATATATATATATATATATATATATATATATATATATATATATATATAATATATATATACACAAACACACAGGGTGGTCCAAAAACTCTTATTGAGTAAAGATATAAATGACATTTAACCCGGGAGAACTCGCGGTACTTTTCGTCACACGAACGCTCGCGGGGGGCTCCGTAGGCCCGAAGTGGTTATTTCAGTAAATAGGGTTTGCAAAATAGAAAAAAAAATGTGTTTTCAACACTGAATTATAAATAGATAAACAGCCTCAAAAATATGTTTTAAAAAGTAAGGTTTAAGAAAGTTTTATGATACATGAATCTAAATCTTCTTCTAAGCATTACTGATGATCGCTTTACTGTTATGTGTCAACTTCTTATTCATCATCTTCATTAAGGGAGTTCTCATCAGTTGAAACCTCAACCAACAAGGTCTGCAACCTCTTTATTTCATCTTTGTAGCTTAAATAGCGATGCATTTCACAACCTTCTCCTTTACGTTCACAATCTGAAATGAAAAGCGTGAGCGCTCACCCCGGACCTCTGAGGCCCAAACCGGAATTTTCTGGGGAAAAGGGGGAATGTATATTCCTGAAAAGCATGTGGTCAGTATGTAGGCCACCTCTAACGCAGCTGCTGTGGACCTCATTCATTTCCGTTGAAGGGGTGATTTTTGGCAGCGTAGTTTTGTAATGACCGGGCCTGAGAGGCCCGATGCGAGTTCCCCGGTTTAATACACAAGGTGCTCGAAATGTCTACCGCCCCCAACTGTAATGTTAAAGCCTGTTTCGAAAACAAGCAAAACTGTTACCATGTATATGCAGACACACAAAATTGTAGAGCAGCTCAGGGAGGAATTTTGAAACAAATTAACCGTAATTTTATATACGTATGTCGTTGGACAAGAATCCTAATGATGTGAAATTAGATTTTCATTTTAATCAATAAGTATGAATTGATTAACCTATTAGTCAGTTATAGGAACTAATTTCTTTTTATTAACTGATGAGCAATGTAAAAATTAATGGAAGCTCTTTTTAAATGCATTTTATGTATAGCATGGTGTACTTTTAACAAATATATGGTTTTAGTATGTGTTTTTCCATTGCAGATTTACATTGAATTATTTTCTTACTTGGGATCCGACGGCTATCGAATAAAATTTAACGTGCAATTACCCAAAGAGAAAAATAAAAAAATACTCTAAACTCTAATGGCTGCCATTTGAGGCTTTTATCCCTTTCCATATTGTAACTTAATTGGGTTGTTTCCGAAAATTTAAAAGCATTTTTTTCTGAAAGAGCATGCTTAAAAAACATAGGATTTCACCATTTTAAAAATAATTTGACAAAGTTTAATATTTTTTAACAATTATTTTAATCAGTACACAGATTTAACTTCATTTTTTACGCTTCTGCACATGACATCATAAATGATGAAATGTCATTCACTGATGCCATTAGCACAGAGCGCAATATTTAATTTGCTTCCTTACTCATATGAACTGGCAACGATATGGTTGATAGCAAGCGTAGAGCGCAATATCTAATTCACTTCTTAATTATCATAATCTGGAAACGCGGTAGACAGTAAGCATAAGCATTCAGCGTGCCAAAATTCATCACTTGTGATGTCATAAAGTCCCCGCTTCATTTCCAGAATACGACATTTTAAAAAAATAATTAAAAATTGAACGTTGAAAAAATGAAAGTTTTTTCTCGTTCCATGTTATTTTTTTGCTTATTCTATCAATTTCAGTGACTAAATGTAGTACTTTTGACTGAAGGAACTAACCTCACTGCCCGAAAATCAATAGCCCATCTCTTGTTTCAAAACAGGACAAACAATCGATACTTAGCATTGAAAGGTCAAGGGACGCATCTGAATGCAACCAATGGAGAAATTATTTATCATGAAGAAAGACACGATGCCAGCAGCTCTTCGTCATTATTCTTTCGTGGTGACTAATGATCAGCACACAGCTGCAGCCTTTCGGAGCACTCACAGAGCATGAAATATTTCGTATCATTCTACAGAAAGAGACAAGTATGGCTAATGATCGCTCGACATCTGTATAGATCTTTTTCTCGGATATTCTTCAAATGTTTAGGAGGAAAGTAAAAGAGAGATGCTTGCATGTTGATGTTATCGTCGATGGAATTATTAAATTGGGGAAGTAAAACCTGAAGTGCATTAAGACATTAAAAAAAATAATAGCAAAAATAAATGAATAAAAAATAAATAAAAATGGGGAGAAAAATGTAAAATGAAAGTAAGAAATATCTGGCATTTTCCCCTCTCTTCAATTGAGAGGTAATTTTACCTGTTTTGGATGAGCACATCGGAGTATTTTTTCTTTTCCTTTTAAAAACATTCTGTTTAACAATAAAACGCTGTGTCGTCTTACTTTTTAAATGCTATAAAATCATTTTTTACATTTTCCTTTACTGATTAACTAATAAAATATTTCCGAAAAAATGCATCTGCATTCTACGTTTTGTCTCAAGAATCCAAACTTCAAATTTATTTCCGTTTTGAAATTTAGAAGCGTTTTTTTAAAATTAATGTCAATAAAACACCTTTACAAAAGAACAATAAGCATCAGGGAGCTGAAGTTTGTAGCAGTTTAACATTTGTGGCGCATACATTCCTGCAGTGTATATTTAATTTCAGAGTCTAGAATAAGTCATAAGAGATGATGTCAGCATTCGACATAAACTGTAATGACTTAATCTAGACTCTGGACATTTTGGAAAGGTAGTTCTAAAAAGCCGGCGTATGATTCTATTTTTAAAAAACTCTCTACGTATGAAATAAAAATATTTCGCTTAACCAATGCTTTAAAAATAATTTCAGTTATTTGTGTCAGATTTCCAAAATCACGGGCTGTAATCCCTGCGTTGTTCGTATTCGCTGATTTGGAAAAGAAGAAGCTGGAGTGGTTGCTGCATAACTTCGTCCTTACCTCCACCAACTCCATTAAGCACGAAATCTTAGAATTGTCTTTAGCCTGAGAGGAGTGCGTTGGGTTCATTGCCACATACACCCCGAAGATCTTGGTTAAAAGACGACGGCTCTGACCATCAGAGTGACACATTGTCCAACTCATATTGAGCAACCTAATACCAGGAGTTAACTAGACTTTCTGCCATTCGATATGCTAAGACAAAGAAATCATTCTTAAGAACCATTTAGAAAACAGCTTTCTTCTTAGATGCTTTTTCTTATGAAATGTACGAAAGAAACTTTTTTAGGAAGCCGGATGGGTGGCTATAAAGCCTGCTGAGCTACTTACGACATTATATGAAAAACAAAACACATTTCTTTCACAAATGAAGAAGCTGTAGTCAATTTGTTATTTACTGAAACTTCTCTAAATTGCTTAAGATAGAGCAAGTTGTCACCTTAATTGTTGTTCGTTCATCATGAGTACGTTTGACTCTTCAGGTTTGTCTTAAGGGTAATCGGCAATTAATGGAGCAAACTTCTTTCGACTTACACAAATTTACAACTCCTTCTTTTGATCATTAATATCTTCTAAAAATCCCAGTAGTTGTCTAACCAGATAGCGTTGTGATTAAAATAAGGCCAACCGCTTTGCAACGTATAGTGTCATTCATCAGAACTAATTTGGCGGCTCTTTCAAATATAAAATTCAAATCTTTGTGGAAGATGCTTATTTCTGAAACCATCGACTTGTAACTTTCTCCAAAAAGAAAACTCTGTAGATTTATTCGTGCTTCTTCTTTTATCAATAAAGTTTATTTGTCTCCTTTTAGGATCCATAATCATGTTTCTATTGCTGTTCTTCCTGTCCTTCACGTCCGATGTATGCCATTCCCAAATGGCTTACCGTCGCATGGTGCCTTATGATCCTAGGTACGTCATGCATCGACCACCTGTTCGACGATCACCAATGGATGCCCTCGAGAGGCTGAGGCTACCAATGGCTCGCTATTTCCCTGAGGTACGTCTAAGCAAGATATTTTTTTTCCTAAACAGTTTCTCTCCTTTTCAGCATGAAAACATTTTCTGAAAGCTTCACGAAAATATTGCGAAGAAGATTACCTTATCCAGATCTTTTGAACAAGCTGTGCATTAAAAACAGGGCTGCAGTTTCGGAGGGAAAATGACAGACTCCAACTCCTAGACTTTCTCAGACTATGATCCCGACTCCTTTACCTCAAAATCAATCCTACTCTAGCTAGATCCTACTCCGGTGCCTCAGTCTTGGCAGTGCTGCAGACTCGGGAAAAAAGGGAAGGCTTCGATTCCTTTACTCCAAAATCAGTCATACTCCAGCTTCTACTCCGGCTCCTCAGTCTTGATAGAATTGCAGACCCTTTGGAAAATGACTTACTTCGACTTCTTTTCCCGAAAATATGTCATACTCCAGCTCCTACTCCGATTCCACAGTCTTAGCAGAGCTTAGACTCGATGGGAAAATAGCCGAACCCCCTGAAATTTTAAAGCTTCCTACTTCGACTCAGCAGTTTTGAACGTCCCCCCCTCCCCAGCATGAAACAACCCAATAACTTCTGCACATAGTGTTGGAAACAAGAGCTGGACTGACAGAAATATGGGATGAATTCTTGTCCTCTTCCAGATATCAGAATTTGCATTTTGAGCTTTCATTCATTAAAGGTGTTTGACCAGATAATCACAGCTTGCCAGGAGTCTGAAAAGGGCAACTGTTTTAAACCTGGGCTGGTCGGAGTGTTTAGGATGGAGTTAAACCAGGTTTTCGATGGGTTGCCTTCACGGAAATAATCAGATACAGAGTTAAGGAAAAAATCTCGAATCGTCCGTTTCACTGAGGATACATTCGGAAACAGGCACCGCTCGCACCGGTGCCACCGTAAGCGGTCGAAAAGGTTGATCCCCAATATAAAACGTATTGGTACTCGATCGTTTCCGAACGCTTGCGGTGTCATCGGTGCGATCGGTGCCCGTTAGCGAATATGTCTTTACAAAATGTCTGGCTGATGTAATTTTTTTCCCTAAGAGAACCCGAATTCTTGCTATTTAATGTACAATTTAAGCTACGTGAAAAAAAAACTAAGTCCGGTTTAAGTAGTTGGTAGTAAATATCAAAAATCATATATTTCTAAGTATTTTCAGCTGTTTCACAAAAGCAGTTTCCAAATTGAAAAATCCCCACGATCGCAACAAGCTTAAAAGTTATGATACGATTTTTGGAGTGAATATGAGACAAAATAATTTGTTGCATCTAATCTACATAACCATAAAGCTAAACTTTACATTGTTTTAGAAAAATGTCAGCAGTTTTAGCTGAAATTTAATTCATTTCTAAATACCCTGTCCTTGATCTTTATTCTGTACACTTTTAAAAAGTTAACAACAAAAGCTTGGCAATTTGCATTATAATTCAGTTCATTTTTAAAACTCATAGTCTAAAATGTTTGAACTATCGACGTTAACTACAGCTCTGAGTTTCGTGATGTTGGAATTATTTGATTAAACTACTCAATTTAAGAGTTTATACTCTTATTCTAGATTTCTGAATAACGTGAAATTGCGGACGGAAATCAGAAGATTTGTCAAAACTTCCCCTTCTAAGCTTAACGATCCTAGATGATCTTAAATCCATTACCTCACAGATTGGTTCAGTGAGTCTCATCTCCAGATTTACGTGATGATTTGATCCAAATTAAAGAGTATTTTTTCATCGTTTTTTTAAAAAAAATATCTACGCTGCAGCTGAAACTTTTCCAAAATTTCGTCTATTACTCATATCCAAAACGTTCGTCTATTTCACATATCCAAAATAGAACGCGCGTGATTTTCAGAGCATGAGGATGAATTTTCTTCTTGGTTTATCGTTCGTCTTGCTTCATCGTTGAGCATACCCATAGGGTGCCTTATAACTATTTTTACAAACTTACAAGAGGTGGGGGACACATTGTCGATTCGAAATCCCATAGCATTGCAGGGTCGGAAATAGCTCCTTCGAAATTCCTCAAGTATTCTTTTTGTAGACTCAATGCATGGAATAGGGAAGAGCATACGGTAGTATTTCTGTCATCTCTTAAATGTACGATTAAAAAAAACATCTTTACCCTAAAGTCACAAGATTAGCCATCTTAATGTTCTGCCCATGGAGTAATTATAACATTAAAGTGCGCGCTCGTTATCCGCAAAGTAGAAATTGTCCGTCAACATGGGAAGAAATTAGTTTTGAAACTAAAGGGGGCGGGATCTGTATTTGCCCTCTTTCCTTCCACATTCTGTTAAAATTTAGTTACGTGTTTTGAAAATTTTGAGCTCCTGGCTGAAAATTGGAAAGTTCTTCTCGTCAAACGGTAGTAGCCTAGCCTAAATCAAGGCTACGGAGTCAGACTGATTTTGGTTATATAAAAGCAGATTCTAAAATTTCAGGAGTTGGAGCTGGAGTCGATGATTTTCCCTCCAATTCCGCAGTTTTGGTCAAAGCCATTGAGTAACAACAGAACAAGACTATCCACTAGGTCTATTTTTTCGCTGTATGCGCTGTAACAATCTTACTTTCAGGCACGTGTGCAAACTTAGTTAACACTTAATTTTACTTCACCATAGCGTGACGATATAAACGCCATCTTATTTCACTATTACATTCTAGTCATGTTGAAGGACAGTTTTTATCTTTCGGATGAAGGAACTAGCACTCAGGTGTTCAAATCAACTCTATGGTCAAAACCTTTTTCATGTGGACAGTCAAAAAAAAAAAAAATAAATAAATAAATAAAAATAAAATCTGTATAAACCAAAACATACGTCACGCAGATCAGGCTGCGGTAGCCTGATCGTTAAGGTGTCAGACGCATAACCGAAGGGTCCCGGGTCGATACAAGCCGGTCGAAGATCCTATGTGTTCGTTAAGGTGATTGGTCCACGTCAAATATGTCGTGGTCACAAATTCCTCCAAATAAATCAGTACCTCTGGGGGTGTTGGACCAGGGGTTGCTCTGCTTCTGATCTGGATCAAAAAAAAAAAAAAAAAACAGCTGTTTTCAGGGCCTTATCCAATCGTTTAAACCACAAAGGCTAGTGGGTATGGAATATCCTGGAGTGGGATATGATATCTAATATCATGCAGTTCGTAGCATTCATGGTACTTACAGCAACTATAAATGATGAGAGGAAAACCACAGGGACGTCCTTCAAATCTCGCCGACCATTGTGCACCATTGATAAAGTATTTTTTTCGGAACCCAAACGCCCCTGGTTCTTTTTCCCAACTTAGCAGAAGTTACTTCGAGGAGGTAAGATGGTAATTGGGACATGTTTCTAAAGGAGTTCTCTGGTATTAGTTTTTCAGGCTTTCTCTAACACAATGCGCGAACACAGGGTAGCTGCACTTGGATTCGATTCTTTAGAAAGGTAACTTTTTCTTCCAAACCCTCTGAGCTGAATGTTACTTTATCCACGGTTTAGTTTCCCCATCCAGGCTGTTGACCCACAGAATACAAAGACAACAAAACAAAATGCTGTCAGTGCGGACAGTGTTGTGATCTCAGGATCATCCAGTGATAGGTGTTCAGTGTTTCATATATTAACCTTCGTCTTCAAAAAGATTTATCCTGTCTTTCGTTTCGATCACTGATGTGAACGAAACAAAATTGTGTTTCAGCAGATCATGCAACAAGTTTTGATTAATTTAAACGTTAAATTCAATATTTGCTTCGTGTTTGGGAAGAAAACTGTGCCTGTAAACTAGTTATGTGAAAATAAGTGCGAAATACTGGGTGAAAATACTCTTAAAATAAGTGTCACTTGCAGGTCCTTGCCTTAGAGCAGGAATTAGTAAACGGATGGAACAAGTCTAATCACTGGCTTAGTAAAAGCTGAAACAAAGACCCCCAAGTCACGTGATTCAACAACTACGAATGGTTGCCACGTTTTGCATGAAACTAGCGAAAGAAACCTGATTTCTTCCAATGCTTTGCTTTAAAATTATCACGTGACTTTGCTTCACGAATGAAAGTCTTCACTCCTATCTCTGCTCAATGGTCCTTACATTAAACACTATGAAATCAAGATTGGAATAATCGTTTCAAAATCCGAAAATGAACAGTGACAATGCTTTTTCTTTTGACTATTAATGAAATATCACTTGATGTATCCTCTCATGCTTTAATGCAGGGATTGGGGCAATTATAACTGTTAAAATTTGAAAACCGAAATATTTTTCTGATATGAACATTTCCTTAATTTTGCTCGCTAAAGTAATGAAAAAACATCGATAGGTCTAATGTAGCTCATACTCACTACATGCTATGAAATTCTCATTTAACTACAGACATCGGTTGAGGGATGCCTGGAAGAAACTATTTTCAAGCGTGACACATTAACATTGATATAAAGCAGAAGCGATTACATAACCCTTTTAGAACATCCGATCACAAACCAGAAAGAGAGGAAAGCAATTAGACGTTGTACCAGTCCTATGTACGAAGTTAATAGTGGTTGGCATAAAAGAATGTCCTGGTTTTAAAAATTTATACTCATAAACTATTACGCTTACCACTGTAAATCTTTACTAATAATAAAGCTCAAAGTTTGTCTGGATATCTAGATCTCTGTGACGGGCATAGCGCCTAAACCATTCTGCCGATTTTCATGAAATTTGGTACAAAATTAGTTTAGCATAGGGGTGTGCTCCTCGAAGCGATTTTTCGAAAATTCGATTTTGTTCTTTTTCTATTCCATTTTTAAGAACATTTTACCGAGCAAATTATCATAACATGGACGTGTAAATCACTAAAGTATAATAACGTTTAACCGTAACATGGGCGAGCAAATTTACATTGTAAATTAGCGAGAAATTCCTTATCCATTATTTGCAAATATACTGGCGAACCAAATGACATTTTAATTTTCTACTACGGGCAAAGCCGTGCGGGTAACGCGCTAGTGATGCATAAAAATAAACATAAAATATCCAAGTTTTTTTTGAACGTACACGTTCCGTACTAGCACAGCCAGAAATTTCCTCTGGAGGGGGTATTTTGGTCACAACAGTCCTTACACGTGTATTAACTACTGTGTTAGGATTGGCAACAATGCTAAAACCAAGACCTCGAGTGGGGGGTGGGAGATTACCCCAAACCCCCACACTTTGCTTCGATCCTGAAGTTCCACAACGCTGGATTGGCCGTGCAGGTGATGATTTATAGTTTATGCATTGACCACTCAAATTCCCAAATCTAAAACCATGTAATTTTTTCATGGGGTTTCGTCAAAGACAGTGTCTATACACTACCATTGCCTACAACATTGCAAGAAACTGAAAGATCGCATATGTGTAGGTAGCATTACGAAAAATTGACAGTGAAGCGCTCAAAAATGTACGTAAGATGTGTGTCGCGTTGCGAAAGGCCCACAAATCGAACATTTGTGAGTGAAAAGATACTTGGAAGTTTATCTTTACTTTTATGAATAATTTTTGCAGTGCTATTGGTTCATAAAAGTAATCAAGTTGTAAGTAAGTTGCCGTAATAGTCTATAGACTATTGCACTTAGCTACTTCATATATGAAGTATAAATTTCACTACTGTGTCAGATGCTGACACATGCAAAACAGAGGTCGCAAACTAATCACAGAAAGACAATTTTACGCAGCATTTTAGTTTTTTAGGTTGGTTTAGAGCGGTTGTGTACAGGTGCGAGCTGTAGCTCTATAACGTACGCGTCGCAACGACAACACAACGATTGGTGAAAGCTTGTCAGAATGCCTCGTCGTTGCGATGGTCGGTGCTTGTTCATTGTGACGAATTTAATATAGGGTTTACTCTCCGTTTCACCAACATTTGAAATTTCCTCCTCCCTTAAATGTATCAAATGATATGATTGAAACTGTAAAACAGAGGCGAGGGACATTTTTCTGTTGGCGAAACAGGGAGGAAACCTAATACAGATACCATGCCGCAAACTTCAACAACTACTTTAAACCTCTCTTTTAAAAATCAAAATGCTGTGTAAAATTGTTTTTGTGTTATTCCTTTGTCACCTATTCCGCATCTGTCAGTTTATGACTTTTTGTCTATGTAGTGCGTCAGTATGGCATTTGTTACCAACGTTTCTTGCTTGCTTAGGTGTTTTTTTATCATCCGGTAAAAATTTGCCGTTTTGTTCAGTCTCACTTTGTAAACGACACATCACAGTAAAACTCGCCAAAAGAGACACGGGGACGACCAAAATTGAAGTTTCCCGCACGCTCAGACATACGTAAATATGCACAGACATTACTAAAAACAAGTCAAAATTAAGTAACGGAGGATTAAAAGATAAGTTTAGGTTGAAATTGAGTAGGATTGTTTTCGTGAACACAATGCTTCCTTTACTGCGCACAAAAAAGTAAACTTGGGGTACTGGAAAGTTAAAAAAACGTGCTCAATAACGTAAAAAAGCAATGGAGCACTGTAAAAATAATAAATCAGAAACGTTCCTGGAAAATAATGGGGAGTTAATGTGCCTAAATTATGCTAGTTACATATCTGGCTAAAAGCAGAAAAGTTCATGCTAAAAGTCAGTCACTTTCGGAAATTACTTGGAATCATTTTTGGAGAATTCAGAAACCATCCTAATAAATACCATTTACGTTTTATAATTAATAAAAAATAAACCAAGAAAACTTGGATGTGTTTATAAGTAATAAATGGCACCTCTCCGATTTGCAAGGATAGCTCTTAAAGTATTTAGCAACTATGGCCAAAGACAGTTGCAGAATTGCAAGCAAATATTAATCATTTTATTTGCCTGCAATTCCTGCAAAGTTGCTGCATCCAGAAACTGCATTTTCCCTCATTTGAGGCTCAATCAACCTGCAAGGACCGCAACTGAGAGGAAGGCGAAACTATTTATTAAGACACTCAGTATAGTTTCACACCAGGAGTTGATAACAAAAAAACAACTGTTAGAAATCTGTATTCATGCAACTTGTAGTGATTCAGGAAACCTTTTTCGCACATACCTGTATTTTTACAGGAAGCTCGAGGAAACTCGAGAAATCCTGAAATGTCACTATGAAATAATCTGCGACGTTTCGGAATTTTCTTATAGTGTAATAACCAAGACCATAGCAGAGTGTCACATAGAAACTATGATTCGGAGACACGCAAAAAAGGAGAAATAACTAACCACTTAGAGTTGAGTGCGATTCCTCAGTTTCAAAGAATGTCCCATGTCATTTCTACGAGAGAAAATACGTTGTCTGTAGTTTTAGACTAGAAATCTTTTTCGCGGAGATACTTAATTCTCACAGAACCCGAGAAATCCTGGTGTGTTGCCTGGAAACAATCTGCGACGTTTCGGTATTTTCTTACAGTGTAGCGACCGAGACCATAGTAGAGTCTTGTTCAGAAACTATATTTCGGACTCACGCAAAAAGGAGAAAAATCTAACTACGTACAGTAAAGTGCGATACCTCAGTTTCAGAGAATATCTCATGTCGTTTCTTGAGAGGTAAAACGTTGCCTGTAGTGGCAGACGAGAAACCTTTTTCGCAGAGATACTTGATTCTGACAGGAAACTAGTGGAACCCAAGAAATCCTGGTATGTTGCCTAGAAATAATCTGCGACGTTTCGGGATCTTCTTATATTTAGTGTAATGACCGACACCATAGTAGAGTCTCGTATAGAAACTATATTTCGGAGTCACGCAAAAAGGAGAAAAAACTAACTACGTAGAGCTGAGTGCAATACATCAGTTTCAGAGAATATCCCATGTCATTTCTACGAGAGGTAAAACGTTGCCTCTAGTGACAGACGAGAAACCTTTTTTCGCAGATATACTTGATTCTGACAGGAAACTAGTGGAACCCAAGAAATCCTGGTGTGTTGCCTAGAAATAATCTGCGACGTTTCGGGATTTTCTTATAGTGTAATGACCAAGACCATAGTAGAGTCTCGTATCGAAACTATATTTCGGATCACACAAAAGGAGAAGAAACTACGTAGAGCTGAGTGCGATACCTCAGTTTCAGAGAATGTCCCATGTCATTTCGAGAGGAAAAACGAAGCGTTAGATTTCAGGCAACCTCTTTCTCAGAAATACTTGATTTTCACAGGTAATTTGTTGGAACCTTAGAAAGCCTACAATGCTGCTTGGAAATGATCTGCGACGTTTCAGAATTTTCTTACAGTGAGTGTTTTCTTCCTGAAAACCAGAAAAACTATTTTTTTCAGGTGGACACCCAAATCGCTTCAGCGCCGTACCAACCACCTGTTGCTCCCCTATCCAGCTATCAACTGAGTCCGGAAGACATCTACGCCTTGCCTCCGCAATGGACGGAAGATTTCGTGCCGGAGCGAGTCGAAGAAGAAGCCGACTACGGGAATTACGAGTACGAGAGTCCTTTCAATGCACCCGTCTACAGACCCGCCACTTACGGGGACGAAATCTATGCACCGGTAAGCAATGCCAGCATGAAAATTTTACGAGATTTTTTTTAATGTCTTGATATTGATTTATTATTGTTATTTTGTTTTCATTGCGAGGAGGGGGGGGGAGGTGTTGGTAAATGAGGCTAGTGCTCAGTTGGCTATGAATTTTGACATATTTTTTCAAAGCTAAGTAGTATAAATTATGAAAAGAGATTTTACTAAAGAGTTACTTTCTTATGCTAGAATGCAGAAATTGCGGGCATTACTCTTTGAAACATATAATGAGTAAAAAATTGAGAAAAAGAAGGAGTTGAAAAAAATTACGAGTTAGGAATTTCAGTATGAAAGTAAAAAGTGAAAAATAAACAAAAGGCTAGCAGCATTTACACAGAACACTTTATTAAACTTAACTGAGTCTTTTCCTTGTTATACAGTAAATATCAGACAAGCAGAATTATAACTTCTGGGGGCGTTCTATCCTTATTAACACGAGACGTGGGCCAAAAGGAAGATAATGGCATTAGATTAGATGCTTTGCTGCCACTGTTGTTGGCCAGCCTCTGTGATTGCTTTTACCAAGCTTGATTGTACTCAGTTTCACTTGAAAACATGAGGGAGTGTCATCAATGTGAATTAAATGAAAAACCAACGTAAATAAAGCACAAATTTTGAAAAGAATACAGCATGTAGATATTTCAAGGCTGCAATGGAGCCTCTTCCTCAGCGCAAAAAGCTCACCAACACAACCGAAAGTTTACCAACACAACCGAAAGTCGCGAGCCAGTTCTCTCGCGACTTTTGGTTGTGTCGGTGAGTTTTTTGCTCTGAGGAAAAGGCTCCATTGGTAGCTTTGAAATAGTTATATGCTGTATTTTCTTCTAAATTTGTACTTTATTTACGTTGGTCTTTCATTTAATTTATATTGTTGCACAAAACTTATATGATAATTTTTCATTTAGTGTCATTAATGTTTTCTAAGCGATATTTCTTCCATAAATATTCTAGTTATGGATTAAATGTTCTTCATTCTTACACCGAGAAGTTTTTTTTTTGTAAGTTCTGGTAGAAAAAGGGTACTTACGGTGGGTTTTCATGTCACTTGTTGTGAACTACAACCACTCGTTTTTTCGGGTCATTCTGCGTTTTCTCTATCGCTTACCCCAATATAATACATTGGGCTAAGCAATAGCGGAAATGCTCAATATGCTCATATTATGAGCATATACTTATGCTCAATACTGGGCTTTACTAATGAATATTGCCGTTACTCATCAACGCTCAACATAACTGGATCAACTAATTTGAGAGGGAGGGAGTATTTAACAAAAGAAGATCATTTGAAAGTCTCCAGAAGGGTAACATTATGTATTCTTATACTATAACAAAAAAAATGCACGAAGAAGAAGCTGTCAGAATGAAACGAAATTTTACATACGTGAGGGCAACATCAATATAAAAAAATGATTACAAAATGTAAGTATAATGGTCATTTCTTACTGAAAAAATCCCAAATGAGTGGTGGTTTTAGTACCCTGTTGATGTTGAGTCACCTCCAACATGAATGCACGATCAAGAATTAAGGCATAACAGTCTTGCATATGTTTCTACTACATCTCGTATCCCAGTTACTGTAATCGTGCCACGAATTCGAGCAAACTCATAGGCTGCGCAATTTACTACTCAAGTGGTCTTAGATATGCTTGATTTATGACAAATTAGGGCATCGCGCAGGTCAGTGAAGTTGATAATGTAGAACAGGAAGTTCCCTAATATCCTTGTTGTGTGTGACCGAGCAGTGTCCTGTTTAAAAATGAGTCCTGGGAGTCCTAACATGAGTGCCAACAAATCTGACTTAAGCATGACACAAACGTACCGTTATGCTGTCATACTGCTGTAGATCAAAATTAGTGTTGACTTTGTTTCGTATATGAGAGCACCCCATAACATTATCCCAGCTGTGGGTGCAGGGTGCCGCTTAAAAGCAAAGGCAATTTTTAGGAAATTTACAACAGGTTCTCCATAAGCGTAAAAAATGTCATCATGGCCATAACTCGATCTGTATTCATTGATAAAGACGATCTAAATACATTCTGTTGTAGCCTAATCCCGTCGAACTCGACATTACTTCAAGTGGAGACGGCAGTGTGAATGCCATAATAAAGTCTTTGATTTTGAGCGACACACCACACATACAGGTGGAGTGACGTTATGGGATGCTATCGTGTACGAAACATAGTATATTGATTCACAGCACTATGACAGCCGAACGGTACACTTTTGTCATGCTTCAGTCACATGTTTTAGAACAATCAGGAGCACTTTTTTAACAGGACAATGCTCGGTCACACTCAGCAAGGGTCTCAAGGGGCTTCTTCTTCCACATTAACAACTGCTTTGGTCTACGCAATGCCCCCTGGTTTGTAACAAATCAAGCATATCTGGAATCACTTCAGACTATAACTTGGAAAGCCTTTGAGTTCAATCGAATTAGTGGCGCGTTTACAGTAACTGTGGTACGAGATGACGCAGGACATCGTACGAGACGGCTATGCCTCAATGCTCGACTGCATCTCCTCGTACATTTACTCCAGAGGTGGCTCAACAGGGTACTTAAACCTCCATTCATTTGGGACTTTTCCACCAATAAATGATTATTTCGCTTTTATTTTGTAATAATTTTCGATCATCAATGTTATTATCACGAGTGTAAAATTTCGTTTCATTCTGGAAACTCCTTTTTGGTGGGGTTTTTTCGTCATAGAATAGTTCTTTTGCCTAATAACCGATCGTTTTTTCCTATTTGATTTTTCTGAATTGATTAATTGGTTGTACTCACTTAAGGAATGTTATGAATATTTTTTGCCCAAGCCGTTTAATACTTTTTTACAAATGACACTGGTGAAATTATCGGTTTTTTTTTTTTTTTTTTTTTTGCAAAATTAGTGGGATATATTTTTTGAAAGGAACAAAATTCGAATAATTACATCCTGAGGTTCAGGTAAAAATAATTGAAACCGTGCTAAACTAAATTAGAGAATTAGAGATTTAATCTTATATAATTAAAAACTGAGCGTATGTACCTATGTATCTATGTATGTATCTATGTATGTCAAAGCTTCTTCTCTCGATCGACAGTGAACTGACCATCGAACCAGATATCGATGGATTCGTACTTTTCCCGTCTTTATATTTGGTTATTTAACATAATCCTCCAATAATAATTAGCGGAGATATCAATTAAAAACTATTAATTATGACACTTTGATTTCGACATAAAATCCCTATTTTTCGAAGGCTTTCCTCCATTGAAATTATTATTCAGTGCTTCATCTCAACTTTCCGCAACAATGCTTTTATTAAAATGCACAGCGGGTGAAGAAAATCATTGAGATGAAAGATCTGTTGGCATTTTTTTTCTCGAATATGAACAGCTAAAATTCTTGTTTTTGTTTTGAGGCTTTTCCTGTAATCAGGGGATTTTTAAAATGTCATTTTTTGGGCTTTTTTCCGCAATCTGCATCAAAATTTCACTGACTTTTTTTTTTTTGTTTTGGTTTAATCCCGAGTTTTGAATTCGCGTCACTTGACATAACTTTTATTTTCGAGATGAACCGTGCAAAGCCGGGCGACGCAGCTAGTCTGAATGTAAATGCTGTGAATCGATCCATTAAAATCCAATTTCCATTTCCTTAAAGTGCAGTACCAAGTTGCCCTTATTCAATAATTAAAGCGAAGATTTACCGATGTCACGGCGGATTGGAGCTTTGTTGTGCCCTGTATTAAGGAAATTACTATCAGAATTGAAATTGCGTTTGAAGTTCTTCAAGGAGAGTTGATTAAACAGGCTGCTATTTATTTAGGTTTCAAATGAACTCGTCGTTACCTTTTCAGGAATTGTTTGGATAGGAGAAATTGCGTTAGCGAGGATTTGAATTTGAATGATTGCTTCAGGTTGCGGTGTGCAGTGGTTAACTATTTGACTTGGAAAATGTGTAGCTGAGTCAACAAGTTATTCAGTCTGGAGTGATAGCATTTTTGTGATTAATTTCATATGTTGAGCAATTTTCTGTAAGTTGGTTTGATGTGATGACAGAAATTCACGTGCGATATTAAACTGCAATTCGATAAATAAGTGATGCTGCGCAATTCGTGATTATTTGAAATGTGCTGAAATATATTAGAAATTCACAAATTTTTTGACTTTTGAGAAATTAACCGTTTAAGAGTTACCGTATAGATGTTGTATTAGTATACATGTGAAATTATTTACACATAGACTTACAATGTTTATCTGTTACATTTTGTGTTTATATGACAGCAACAGGTGACTTAACAGGTGATGTTAAGTTTTTTGAAAGTTGAAAGTATGTACGCAACCACCCACCCACACAAACACCCAACCATACACACACACCTACATACATACTTACACGCATACACACATACATACGCACATACTACATACATACACGCATACATACATACATACGCACATAATGCATACACACATACATTCGCACATACATACATACATACACACATACATACATACATACACACATACACACACATATATGCACATACAAACATACATACACATACATATATATACACACAAACATACACATATATCCTCACTTGAGAGCCAACAGTAGGATATTTTAGTGCTATTCCTGGGATTAGTTGTATTAGTGTTGCTATGAGGCGACGACATATATACACACATACATACATAGTATCACTTGGATGTATCGCCTTTTTTCACTGTCTCTCAAAAATTGGTAAACAAAACTTTACTTTAAAGTTGAGACAACTGAAGCGTAAATGTTGTATTTCTGAGGAAAAGTTGTTCCCTATTTATTTATTTATTTATTTATTTTTTAATTATTGAACTTTTAGATTTTTTTTACTGAAGGATACTTCGGAATTTTGAGAAAAGAATGATAAAGGGAAACGGTAGGTGCGGGTAACATTTTTAAATGTTTATGAAGCATGGAGAGCTTGCACAAGTTTTGTGAAATAAACATAATTTCTAAGTCAGTAGATTGCCCTTCAGTTGTTTGCAAAAGTCTAAAGAGGAACAATGACATTAAAAAAAAAAAAAAAAAGAAGTAAAGCATTTACCAAACAAAGTACTTAAAAAACGTTAAGCAGAAAGTCAAAGTTAGTTATATAGAATTTCAATACTCTCGTACAACAAGAGCAAGTGCAGAAACTCGATGTAGTTTTGAGTTACGAGGATACCCATGCTGCAATATAATAATATTTGTGACAAAACATGGGAGTGGTACACTGTAAAAACGATTCAGAAGCGTTCCTGAAAATTAATGGGCAGCTGATGTACCCAATTTCTGCCAGTAACATACCTTGGAAAAACCAGGAACGTTTCCCGCAATAATTTAGGAATCTTCCTGAAATTATTCCGGAAGCTTCCTGAAAAATTCAGAAATCTTCCCGTTTGAAGCCATTCGTGTCCTATGAAACTTTAGACAACAATATACAATACACAACAATACAATACACTAGCTTGGCACCTTTCTGATTTATGAAGAAAGTTCCATAAGCAGTATTGCAAACATGGCCATTGCTAAGACTGAATTGCAAATAAGTAACTAGAATTTTACTCGCCTACAATTTTAACAAAGCAATGTAGTCCATACTTATTCGTTTCCTTAGGGAGCTTAGTGAGCATGGACGGACCGTAGTTGAATGGAAGCAGATACACTTTATAAATATGCGCAGTTAATCTTTAAACTGGGAGTTAAAAAGATTTTTCAAAAATTTTCATTTGTGTAACTTGTAGCAATTCAGGAAAATTTTGACAATGATTTGTCCAGGAAGTGGATGGAAACCATGAAAATCCCGAAACGTTACACGGAAATACTCAGTAACGTTTCGGAGTTTTTTTTACATTGTATAAAGATATAAAGTGAAAAAATCAGTGACTGAAAGAAAGAAAAACTTCGGAAGTAACCAAACAGAACTCTGGCTTTCAAGTTAGTGCCATGAAAGAATCGCTTTTTATTTCTGTCACGGACAGACCTGATCAACAATGATATGTACTGATGCCATTTAGACGAATGAACAAAAACATAACTGAACTGCATAAATTGAAGTGAGAGAAAAATGTATTTAATGAAACTGTTATAAAGTGAAACACTATGCTTCATTGATTTTGCTATAGTTTTGCGCAAGAAATTAGATTTTACAATAAACTTCTTGTCAAAAGATTTAAAAACATAATATTAAAAACATAATATATAAACCAATAGATGCGAATTTTTAGTGCCTTTTTGCTCTCTATATGAGTTTCTAGGAGTAAAGAATAGTTAATTTAAGCAGTTCATACATTCAAAATTTCAGTTCAAACATAAGTTCAAATGAAAAACAAAACAAACCCGGCGTCTCTCTATGGTTTGGTGTCACGCAGAGGATCGAGTCTGCCCCTTTATAACACGAGGACTGTATTTTGGTGTTACCGCGAGCATTACTGAATGTATATCGCAAGGAGTTTAAATTAAAGTTCATCTTTCTATTGATCACGAAAGCAACATTTGGAAGAATGTTAGAAATATTTCCTAAATGTGCAACAAAAATAACGTCGCATACATCTTTCGAAATTTACTTTTAAACTAGCTGATGTGTGCCTTCCTTTTACTCCGATTTAATGCCATTTTCCCATTATTGGCAATTTTAATGTGATTCAATAGTTTACTCTCTAAATATCACCACTAGTGACCAAATTAAAACCAGATCCAAAAAAAAAAAAAACCCACCAAATTTGTCGCCAAGTACTTGGCGACTAAAAGACTGGCGCTATATCGCCAAGTGTCCACCAAATTATAACACCACTTGAGTATACATCGAAATTAACAATGATTTCCCCCCCCCCCAAAAAGAGACAAAAGATCCCTTTAGAAACACCCGAATGCAACCAAAAGGAGAGGTGCACAACTAGATCCCAGTAGAAGTCTACATACCAAATTTCAACTTTCTAGGACATACCGTTCTTGAGTTATGCGACACACATACGCACGTCCGCACATACATACGTATATACGGACGTCACGAGAAAAGTCGTTGGAATTAACTCGGGGAATGTCAAAATGTATACTTCGGGTTTTTATACGTTCTTAGGCACTTATCCGCGTGTGGTCGGGTTAAAAAAAACTCAACATTAATTCGGGGGGTGAGCAAAATTGAAATTAAGGCCGAATTTTGAGTAAAAATGTTCTCGCGAATACAAAACTTCCTTTTTTGTAAAAGGAAGTAAAAAGGTGCATAAAATAGATCAACGTAAGGAAGAAGAAATGTTGTAATGTCTTTTTACTGCGGCTCAATTGGGATTCAATTCACGACGAATGGATCCATATCCGTTTAAAAAGAATTTGTTGGATGGCATTGAATCCAAAGTAGACTCTTTCTCGGAATTTCCAGTCCCCTTGAGTACTTGTTATTTGAATATGATCGTAAGACATGATAAATCTTATTGAATGTGAATGCTACTTTCAAAATCTTGAAGTGAAAATTTGAAAACATTTCTGGAAGGGTTCGTAATTGTAAGGAGTTTGGGAAGATTTGGTTGTACTACATTCAATGTATTGAGCTGAATGTTTTGAAATAGAAGTGCTTTATGCTAAAAAAGAGTTTTGATTGTTTATGGTTATTTATTGAATGAGTTTGTCAAAAAAGAAGGGTTGAAATGAGAGCAAGTACATAAAAGGGAACAGTTTTAGAAATTTATCAGATTTTTGATTTGCGCAAATTATCGAATAACTAATCTTACCTTACTGTGGCGTTTTTATTTTTCTTACGTAAAAGCGACAAAGAATGAGCATCTAGGGACTCGGAGGACAATTTTAATCCGCTTTAAATTTTCTTTTGCAAAAGCTGATGGTTGAAGCAAAGTTAATTTTTTAATTTCTTTTCATATAGTAGTTTTTCAAAATTACGCATCTGCTCGGGTATGTCCTGTATTGCACTTTGAATATTCTAAAGAATTATTATTTAGTAACTAAACTGACTTAATTAATGAATCTAAAGCAATGTAGATATAAACAAATTTCGGATGATGTCATTCCACTACTTCTCTTTCTACAAATGCAAATACTTTTCCTTTCTCAACATAAAATCACGATTTCACAACTAATGAAAAAAGCGTAAAATATAATGAATATTGTAACGATGCAGATAAGCATATACATAGGAGCACTCTAAGATTTAATTGGATAACTACCAAAAATAGTTATTAGAGAAAACTCGGTGATTAAAATGTGAGAATCTGAAGATATCAGAATCTTTCCTAGACGTAAAACCAAATCTAAAACATAGCAAGAGGTTTTAAAGCCGTTCTTACTATTCGAAACCTTAGCGCTCAAAATGAGCTTGAATACTACACTCACTGGCCAATGAATTAGAAACTCAAGATCAATATTTAATTGGACCACCTTTTGCACAGATAACTCCTCTGGTTCGTTTGGGCATCGAGTCTACAAGCTTCTGGAGTGCATTTACATCCAGAGAGTACCATGCATTGGCTATGTAGCTTTTTCGATCTTGTAAATTAGATGGAAGAGGAGATGCGTCTTTCCACCATATCACACACATTTTCTATGGGGTTATGAACCGGGCTATGCAGTGGCCGGGGAAGGTGTTGCAAGTCAGACTGATGCTCAGAGAACCAATTTTCAGCACTTCTGGCACAATGTATAGTTTCATTATTGTCCATGAAGTATCCGTCGTCATCAGGATAAAAATGCAACATTTAGGGTGCACTTGATCTGCCAGTATAACTAGATATCGCATGGCTGTTTATTTACCCGCGAGGAGCACCAGGGCACCGCTTTTATGCCAGCAGAACATGCTCCGTATCATGATACTCCTCCAGACCTTTGCACAGTACCCGCATTCAAATGCAAATCTCAAAGGTTTCTAATTCATTGTCCAGTGAGTGCATTAACAGAATTGAACGTTCGGCCATTATCATCTGTATTGCCAAATGTTTCTTCAATGAACGAAAAGGTGCACCTTTAGAATGAAATAAAAAGGATGTTCATAAATAGGGCTATCTTAAAAAAACTCTAAAACTAAACCTAACAAATTTTTAATTTTTCATTTTATCCTTCATATTTTTCATAGGAACCAATCATGGAATCGGAGCCCAGTGATGGCAACCTCTACAACGATTTGATGGTGAACTATTTGCTAAATGATAACGAACCTAAAGAGCCGATGGATCAGTCCGAAATCTACGGGATGCAGAGGCGCAGCAGCTTGGACAGTAATAATAAGGAAGGTGTTATTTCTCTGTCCAACGTTCTCGAAGCGAACAAAAACGCTACTTCTTCTGCTAGTGGCAACTTCACTCTTGTGCCAGCTGCTCCGATTCCATCTCAACCAACACCCCAGGTTTGCAATCGTTATTTCTGCTTAGTTTATACGAATATGGTTTAGTTAGTTTTGTAACTGAGGAGAAGTTCAAAAAGGTTATAATCACAAGCCTCGCTATTTTCAGTATAAATATAAAAGTGTGTCTCCAATATTCAATACGAGCAGCAAATGAAATAGTTTCTACTTTATTTTAGTTAAAGTAGAATGACTTGATTTTTCTGAAGTTCTAGCTAAAATGTTCTGAGTATAATGTTAAATTCTTAGTTCAAGTTATTTTTTATCATTAAAAAAAGAAGTGTATTTATACCTTACAAAAACATCGTGATCGTGTCCCATATGAATAGTTGGTCGTGCAGCACTCATGGAACAAAACTTGGATAAAAAAGTTTAAAATAAAAATATTTTAATACGAAATTCCCTCTGAATAGTCTGCTAAAAATAGCAGAGTTTTAAAAACAAATATTTGCTTGGGAAACTAGTACATCAATAATTAAAAAAAAGGGAATTTAATCGTCTGATCGAAAATTAAAGTATTGAATACTAAGGAAAAAGTGCATATTTAAAGAATAGTTATTAGTTTAATTCAAATGTGTACTACATAAAGGAATAGTATCATTAATAAAAAGTTGAAATCAGAACTTAATAAATTTAAAACTAAAAGAATTTTTAATTAAACTTTAGGTTTTTATTACATATTCATGTAACATGGAACAATTAATCACTTTAGGTGTGATGATTGGGAAAGCAATTTGTAAAATCACTGCTTCTTCTCATTCTAGTGCAATAATGCGCATGTTGCAGCAGAATATTTTTTTTTTTTGCTTTTATAGAACGCGAGTTCGTATTAATCAACAACTGATTTCAGAAATGCATTGAGCAGAGTTTTCCCACATCCCTAAGTTGTTCTTTGATAGTATGATGCATAGCATACTTCAAAATGACGTTTGTCAATACGAGACCATATTTAATAAGCTGTGGTATGAAACATCATTCAATAATGATAAAGGTGAAAAAACAACGTAAATAAAGCACAAAGGATGTTCATAAATAGGGCTATCTTTAAAAAACTGTAAAACTAAACCCAACAAATTTTTAATTTTTCCTTTTGTCCTTCATATTTTTCATAGGAACCAATCATGGAATCGGAGCCCAGTGATATTGGAGAAAATACAGCACATAGCTATTTCAAGACTACAATAGAGCCTCTTCATCAGGGCAAAAAGCTCACCAACACAACCAGAAGTTGCGAGAGAACTGACAACAACCAGGTGGACACCGGTATTTATACCAAAGAGGGCCAACCAATAAGATAACGGTGCTTGAGAGACGTTTAGTCTGTCCAACGTCTGAAAGAGCACGAAAACTATGTTAAACATAAAGAACTTGCTCGTTCTTCCATCGCTCAGCACTGTTGGACTTCTAGTCACTGTTTTGATTTTTCATCTGCAAAGATTATTTGTAAATGTTCTTCGGTTTATGATCTCGATTTCTGGAAAACTTACTATATTTGGAAAAAAAATTTTTCATTCTCTTGTCAATGATTTTTCCAGCACTCCGTTTTTTCATGATATTTGGAAGCAATTACTATAATTGCCTTTCCTGTTTCTTTGGTGTTGTGCACTCTTTTTGTCTCCTGGCTTCTGATTGGTTGTCTCTTCTCTTGCTTTGAGCCCGGAGTGTACATGCTGTTCGCTGATTGGTTTTTTTGATGTCTTGTTCCTGTGTTCTTATTGGTTGGCCATCTTCTGTATAAATACCGGTGTCCACTTGGTTGTTGTCATTTCTCTCGCAACTTCTGGTTGTGTTGGTGAGCTTTTTGCACTGATGAAGAGGCTCCATTGTAGCCTTGAAATAGCTATATGCTGTATTTTCTCCAATATTTGTGCTTTATTTACGTTGTTTTTTCACCTTAATCATATTGTAGCGCAAAGCTTATATGATAATTTTTCATCATTCAATAATGATCAAATGTATGAGCTAGTTTTCATAGTTATTATTCTAAGATAAGTTGCAAAAGTTTTGATTTGGCAAATGCTTACAAAAACCAGGTAATTAATACTGAGCAAGAGGATTTAAACTGCAATAAAATTTTAGAAGAGAAAATAATGTGAAATAAAATAGTTTGGCCTTGGCCTTCACGGGCTAGGCCATTTTTTTTAATATTTGGTAATGATGGACTGCATCTAGTACATAAAAGTTCAGACTTTTCAATTAAATTTAACACATATTAGGGTGTAGTTTCTTTCACGAGCAATATTGAAATGCTGTATTTCGTTGTGCACTTTATATGTTTTAACGCTAATAAAGACTCAAACAATAAACTACAGATGACTTAAAGGAAACGGAAGACGTTGAGCAGTCAAATATTTCAAATAGCACAATGTTTTTAACATTTTGGATTAAAAGTCCCGAGATTTCCAACAAAGTTTGAGAAACAAAAGTAAAGAAAAAAAAATTCTTACGAAGTTGATAAATTTGTAAAATAACGTTTTTTAGAAACATAGTTGGCCCTTTTCAACCTCGATATTTGTTGCGTTAAGGTTAAGGAACATATTCGACTGTAATACAATTGATTGAATTCGATTTGATAGACCTCTACCTACTAAATAGCGCTACCAGAAAAGGAAATTTCTTACCACGCTACTGTTAGATAGATTTAATAAAACAGAACACAATCGAGTTGAATATGCAGTTAAAGTTGAATGATTTACCATTAGCTTAAGATGCAAATCGTCTGAAATTCAAGGAATTTGAGATTGAAAGGTCATATCATTCCATTTCCAGGTGCAAGTGACTGCTGTTCCCTCATCGGCGGAGAAGAAGGAAATCAAATCTTTGGTCATTCCTGTACCGACCGCTGGAAATCCCGACGAAACAGAGGATGTGTGGAGGGTGCAGGGACAAAAGGAAGAGCCCCTTTTCCGACCACTCCAGAACAGTCAGAAGACAACGTGGGCAGCCATGACGAGAGCGAAAAACAGTCAACAAAAGGTAAGAAAAATTTCTGAAGTACGATCAAAAAGTAGACTCATTGAATTTCATCAGGCGGCATTAAATTGCACCCCAGCCCCACCTCAAAAGAAAAAAAAAAACATCTTAAATTAGCAATGACATAAAATTTGAACCATGAAACCCTTATGAGGTATTCACAACTCCAACGAACTATAGGGGGCACTGCAGTCACTGTCTAATGGCCGACTTAAAAACTAAAACAAACGCATGTGGTAACGAAGAAAATGCTAAAAGTGTTGTGATTTTTGTTCATATGTATGATATTTTTCGCTTTATTCTTTTTAAATTAATTTTCAAAGTCCTGTGGATATTCTGGCCCACATAGAAAGAAATGAGAATTCAAGAAGCATTACTAAACATCAAAGATTAATGCAAACTACGTAGTTCGTAGTTCTAAGCAGCTATTTCCATTATGTTGAATTCGATATTTATCAATTCTTGATAAAACTAAATAATAATTGTCGCCTGACAAGAACAACAATTAATGCTAGAAAATTCAATATGACATTGCAAATTATTATCGAAAGAAGATGATACTTCTTTGCCTTGCTTGGCTAGCGCTTTTTGCATTTGTTGCTGAGTTATTTCTCTCGAATTCCCGAATCGGTTAATTTAAAATTTTTCTGTTTCGATTTTTCTAATTTCTGAGTTACGATTTAATTATGTCAAGTTATGCAAATCATCTACAGAATTCTTACGGATATATGGTGGTAGTTTTCTTTTCAGTTGATTGACCATTATTTCTTTTTACTTATCTAATTCTGTAATCTTACTACCATTTTATTCCACTCATGATAAAAATTAAAAATGGTTTAACTAAAAACGCGAAATCTCGCCAAGGCTACTTTGCTTGCACAATACTAAAACTACAACCCTAAACAAATTTGGCGAAGCCTTTCAGCTGAGAATAGAAGGAATAAAGTAAATTCTTTCTCGGTGAAACATTTTTCATTTTGTTCTACGATAACATATTAAAGAAAATATTTTGCATACCGTCCATTCCAACTAAATGCTGCTGTAAAAGATGGTTAGTTAAATTAATTTAAAATAAAAAAAAAACTCATATTCTTACAAATTCATACAAAACAATAAAATTTTTTGCCTTGTATAACGTTATCCAAGTTTGTTAATCCAGTTTTCGCTTTCACCATTTTCAATCAACTCATATTTTAGAAGGAAATAAGGAAAACTAACATTATTTTGAGAAGCTCGAGAATACTACTAAGGGACGAATTAATTTCTGTAGCTGAAAGCAAACTAAGACTCATCGATTGCGTTAATAAATACTCAGAACAAACTGCCTGTGTTTACGTCAACAGACACACGTGGAACGCAACGTGGCAATGTTTTAGTTTCATCGGCAGTTTTGTAAATCACCGCAAGGTAGCGTATTCGAGCGCTGGAGTTCCGAATTCTACATATGTGGGATGAAATCAATTTATGGTCAGTCAGGTATGGGAAATAATGAACCTACGGCATTGTTGGCGTTCGTCTTTGGACGAGTCAGCTTCAAAACCGGTTAAAAACGAGAAGAGAAAATTGCTATGGTCAAGCTCTTGAAAATTGAGACGACTGAAAACTCGCATCAAACACCCCCCAAAAGAAGCCTATAGTGTAAGTCTTGGTTTGCGAATCACATTTACTGTTCTCCCTTTTTTTCAGGAATTCGACGTTTTACTTTTCCGCTAAAAGCCATTAATGCTGAGAAGCTCTATACAGTGTATGTTCGAGTAACTACCTTCCTAAGCAGAATTTTGGGAAAAATAATGTTCACTTATAGATAATATAAGTTCATTTTCAAATTCTGATCGAGTAACGCTCCTGACGTCATCAACAATGAAACTCATGCCAAGGCATGATAATTTGAGAGCATGTTTTGGTAATATTTAACATGCAGAGAAAGGCTTTATTGTGACAAGGCTGAACTAGATCTGGTAACTGAACTGTTTTACTGTTAAAACGGTCATTTCAGGGAAATGAAGAAACGAAAAAGTGGTCAACAATGAAGGGTATCTACTGGAGTTTTATGTTAACCCACGGGAGTTAGGGTTAAAATTTCAACTATCAAACTATCACCAAACAGGCAATGTCTTCGCTCTAATGTAAAAACAATTTTCACCCGTCATATCTTGACGGGGGATTTTCTAGATAAAAAATAATAACGAGTTCTCATTAAACAATATTAATGAAAATTATGATTCTGAGTAGTAAATTAAACTGTAATAAGTTTCCGAGATTAATTTAGGTTTGTAAATAAAATTTCCAAAGTTTTTGCAATTTGAGAACAATGAAAATAATGTTGACAGCTTCCTCCTTACGCAGCGTAGTGAACACTGACGAAGTTTTTAAAAATTATTATTAAGGGTTAAAAGTTTTTCAAAGATAAATTGGCAACAGCAATTTCCTTAAACACAATTCCAAAGAAGAAACGACTAGAAAGTGTTTGCGTTCGTCCACTAGTTTGACAGTTACTGAGTTGCTCTGTCCTGTTTTCCTCCCCCTCCCAAAACCCCACTGCAGCTGATTTATAAAACTTCTTTCAGTATTTAAAAAATAATGGTTCACATTAAGAAAATTTTTTTTCAATGGTTATGTACAAAATTCAACACTTTTTATCGATATTATGATTTTCTGAAAATGAAGGTCTTTAAGTTGTCATTCCCTACTCTTCCACATCAAAAAGCAGATGGCTAAAATGTCTTGTAAGCACGTGCATACTCAAGAATTATTATGCTTTCCTATTTTCAAAGGTGAGTGTCGTCAATTTAGCATTAATATTTAGATTAATCTATTTCTCCTAGAACAGAGTACATTGAATCTTTTGTAATCTTTAGAGATAATCATTTATTTATACATTAAAGAAAGTCGTGAAGAGTTGAGGGTTAGCAAAAGCAAATTCTCTTGTTTTTTATATCCAAGCAAAAACATTTTGATTAGTCAGAACAAAGAGCTGCGTAGTAACCCGCTGCTGACATTTGGATAAACATTACAATGGCGCATATTAAAAATCTTTTTTTTTCTCTCTGTTAGATTTTTTTCATTTCGATTAATAACAGAAATTATCCATTTATATTTAACACAATAGCTTATATTTAATTATTTAAACAAATATTGTATGAGAAATTTCGATCTTTTGTTTGTAACTAGATGCTCATGGAAGGCATAGCAAAGGTTACCAAAAAAATAAAAAATAAAAATAAATAAATAAAATAAAATAAAATCCTATTATCCTAGAAAATCTTCGAAAGAATTACCTTCTTAACTACCTAAAATTGCTTCGTAAGAATTTCGCTCTGACTGCTTAAAGGCCCCAGAATGTGCTAAGTCTAACATCTCAAATAATGATAAAATTTAATTTCCGTGCCATAATTGATAAAACATTATTCACAACAGTAAAACATTTTTTGTTACTTTTTTTATATAAAAATATCATCCAACATTTTCTACCACTTTTTGTTTCTAAATTTAGCACTTAAAGTAGATTTACATTTGACAACCATACTAAAGATCAGAGCAGTTTCATTAAATTCATCGAAGGAAGTTTAAAAAGTCTTCTGGTTTCACAAAAGCAATTTTTTTTTGGATGCAAAATTTGAGAAAACTTTCGCTTTTTTATTACAAGCATTAAATTTCAAAATATGTTCGGATTTGATTTATCGGTTTGAATTAAACAAAACATCCCCATATTTGTCTATGCGTAAGAACCAAACAAACAAAAAACTATGTCTAATTTTATCTTAACTAATCGAAAGAAGACTAACCATTGTGTCCGAGAAGAAAAAGAGTAAATATTGCAATAAACAAGAAGTTCCGTCCAGAACTAAAACAGCCTACTTTCCCGTATACCAACATCGACTTTCTAGTATCTCATCAATATTCTCAAAATTAGCAAATATCAAAATTATTTTGAACATAACTTTTTAACAATTCAACCTGATTTATAGAAATAAAATACGCCTTGCTCATCTGAAGAAAAAGATACGTAAAAAATAAAATAAATAAATAAATAAGAGAACAAATTATGTAGTAGAACCTTTTAAAAAAGCAGCTAATATGTTTTTATCCATTAAAAAAATCTTAATTTGCTTTCAAAAAGAAAAAAAAAGAATGACAAACAATAAACTCATTAAAATAAATACATTTTGTCAAAAAAAAAAAAAAAAAAAAATACCGGGGGAAAAACAGGGTTTGTTTTTACCCTGTTGGCAAAGAATGATTTTAAAAGATGAATAAATGTACTTTCAAAATAAACAAAAAGCAATAGATTGTCATCTTCAAGTAATATTTTTTTTTTGTAGAAAAAAAAATTCTTGAGCATATCTTTATATATAAGCATAAAAGACTCCAAATTTTTCAGCCAAACACTGAATACATAACCTTTAGCTTGAAAATAAGAACAAATCTTATTAACAATAATTAGTTTAAAGTAAAAACCATGGCTTCGGAGGCAGTCTCATTTTGGGGTTAAGAGTCAGATTCTGTAGTTGAAGGTTTTTAATTCAAAGACTCAGAGTCAGATTTGGTCATTTTCCCAAACTGTCCTCGAATCTGTCAATATTTGTGGAGTCGGAGTCAAAAATTCTAATTTTCCAAGAGTCGGAGTCAGTCATTTTTCCTCCGGGTCTAAATTTTTGCCGAAGCGTAGAAGAGTAGGAGTCCGACTAATTTTCGGGTACAGGAGTTAGAGTCGACTGCTCTAAAATTCTAGGAGTCGGAAGTTAGTAATCAAGAGCTATTTCCAACAAATTCGCTTGAAGTAAATCCGCCTTTAAATTTGGAATTTATATTAAATTTTAGTTTTCCCGTAGGCGCTAATGTTAAAGGATTTAAATTGGGAATTAAAACTATGTAGTTGCCGAACTCCAAGAAAATACTTAATGAATATGCTATTAAATTGATTTTAAACATTTAAAATTACCAATCAGGAGGAAAATAAAAATAGATTCATTTTTTTTTCGGAAATCACAAATGTAGGATTTGTTTTCTAGTCTAGAGCAGCTGCCTGCTTCTTCTACGAATAAATTTTACTACTTCTTAAACAGTAAAACATTTTAGCAAGTTTTACTAAATTTTTGGGACAATTGAGGATAATTTGTTTGTTGTTTTTTCTGCTGAAGCTTTTTCTGCTTAAGCCCGGTGGAAGTTTAATCATTAACCATCCCTTATGATTTTTTTTAATGATATTTTAAAATATATTTCTCATGATTCGAGCAGAAGTTGAAATCTAAATCACATATTTTAAAGCGATTTTAAAAATCATGCATTTTAGGGATAATTTTTATGTGATTTTATAATATTCTCAGTTTAACGCACGTAATCCACTTAGTTACAATTGAAAAATTCTTTGGATTAATGTGTTATTGATCAAACATAAAAAGTATTTACGATGTTTTTGTTTGTGTAAATAAAGCATATGTCTAGACAATAACACCAAGTCTAGACAAGTAAACATGTTACTTCCGTCATTTCCATGACGATAATTAATGTTATTTCCTGAAATACTTCCTCAAATTTTCTTAAGCTGTCCGGTTAATGTTTTCAAGAAGTCTGGGATCCTCTAACTTCTAAATTGAGAATATAACAGAAGTTACAGAATCTTCAAGATTCAGCAGGCAAGATGTTATTTGTCGAGAATTGAAAACTTTCTTATTACTGATTTATCAACGTTGGTTTTAATTTGTATCTAATGGGGTTGTTTCCTTCAGTCAAAAGTACTACTTTTTGTCACTAAAATTGATAGAATAAGCAAAAAAATAAAATAAAATAACATGGACTCAGAAAATACTTTCATTTTCCCAACAGTTATTTTTTAATTAATTTTTGAAAATGTCCGATTCTTCAAACAAGGCGCGGTCTTTTATGACGCCACAAGTGATGCATTATGGCGCATCTTTCTACAGCATTTCCACGTTATGATAATCAAGAAGCGAACTACAATTGCGCTCTACGCTTGCTATCAACCATATCGTTGCCAATGTACGTGAGTAAAGATGCGAATTAAATATTTTTCTCCGTGAATGGCAACACTGAATGGCATTTCATCATTTGTGATGTCACACGACAGAAACGTAAACAATGAAAGCGCACCGATTTAAGTAATATTTTTTAAAATATTAAACTAAAAGAAATTACTTAAAAAAATGTTCAGATTCTATGTTTTTAAGCATGTTCTTTCCGAAAAAATTACTTTTAAAATTTTGGAAACTACCCCATTTTCTAAGTTAGAACAAAAGATGTAAAGGTTTCTAAATTAGCAAAAATTCTAGGCTAAACTCAATTCAAGCACGTAGCTACAGAGCAAAATGATACTGGAGACCATGAATTTTCAAAAGCTCTCTCAAACGTAAAAAATGGCCGTGTTGTTATGCTCCGGAGCTATCTAGCACATATAGCTGTGAAATTTAAAACAAGGTAGCTTGATAATTTTTTAAAAATATTAAACTTAAAGAAATTATTTAAAAAATTGTCAGATCCTATATTTTTAAGCATGCTCTTTCAGAAAAAAATACTTTTAAAATTTTGGAAACGACCCCATTTTAATAGTCGCAACTACCAAGTTTTGAATAGTGACAAATCTTTCAGAGAAAAATTGATATCGCTTCCCATGTTTCCCGTTACCCTCAAACCAGGGTAATGTGTAACATGGAATGTGGAAGCTATACCACACACCCAGTGTAATAAATTTGAAAACATTTAATAAATTTATAAATTAATAAAAATGAAATAATTAGCAATCGAACGAGCATACTAAGACATTTTTGGCGCATGAATTATTTTTACTCTTACAAATTATTTGTACATTTTTCAAGGTAACAGCAAAAATGTAATTGTTGAATATAAGTGACAATCAATGTCTATTGTGATAGCAGAATAGTTTTCATGAAAATGATAGCTAAACAACTGATAGTAAAGAAGCTGGTTACTGCTTCTTAAAAATATTTTTACTCGAAACGATGGTTTAATTTCGTGTTTTTCTAATTGAAACGCTTATTAGATGGTTTCGTTTATAGAGTTTACTTTCCTAAAAGTGTGGGTAATTTACTGAAAACATCAACATCTAAATTAATTGAAACCAGTTAGCATTTCATTCATATTCTCTGACTTCTGATCATTATTACCATTATTAAAAATAACAAGGGTTAGCATTCTTCAACAAATATCTTCAAAAATTGTTCCAGAAACCCAAGATGTTGATTACTTTTAATTTTCAAACAATTAGTCATAGAATGTAGTAAACATCCAAGTTTCACGGGAGAATAAAGCTTGAACCTTAAGAAATTAACCTCTGTAGAAAATGCTTGAGGCTTAGAATTTTGTATGCTCCAGAACAAATTATTTTAATAATAAACCACAGAGATTATCTTACAATCGACCTATTATTTCCTACTGAAAGATAATGTCCAACAGAAACTCGATTATGTTTTTGTTTCATTTATTGTTCTGAATAGATGTTATCTTCCAATTATTCATTAGGACCCAAGGTCTAGAAATTTAATTACAAACAACCGATCTCAATCAGACCTTTCTTATTTGCGTCAAGCTGCGATTATTTCTCCGATAATGCGCTTAGCCAACTGCCTTTTCTGTTGTCAAGGCAACCGACGATGAGTTTTGCAATTGTTTCAGCAATAGATTAATCCCGCCAACGTTACGGACATTTTCAAATAATAAAAATAATGAAAGTTTGAGAGAGGCTTGGAAGGATGGAAGTTTTCCTATACCCTGACATGATTGAGGGCGTGTTAATTAACTGCGGCTATGTAGTGGAGGATTGAGATTATTCCATAATTACTAAGTGGTGAAATTTGTGATGAAAATTTGTTCATCACAAGCTGCTAAGAGTTGTGTTGAGCGGTTGACATTTAAACGTTTTAATTAAGTGATTATTATTCAAAAGATTTAGATTAAATAAATATTCCGTGTATGCTAAGGTATTGAGATTTACTCGAAAACTACATCTTAACCAAACTCTGTGTGTAACCTAACAAATTTTGCTTAGCCTAAATATTATTTTTCTAATGCTTAGCACACACAAAATATCTATGAATTTTTTTCTTTAATTTCAACATAGTCTTCATAATTTAAGACATGTACTCTATAAATGGGACTAGCCTAACCTGGCAGCATTGTGAAGACTACGCAGATCCTAATCACAGCATTACGACTCTATCGGGTTAGGTTTGCTATAAATAGATCTTAAGAGAAAAAGAAATGCTTTTCAAAGTTGTTACAAGCTTGTTTTACTTTTTTTTTCAAAGAAACCTTCATTCATGATTTAATTGTTATAAATTATTTTATTGTGGGTATATGATCATTGTTATGTGGAAACTCTTATAGCAATTAGCTTTATGTTCACTATTATTATTTTTTGTTTTTGTCAACGATTAAAAATTTTGTCCCAACCAAACTGACACCGAGACTAAACAAGTTTTATGGAAACTTTCAAAATAGATAAAGACACTAAAAGAAAGATTAAGAGAAACAAGATTTTAGGCCATAATAGTAAAAATAGCGAACGAAACATTTTATTTCAAATTAAAGAAGTAAGCTAAACGGTAAAAGAAAACTATCCCCATGCATTAAAAAAATGTTTTGGCTGAGATAGTGTGTGTGTGGCTGTCCCATGTCCAGGAAAAAGAGATCACATAGCACCTACAGCCTTAACGTGGTACAAAATCCCTCTTTGGATGCCGGAGATTCATAGCTCGGAATGTTTTTTTTTTAAATCTGATTCTTCGCATCAATTGCCTATTAAGGGGATGAAAGATTTCTCACAGCCCTTAGCATTATATGTCGAAAGAGCTTTTCTTCTGCACGAGATACAGTTTGTTCCAATTTTCTAAGTTAGAACAAAAGATGTAAAGGTTTCTAAATTAGCAAAAATTCTAGGCTAAACTGAATTCGAGCACGGAGCTACAAAGCAAAATGATACTGGAGACCATGCATTTTCAAAAGTTTTCTCAAACGTAAAAAACGGCCGTGTTGCTATGCTCCGGAGCTATCTCGCACATATAGCTGTGAAATTTAAAACAAGGTAGCTTGATTTCTAGGGGAGGGTTGCTCTTCGAACATTCTTTTAAAATTAATTTTGAAATGCGTGCTTCATCAAGGCTGTTTTTTTCTGCGGATGAAAGACGGACGTTCATATTGTTCTAATAATAATGAGCTCTTTCATTTATTTTTATTATCTACGGGATGGGAAACGGGATTTTCATTTCATTCTAATAATAGCGCATATTTTAATCTAATTTTCCTAGCAGACGATTTAAATCTTTGCGGACCAAAAAGGGTGGCGAAGCAATTTTAGGAGGTTAGGGAGCAGTAGATAGCAGGAGCCCCTTAACTCTATATACGTGGTACGCGCATATATATATATATATATATATATATATATATATATATATATATATATATATATATATATATATATATATATATATAAGAAAAAAAAATTTCGCCTTCAAAACCAAATATTCCTATTCTTCTACGACATATTTAGTTAAGTATACTACATAAAGACCGAATACTGCTTAGTTACTGCATTCCTTTATGCTATAATTATAGTTTAAAAGCAGATCTTCTGAAAAACTTTCTGAGTTGTGTGAAAACTTTTTTCATCTTCATTTTTCTAGTTTCTCAAGTGATAAAGAAGATAAGCATGCCGCAAAATAAATAAAATGAAGTGATTTAGGGACTCTTTTTTTTTTCATCTCATATTAAATCGCCTTTCTTACGCTGAACCGTTTTTCTAGGCATATCGTGATATTCGTTGCTGAACGAAAAAAAAAGCATAATTGCTTTTTTTTTCGTTTTCATGAAAATTCAGCACATTTAGAAGATATTGTGTTTGATGAATTATTTTACTGCTTTGGTATGATACAATATCTTTTCCAAAAATCATAATAATAATGATAATGATTATTTGCCAATTGGAATTATATTTGCTGATTCGTATTAGTTCTATTGTCACTGTGATACAGATTATAAAATAAAACTAAGCATCGGTTATTTCCGAAGCGACTGGAGGTTAAAGTTTTAGAGTCCTGAATCAAAGCTTTAATTATTCAGTAAATATGAAAGACACACCTTCTACGACGAGTAAAAGACTACACACAACTTAATCAGCTTAAATTCTTAACAAATTAAAAAATAAGATTTTTTCAGCTGTTGAAGTAAGAACATACTCCACATGTTAATTTCGCCTTGCACACACGACATATATTTCGCTAACCGTGTGAGCAAAACTAAATTATTTTTACACTAAACATGATTTGAAATTGAATCTTTATATGTTATCCCCCAGAGTTGAAGAATATCCCTGCTTAATAGAATAAAACTACTCTTTACATTAAAATCTAGCTGTAAGAATGTATTTTGAAAGCATTACAATAGACCGAAACCTTGCTCAGATACTTAACAAAAGTGCTTCCTAGCGCCAGACATTTATTTTAATTTAATAATCTAAGAAATTAAGCAAGATTTTCCGTCAGAAAATTTGCTTTTGTTAAAAGTTTGAGACATTAATTATTTTACTCCCGAAGGGTTTTGAAAAGATATTTATTCGGAAGGAGAACACAAGTTTAAGTTATGCGAGTTTCTGAAACAACGGTAGAATTTGTATCACTTTCGAATCTTATATATAATTATTTACTTCAACTTCGTTTTTACCAGTAATTGCTATTTTGAAACTTATCCAACAAATAGAAACTTAAGCGAAAAAGAACTAATTGATGATGAAATGTTCATTTTCCTTGACTATCAGGAATTCAAATTTGTCCATCAACGAGATCTAGCTTTGAAAACTGAAAGTGAGAATAAATTTGAGGTTTTTTCAGGGTTTTCTCTGCCCGTTTTTTTATGTTCGTAAATTAAATAAAACTGCTAATTTTTTAATGTTTGTTCTTATTTTCGAGTTTGAGTAATACAAATTATTTTAAATCATTAACGTTTTACTTCGACATATTTTCCTGTGTATTTTTGGTTCTTCGTATTGCCCTTCGACGTGCACCCTATTTCTCTTTCGAGTGCTTTACCTACGGCTTTTCCGATCACTTCCTGCAGTCCTTTAGCACCCTTCTAGTCGTTCAAGTGCCTAAAAAAGCAGGAAAATTTTCGTTTTTATGTTGTATTTTTTTTCTTCCAATTATCGTGCTAATTTTCACACTTGGTTCAGAAAAATCATTTTCGGAAACTTTTATATCATAAATTAATTATGAATGCAAGAGGGGGGACCCAAAAGTAACCGGATTTTTGTTCTAAAATATTTATTTATTATTTCATTCACAAAATTTCTTTTGTCTCTTTCAAAGTGTTCATCCTTAGATGTAATACACTTGCTAATTCTTTTTTTCCCACTGTTAGAAGCTCCCCTGGAGTTCTTTAGCTTTGACCATGTTCAGTGCCAGTTGCGAAGCAGTTTAAAATCTCTACATCATCAAAACGCTTCGATTTCAGAATTTTTTTCATCCTCGGGAACAGAAAAAGATCACAGGGGGCTAGGTCTGGCGAATACGGGGGTCGAGGAACGACTGGCCACCCCTGAGAGGCCACGTATCGGTTAATAGTGAAGACTAAGTGTACGGGAGCGTTATCATGGTGAAAGATCCATTCTTCTGATCGCCCGTGCGAGCACCAACTCACTCTTGTTTCTTCTAAAGTTTCGTCAATCGTAAAACGACGACTCTCGTTGATTTTTTGGCGGATTTTTTCAACGGTTTCATCATTTCGAGACGTTGGAGGGCACTCAGAGCGAGCATGATCTTCAACATTCATGCTACCCACGTTTAAAGCGCCTAAACCCCTAGAAAACTTGTGTACGGCTCATAGCATCGTTGTTGAAAGCTTTTTGAAGCGTTTGGTAAGTTATTCCGTTGCCGACTTTTAGAGCAGGAAGCAAAATTTCAAGCTTACAGTTAGTTCTTTTAAATCTGACATAATGATTTCGCAGGCGGAAAGCAACAACACCTGAGAAAACCAACACTACGATCAGACGTTATAAACTAAACTGACGCCACTTGCACAGCTGGTTTGTAAAGGTCTCTACTTGAGCCATCTAGCTGGAGAACACTCTACTAGATCTAGGATTGGCATCGCACCATTAGTCCGGTTTCTTTTGGGTCCCCCTCGTATTGTTGTTTATATTCAAGCATCTTTTAAAACATCGAAAAAACTAAAAGAATATTTAACACAACGAATATTTAACACTTAAATATCTTTTTTTAAAATTATTTTTTTTTGACGTGATTAAATAATACGAACATTGAAACTCAGTATGCCCGAAAGTTTATTTTTAAATCCATCTTTGACGTAGTGCAAATTTCAACGAAAATAAATTTTGCTCAAAAGCAATCGTTTTTATCATTCCTGGACGACAAAGAAACCGTAAAATGCCTTAATTCAAAATGGCTATTTTCCTTGCTCTTTAAAAGGGCACAATAAAATGACAAACGCAGCAGGAGTCCGTTTGTCATTTTATTTGCCATATGCTCGATCATGGAAAAGAAAGAAGATCTTCTAAGACACTAAACTACATCCGAGATATTACGGACATATTTATACCGAAAATGCCAGGAGAGTTTGTATATTTGTCAAGACTATACTTTTTCAAGTGATGAAGAAGTATAAAGTTAACGCTAAAACAGTTTGGATATAAAAACCATCTATTTCATCTTAGAACAATACGAAAACGTACAATAACTTTATGATTAGTTACAAAACCAACGAAGGTTTTTATAAATAATACAGAAACATATCTCAATTTTGTCCTACAATTTGGCAACACTTTCTTGAACACGAAGCTCTGATGTCATCAGGACTGACATCAACAACGACGAACAAAACCACGCCCTTCATTATTATTCCCAACGGAATTATGAACCTTGGTTTCGGATCTCGAAGTAACGACTTAATTGGATAGCATTACCATCATTAAATGAAGCAGCAACCGAGGAATTTCTAAAAATAACCGTCCCGGGAAGTTTCGCGGTAAATGAACCCATCCGTTTCTCAACGGGCGTACTTTAAATAGAACACAAGTACTTTCTGAATCGATACTTTGTTTGGGCCTGAGAGGAAAACCGATTTAGGTGGCTTCGATGAATCGATTTTTAATGTGCCGGAAAGCAGTAAATCAGGTGGTATAAAGGAGAGAAAATGGTTAACGATGAATACTTGAGCTTTAGAAAATTTGCTAGTTTCTGCCTTCGTGTATTAACTTGCTTAGATCGTTTCAAATTGTATTTTGTTAAAACCAGGGGCGTGCACAAGAATTTTGGGTCCCGTCATAATTGTTTTTTTGCGATTCTCTTCATCTTGTTTACACCTATATTCCACCCCTAGTTGAAAAATATTTGGCCCCTTTCAGTCTCGGGCCCGGGCTAACAGGTGCCCCTTCTCACCCCCCCCCCCCCCCCGTGCACGTCCCTGGTTTAAACCGTGCAAGTAAGTTAATGCGGAAATATTGTAATGTATTTGACACGTATCCACCAAACTTCGTAGTTCATTTATTGCGCAATTTTTTTCTAGCATAGAACAGGAGTTCCAAAACTGTTCCAAGTCCTGGCGTCCTTTGAAGAGAAAGAATTTTCTCACGGCACTCTCGTCAATTCTCTATGATGAGGCAATGGGGAAGACAGTCATTGAAATTTTACGAGAATAAAAAGAAATTTTAAGGAAGATTATTACCATAACTTTTAAGGGAGTGCGCCATCGCTCCTGAGGGAGAAGTACACTCCTGTTTGATGATATCTTATTCATGCGTAACATACATAGACACAGACAATCATCATGTTCTATATATTTGTATGACGTTGAAAAAATCAAAGTAATGTGTTAACAGGGTTCCACTTGTTATTTGCGTTTTGAAATAAGACTTTTTAAACTTGTAATATTCGTAACTCCAGAGTTCGAATACGCTACCTTGCGGTGATTAACAATACTAAAGAAAAAGGTAAAACATTCCGTCCCACGTGTTTTCTTTGGAGAAAATTAGAGGCTTCAAAGAGTTTGTGGTGTAATGTAATGTCAGAGGAATAGAAAAGAAAGTTTCCCACAAACACGATGAAATATTTCTGTCATTCATTATGCTTCAAAGCAAGTTATAAGTTACGGCATCTGTTTGTTTTTCCTTTTTCATCCGCCATTAGACAGTGGCTGCAGCGTCCCCTATAGTTTATTGGAGCTGCGAATAGAGGAGCGGCGTCTTTTTCTTTGTTACTTTCTCATTGTAGCAGAACAACTGAAATTATGATAAATAACTAAAGACAGTTTTTTATTTCATTAACTATAAAGATTCAATACCATGAACACATCACGGCCTCCACAAAACGGCACGCCAGCTTGCCGCGGCGCCCACTTTAGGAACCCATGACATAAAATATTATTTCTCTTAAACATTGCCTTCTTAGAAAGAATGCAAGGCATGTAATGGCTGAAGTAGATTTTGAATACGCTGACTTAATCTTACAGGCAAATTTTTTTTTCTACCACAGACTAATTATTTTTCATAGTTTGTACAAAATTTCAATGCAACATGGCTTCTGAAAGGCTAGTTCTGAAGGAACTAGACACAAGATATTTTTTCAGTCACCTTTGTAACCAAGCGCCTGGGAGTTTCCGAACCTATAAATACAATTGGCACTCGCTATAACAATCTTAGCTGTTTGCACGAAATTAGTTGCTATTGCCCAGAGTGTGGGAAAACACTTTATGGTATTGACGTATAATTATATGCTACTTTAGATTATCATTTTATTTTTAAATTTTTGTATAGAGTACAGAAAATATATGAATTTCTTGTAACATTAAAATGATGCATTTAAGAGCAAGATACATTTTGAGAAAGCAAATATTTCTGAAAAAAAAAAAAAAAAAACTTAGATCTCTTTTTCAGTTAGATGTGTTATAAGTTTTTTTTTTTTTTTGAGCAATCACGATTGCTTATTGTTCTCATTTGACTGTTTTGTTTGTTGTCTGTTTACAACTGATGTTAAGCTGATTTTATTTTCCCGCCAGCACCCTCTGCAGCATCACTGTCGACCGGCCGCCTCACGCTGCTGCTCCTCTTGCGAAAACCGTCTCCATGTTGCGTCCATATCTTACACACACACAGACTCCTACACATACACACACTCATGCCTGCACTCAGACACAAACACACATGCCTACACACACACACGCGCTTACATACACACACTCGTGATTGCGAAAAGCATAGTTTGAATTCAAGATGCCAAAAATTTAAATTATAATTATATATATATATATATATATATATATATATATATATATATATATATATATATATATATATATATATATATATATTTTTTTTATTTTTTTTTTTTTTGAGTGTTGGCTTTTTTTAATTTTTTTTTCTGCGTTGAGGCAGGAACCCCTTTTTGCATAAGACCTCTGGTACCCCCCCTCTCACCTAGCTAAAAACATCCCTCAGTTGTTATAACATTTTTCTGGATATCTCAAAAACTGAAAATTCATATCAGCTTACTAAATATGTCAAGTCAACAAAAGCGCCTTTATTACACAGAACAGAGTTTTTTTTAAGGTGCGTGAACATTTATTTTTAAAACAAACGAGTAAATAGGTGTCTGTACTCAAGTATAAATGTCTTTACAAATATTAGCATAATGTGCGTATGTACAATAAAAGACAAATGTAGTTAGTAAACGAAATCTAACACGTCACAATTGTGACAGCCCACCATTTTTGAACCACTAAAACTGCACAAAATCTCAAAAAATACTTATGTACAGTATAAGACACCATTTTTACATATTTAGGTTTGTATTTATTTCACATGCTGGAAATTTAACAGCTCTTTGATGTGCCACTGTATGTTTGCTTCTTTGTCCCATTAGTGATGCAGAAACGAAAACACATTTACAGAAGATTTGAATTGGAGGAGGGGGGGAGGATTTTATTTTTTTGTTAGATGAAATTAATTTTAAGTAGTTTATATAAGAATGTATTTAATTCAATATTGTTTTAGCATTGACGGAAGACATGTAATTATGCAATAGCTTTGATGTAATTAAAATAAAAAATGAGTAACGTTCGTAATAAAAACACAAAAATAAGAATGCTACGTCAACACAAGACAAAAATATATTTTATTTAACAGAATCGCAGAATACCTTTTAGTGGAATAAAACAGAAGTATTTTTTTTAATGCAAGATAATTGAAAGAAATAAAGGGAAATAAGAAAAGAAAAGAAAAGGGAGTAAAGAAAAGATGCTGAAACTAAAATTCATCCATTTTCGGAGAAAAACCCAATGGGGGGTCGTTTCAGAAATTTTAAAAGTATTTTTTTTTTCTGAAAGAGCATGCTTAAAAACATAGCACCCGAACATTTTCCTTAACTAATTGGACGAAGTTTACTATTCAAAAAAAAAATTTTTAATCGGTGAGCAGATTCAATTTTATTTTTTACGCTTCTGCATATGACATCACAAGTGATGAATTGCTATTCTCTGATGCCATTAGCGCAGAGCGCAATATTTAGCTCGCATCTTTACTAACAAGTACTGGCGACGATATCGTTTATAGCAAAGGTAGAGTGCAATATTAAATTTGCTTCTGAATTATCATAACCTGGAAACGCACTCGACAGCAAGCGTCAGCATTCAGCGCGCCAGTTGAGTACGCGCAAAAATCCATCACTTGTGATGTCATTGTTTAAAAAATCGGACATTTAAAACAATAATTAAAAGTTAAACGTATTTAAAACGTACGATTTTCCTCGCTCCATGCTATTTTTTTGCATTGTCTATCAACTTCAGTGTTCAAGATTAGTACTTTTGACTGATGGAAACAACCCCATTGTGACAGCCTCATTATTTTTTATCCACTCAGAAATTAAGAAAATACGTATATACATCATACGGCACTATTTTGACGACTTTTTTTCCACTTTTGTTTTTCCAGACTAACGTTTAATTTTTAATTTCGATCACGTGCAAAAAATCCAACAGCTCTCTGATGTGCTACTGTAAGTTTGCTTCTTTGTCATAATAGTGATGTAGAAACGAAAGCATATTTACAGCAAATTTGATTTCGACGATATTTCGTTTCCACACACACACACAGATGAATAGAGTTTTATATATAATAGTTTAATATACGTATATATGTTTCTCAATTTTATTTTAGCATTGGTCGATAATGTATAATTATGTAATAACTTTGAATCAGTTAAAAAAAAAAAAGAGTAACGTGTATAATAAAAACACAAAAATAGGTATGCTACGCCTACACAGTGCATAAAATATCTTACTTAACACAATCGTAGACTATCTCTTTCAGAAAAACAAAAGATAAATACTATTGTTATGTAATTCAAAGATTGAAGACAAGTAAATAAAAATTAGGAACAGTTTCTTTGTTTTATGTACGAATATTCGAAAGGAAAAAATTTCCCCAGCGAATAAATCGCTGTATAGTCCGTTGGGGTAGAATTTAACATGGAGTAAATAAAACAAGCTCTGTTACCACACTTGGGATAATTTTTGAAACTCAACTATTGATGATACTAGTTAATACCGGAGATTCTCAGCTTGTTTCCAAACACTTGTAGAGTTTTTATAATTGTTTGATGGCGACTTTTTTTTTTTTTTTTTTAACGTTTAATGACCTTACATTATCCTCTTCAGCAGCTATACAATTGCGAAGAAACTGGTTTTTAACTAGTTGAGCTTGTCACATTTATTTATGAATTTCACTCTCCCGGCTATTTTTGATGGGAAATTTAGGTGTTTCCATTTATGAAACACCTAAATTTCCCATAAATGAGGTTTCTCCGGGGTAAATGGAAACAATTAAGGTCTTAATTCTTCCAATTTTTTTGGAAGATTAAACTTTGATAAAATTTTATTTTTTTAGTGTGTATTTTAGATAAATCTAGCGGAAAACGTAGGTTCTTTTTTTTGTAAAATATCTCTTTTAAAATGATTTCAGATTACATTTGGAGAATTCGGTAGGTTGCAGTAGGTTTATCTTAGGGCCACAAATTGTGTAGTGTAGGTACGGAATTTCTTAGGCATCTAAACTGATAGTGTCAAGTTCGATCTCCATACATCAACTTCATAGGGAGATAAATGTGGTGTTTCCCTTTAGAAATTATAAGATAAAAGGAAGCGTTATTTTATTCGCTAACAAAAAGCCATAAAGTCAAATATTTCATACCCAGTGGACACAATGTGCAAAACTTTGAAGTCTCAATCCATCCAAAAGAAAGGGAGGGATCTAAAGTTGAAACACTGAAATTCTGTTCCCTTTACCACAACTGACCCTACACTGTACTGTGAAAAAAAATTGAAATTTTACGGTAAAAGTTACCGGCATCGATGTTGCCAGTACTTTTTACCGTAAAATCCTATTTTACTATAAAATTTTACGGTAGAATGAACGAGAGTTCAAAAACGCAAAATGCGAGCAGCAAGTTTCGATCTCAGGACCTTCGGATTGGAAGGAGGCTTTGCTTTCCGCCATATGAGTCGGGATACATCGAGTGAGGTGAAATGCGGTTTTATGTACTTTTCACTGTAAGTCACGTGGTTTTATCAATTGGCGCTGCAATCGTTTTTTTTTTTTTTGGTACAATTGACTGTAATTATTTTTTCTGTACTATAAACACTCCATTTTACAGTAATTTTACCATAAAAGTTTCTTGAATTTTTAACAGTGTAGTTGTGAATCTATTCATAAAGGGTTTAACAGATTTTTAAGCAATATTTATAAATTTTTAGTAAGTTACTACAAAATACCATGCTTTGCCATCAATCTTTGAGTTGAACCGCACCATTGCTGCGGTCGCTCCTCTGGTTTGCTAATTCTGCATTAGCTACCAGTTTGTTCGGCTCTCTTTGCTCCCTTAAGAGGTTTTTCGCCTCCAGCTCATGTGATTCCTATTCCGGGCTGATGAGTGCTAAAAAGCACGAAACTGCAGTCCTCGGATGGAATAACTGAGCTGGTGGTGTATTTTAAGTATGTTAAATATTTATACAGTTGAAGCAAACCTAACCTGGCAACAATATGAAGCAGCTCCTGATCATAGCATTGCGACGCTGCCAGGTTAGGTTTGTCCCAACTGTTACCAGGAAAAATCAGTTCATTCATTTAATTATCATTTGTATCGTTTCGATTGCTTAGAACTTACAATTTAAACAAAGGACATTTTAAGAATAGTTTTTAAAAAAATGTTCATTTGAACAGTTAAGTAAGTGCAGAAAGTGTGTTAAGTAAGTGTTTAGTGTAGATAGGAAAAAAAGAGCTAATAATGTCTTTTAAAGTTACGAAAACACAGAATAACACTACACAAGTCATCCTGAGTTATTATGAGCAAAAGATATTTTAACAAAAGTTTTAGAAAGGCAATTCCAAAACTCCTTACATACATTATACATTTTTCGAAGCAAGATGCACTAAGAAAATTCAAAAATATTTAAATGATTTTTCAAATTTGATTTTATTTTGAAAATAAATCTTTGAAGAGAACTTTACTTGGGATTGCGTCAGTAATAGTGTAAGGGTAGTAAGGGGAATAACTCTTTGCTGACGTCAGGGTGAATGGGCGGAACGGCTGATCGAGGAAACTTCTGGTTGGACCTTTTCTAAATCGATCAGGATGCGGCCCCATTCAGAACTTTCCTTTCAAAGCGTCCCATTCATGAACGCACGCGAAGGGCACCTTAAAATAGCAAATACTTCAATGCGGCAAAATCTTGATGACGTAGAAGCTATGCCAAAAATAGATCACATGATTGCCTTTGTACCTTTGCGTCACAGTGACGCATTCGGCCACTGACCAATAACATTCCAGCCGTTTCTAACTTAATTTCCATTCGAGACGCTCATATACTTATAATATATATTCATGTAATTATTAGAAACATCGCTTCGCATTTTCTGAGATTTAATTAAGTAATAAGCTATTGTCAGTAAGTTCGTAATTAGTTTTTTCACGTTCTCATAAGTTTTAGTTTTGCTGAAGGATTTAAACTCTAGATAATCAAAAACAGAATTCGCAAACGTATAATGGGATCGTTTACAAAATTTTAAAAGTATTTTTTTCTGAAAGAGCATGCTTAAAAATATAGGATCTGACCATTTTTAAAATAATTTGTTCAAGTTTAATATTTTTAAAAATTACTTAAATCGGTACGCTTTTATTGTTTCTGTCGTGTGAGATCACAAATGATGAAATGCCATTTAGTGTTGCCATTCACGGAGAAAAATATTTAACTCGCATCTTTACTCACGTGTATTGGCAGCAATATGGTTGATTGCAAGCGTAGAGCACAATATTTAATTCGCTTCTTGATTTCATAACGTATAAACGCAGTAGAAAGATGCGCCAAAGTGTATCATTTGTGACGTCATAAAGACCCGCCTTGTTTTCAAAATCGGGTATTTTAAAAAATTAATTAAAAAACAACTGTTTTGAAAATAAAAGTATTTTCTGGGTCCATGTTATTTTTTTTACTTATACTATCAATTTCCGTAACTTAAAGTAGTACTTTTGACTAAAGGAAACAACTCCATTAATTCTTGGGTTTTTCAGTCTTCTTCATCCGGTAAAAGTTTGTGGGTCTTTCATGTTAATTAAGAAAATGCACTGTTTTGTTTTTCTTCAAATCATGGGTGAGCAAAATCAAACATTTAGTTGGGGTCTGGAATTGCGTTCTTTTACATAGCAATTTATTGGTCGGGGGGCCACCCCTCAACCTATTAGCCTGGTTTAAAGTTATTTAGCCATTTAGTGTAACTTAGGGACATTTGAGAAACATAAAGTAAGAATAATTCTTTTAATATGAGTTCTACAACTTTGAACCAGAAAAAAAAAATTCTAAAAAAAAAAAATCACTTTTATTGCACAGAATGCAAAATTTCTGTAATGTATTACATAGCATAAAATAATATCACAATATAAGGAAGAAGAGAGATTTTCACAAATTTAAAACAGCACAGCTTCCCAGCAGACATTTCTGATTTAATGGATTTCTAGAAAATCGCCCGTCAAGGGATGACGGGTGAAAATTGTTTCTACATTTGAACGAAGCCATTGCCTGCTTGGTGATATTTTGATGGTTGAAATTTTAACCCTAACTCCAGTGGATTAACCATAAACTCCAGTAGATAGCGTTCATTGTTGACCAGTTTTTCATTTCTTCACTCTCCTGAAATGACAGTTTTGCCAATAAAAGTTTGATTACCGGATCTAGTTCAGCCTTGTCACAATAAAACCATTCCCTGCATCGTAAACATTACCAAAACATATTATCAAGTTATCCTGCCTGGCGCGAGTTTCATTGTTGGTGACGTCAGAAGTCTTGCTCTATCATTGGCTATTATGTATATATGAAGATACCACGAACTGTGTATAGCATTACTAGGGTTGACCGAACAGTGAATGGAAACCAACCAGTGAATGATCACCTCGGAATGTTTATGAAAAGATAAGGTTGAGTTTTTTTCAAAAAATGAATTGACAGTAGTAACTCCCTTCTCCCCATTTCCAGAAAGAAAACGACTAGACAATGCTACGTTTGTCCACTGGTTGGAATGTTTCTTTACTGGGCTGGAGCACTTTTTCATTTCAACCCCCAAAAAGCCTTGATGCAAAACCATAAATTTCTCACATTCTTTTAAAAATAACTACATACATCATTTAAGGCAATTTTATTGTCATGTGGCAAATGTTAAGTTTTCATTCGCTGGACGGTCTAACTTAATTTATTTTCCAGAAAGAGAAGTAGGAAATTGATATCACACACATATACCCTTGCGCTCCGAGCCTCCTGCAGATTCTTTTGGTATGAAATGTACTTTGGCATGTTTCGCTTTACGATAATTACACCTAAACGATATTATTTTGTTTTCGCTAAGGTTGAAAGTATTTAAGTGCCGAAAGTGTAAATCAATTCTCTTTTGTAGATAAGTTGATGCGCAATTTGGGAAAGGGAATGGCTGTGCGTTAACTAGATACCAGCATACTGCCTCAGATCTCTGAATATAATTTATATTTTTAGTTTTCATGTGTTTTAATTCTTTAAGACACATTAAAAACTGTTTTGTTGCGATAATGTTTTTTTTTTTTTTGAAGATTGATCTTTTTTTTAAATCATAAATTAAACACATTATGAAAATTTAAATGCAATGAAGTTGTTTCTTTCAGTGAAAGGTTCTACCTTTAGTCACTGAAATTGATAGAATAAGCAAAGGAATAAAATAACTTTAATTTTCCAAACGTTCAATTTTTATTTATTTTTTTAAAATGTCCAGTTTTGAAAACAAGGCGTGCTCTTTATGACGTTACAATTGATGTACTTTGGCGCATCTCCACTGGCAAGCTGAATGATTACGCATTCTGTCTGCCGCGTTTACAGTTTCTGATAGTTCAGTAGCGAATGAAATATTGCGCTCTGCGCTTGCTATCAACCGTATCGTTGCCAGTACATGTGAGTAAAGAAGCGAATCAAACTCTGCGCTCTGCGCTTGCTATCAATCGTATCGTTGCCAGTACATGTAAGTAAAGAAGCGAATTAAACACTGCGCTCTGCGCTAATGACATTAGTGAATGGCATTTCATTACTTGTGATGTCATGTGCAAAAGCGCAGAAAATGAAATTGCACCGTTTAAAATTGTTAAAAAATGGTTTAATCCAATGTGTTGAAGCACTCTTTGAGAAAGAATATTTTTAAAAATTTTGTAAGCAACCCCATTGCAAATGTTCCTTAATTGTTAAATAATTAAAAAACATTAAAGCTTTACATAAAAAGTAGTCGAAAACTTTGTACTTTTTGGTTGGTACTTTGGTTTTTATTCATTATTCATTAAAGCTTTACTTGACGCATTGTTCTTTTACAGAGCCCAATTCCTCTCCTGAAGCAAATGATTCAGAGCGGCCAGAAGAAAAACTCCTTCGACCCATTAACCGAAGAACTGAATGACTTAAAAAATCACCTCAAAATATAAAGACCTCAATCTTCAGGCATCGTCTAATGTTTTACCTTACTCCCGAATGCGAGCTTGGAGCTCTTTCTCAGCACTTGAAGAACTTTTGAACAGGCGTTTCAAAGAAGCCAATTTGAATTTTAAATCGTGTGCTCATCGTTCTCTGATGTCTTCTAAGACGTCATACTTTTTATTTACCCTCTGTTTCATGAAATTCCTAATAAATCAAGCAAAGTTGAGTTGCTTTTGAGCTGGTGTGACGTCACGCAGTGCTGAATAATCTTGAATTTCAATGATTCAATGATGGAGTTGCCGATAATGAGTCTTTCCATGGTGTCTTTTTAAATAAATATTTTTAATGATTCGAAAATTTTACTTATTCGATGATTCTTCATCTTCTTTTGTCATTTTATTTTCATCATACAATCTCATTATTTGACCAAAAAAAAAAAAAAAAAACTTAGCTATTATTTAAACATTAATGTTTGTTTGTTGATTTATGAAAAACAATCTTATACCTTTTGAGTTTCTGTTTGAGTTTTTTAAAAATATATTTTAAAAATGGAAACTTAGCTGAGCTTTTGTTAATGAGTTCTTCACCATGTTTTCCGAAGTGAAGTGAGATGGTGTTGAAGTAGTACTACGTAGTTCGCTAAATATAAATCAAATGTTTGCTGTGATTATATGTTTTGTGTAGAACATTAAGTAACGCGTTTGTCAAAAATGCTGTTGTAAAGTATGTTGAAATTAAAATGTTTTGTTGTAAAATTATATGTATTCAATATTGCAATTTTTATGATATATATATAAAAGTATGTATACATGTAAATATGTACACAAATAAGTGTAAGTGGTAAACATGGTAAGATTACATATTTCTTCCATTCTTTTATTTTTATCGCTTGTCTACTATTTAATATGCAGGAATTATTCTTTTCCTAAAAAAAAATCTGTTAAATATCTAAGATCATTTCATCATTTTCTCCTTTTTCTTTGGTTATTTTCACTATTGTTTTGTCAAATGATTTGAGTGTATGTTCATTACTTCAAAGAAATTTCATTGTTTTCATTTCCCCATAATTTCCCGGTGAAAATACAATAAAACATTAATAACCTTATCAGTCCTTTTGGTACAGTTAAGTTAAACATGTTTCAATAGCTTGAACGAGTTTGCTTTATCCGAATTTAACTAAAAAAATAAATATCACTTGCTTTAACCCTTTGTAAAGTATTCATATTTCTACTACCACACATTCATAAAGATTGTGTATGCTTGATAAAAATATAAAAATAGCATTTTCACTGGCTGATTATGATCTATTAACTGTTACATGAAATGGTTCCAATCAATGCAAAATAAATGTCAACGATTTAAAAATACTCATATGTGGTAAAACGATGAGCGACAAACTTATGTTACTTAACTGATGAAAATTAAGTTTAACTTATTAATTTTCATTTATATTGGTAAAAAAGATTCATTTGAATAAAATATCTATAAAAGATTGACGTTAATGCTTTTTACGTCCTTTTAAGAGTGGAGTCGTAGAAGTATCTGAGTTTTAATGTTGTTATTATATCTGCTACTTCCAGTAGTTATTTGTTCTTCACTGATTATAGTTACTTATTTGCAAATTGTAAACTTTTTATAAAGTATGGAAACATTTCAATATTTTAATCTAAAAAAAGAATTTACACTTTATCAGTAATTTTAATTTAAAAAAAATATAATAATTTTCATCTCATCATCAGTTTTAAATTTTTCATTTTTTTGACGGTCAATTTTATTGAACTCTAGCCAAAAGTTTTACAAAATCAGATTCTTTTGAAATAAAAATATTTAATTCTTTTCTTAATCAGAGAATAATATTCCTATTTCAATAGAAAAGATGTACTCTGAAGTGTATGAATAAATTGTTTTTGTAACTAACGAACTTTTAGTAGTTCTTAAAGATCAAATACAAAACTAGTTAATACAGTTAAGCTTTAAAAATAACGTATTTAAATTTTCAACTGAAGCGCTTAAGACGTCAAATGCTTTGGAAAAACCTAATACTATTAGCAATGCAACGCATTTTTTTTTTCGCTTGCAGATTTCACAGGCTGTTCAAACTGTTCTCTTTCTGAGTGATAATAAAATCTATATTAGTTATGTATTTTGTATCTTCATTTTCAGCAACTACATAGCTGAGGAAATGCTGCCATTACGTTCATAATGTATGTTTCTTAGAGTAGTTCAAAAATACGTGCAAAAAAAAAAAAAAAGTTTCGCAAAGATAACAGGACATTTCTCAATATTTTTAGACTTGTGGGTAGTAGTATACTGGAAGAAGCTCCATAGCTTCACTTTTAGCTTCATATTTCAACTGAAAAAGGGCGCTCAATCCCCTCCCCCAAACTTCATAAGTATGGGAAGGGGGATTAAAAATACATTGAACTGTAAAAACAATGCTACGTATTATAATATACACTAGTAATATGCATATACATTGCAATAAAATAATTATTTACAAAAAACTTCTGAAAAATAAAATGTTTCTAAATTTGTGGGATTTTCCTACGGCTAATGTTAAATTAAGGGGTCATTAAGCACCTCTTAAAATTTGAGTAAGAAGCTAAAACTTTTAGCTTCATATTTCAACTGAAAGAGGGCGCTCAATCCCTTCGCCCAAACTTCATAAGTATGGGAGGGGGATTAAAAATACATTGAACTGTAAAAACAATGCTACGTATTATGATATACACTAGTAATGTGCATATACATTGCAATAAAATAATTATTTACAAAAAAAACATTTGGAAAATAAAATGTTTCTACATTTGTGGCATTTTCCTACGGCTAATGCTAAATTAAGGGGTCATTAAGCACCCTCTTAAAATTTGAGTAAAAAGATAAAACTTTTACAGCATAATACTATTAGTAAGTCTAAAAAATAAGGGGTGTCGTAAACTCTAGCGGAAAAAAAAGTTTTTTTGAACCACCCTAATGTTTTTCAATTTGAGCAAAACATATGGTAAAAATTTCAATAGTAATGTAAGAACTGAAATGTATATAATTACTTTTTAAAAAACATCTGTCTGACGTCATACGCACTTCTGTGTGTAAGCTCTATGTACATTACTATTATTGCTCGTGTTTAAAGTGTTGTTTCAGTTGTCCGTTAAATTCTTTGTTGTAATTGTAAATAATCAGGCTTACTGTTGACATGTATAAGTGTTAATAGCATTTGTAAAAATCAAAGTTTGTAAGCAAATGTGTGAAAGAACTGTTTTAGAATATGTGATCGAAAGTTCTGAAAATGGCTCAATGGGAACGCTTGACAAAGTAGGGAACTAAAAAATCTCTTATAGCTCCTGAATGATTACCGCAAAGCGAAAATGTTTGAAAATATTTGTAGAGATGTAAGTTCTTTTAATAATTTAGAAAAGGTTCTATTTAGCAGAATTTCAGATAGTTTCAAATAAAAGATCTGCTTCAATTTTAAGTTAAATTTTAGAAAATGTCTTATCGTAAAACATTTTTAGTTTTGCAGTAATAAAAGACCTGCTTCAAATTGAAATTAATTTTTTAGAAAATGTTTTATTTAAAAAGATTTTAAATTTTAAAGTAATTAAAGGCCTGCTTCAAACTAAAGTTAAATTTTGAAAATTTTATATCTGAATATATTTTTAGTTTCATGGAATAAAAGACCTGTTTCAAATTAAAATAAAATTTTAGAAAATGTTTTAGTTGAAAATATTTTTAATTATGCAATAATAAAAGACTTGCTTCAAATTAAAATTAAATTTTAGAAAATGCTTTGATTGAAAATATTTTTAATTATGCAATAATAAAAGATCTGCTTCAAATTAAAATTAAATCGAAAAAAATGTTTTTATTTGAAAAGATTTTTAGCTTTGAAGTAATAAAAGATCTGATTTAAATTAAATTTAAATTTTAGAAAATGTTGTACAAAAGATTTTTAGTTTCGCAGTAATAAAGGTTCTACTTTAAATGAAAATCAATTTTTAGAAAATATTCTATTTAAAAGTTTTATTTTTGCTCCAATAAAAGACCCGCTTCAAATTAAAAACAATTTATAGAAAATGTTCCATTCAAGAACTTTAGTTTTGGGCCAATAAAGTACTTATTCAAAATTAAAACCGATAGTTCAAAAACCAGTACGAAGCTCTTGCACAATGATGTTGCTTCACAATTTGTAGAACAGACCAAAATGGCGAAGAATACATGAAAAATTTAGAACAAATGCAATTTTATATAAAATATGCTAAACAGTCAATCGGATCTAGACCACAACTTACATCTCTGCATGCGCACAGAAAAATTGAAACATTCCCCAATTTCCAAAGCAGCTGTCACAAATACGTGTCTGTATTTTATGTACGCGTATGAAAGTGAATGTATTAGAATAGAGTAGTAACTGACATATCCACTACATGGTGTGATTCCTTACGATACCATTGTGAATGTACTTACAGGTATAATTTCTGTAAATAATTCTAACCCTTAAATAAGGGACTTGGCCAATTTTCACTGTAATCTCTTATGAATAAATTATTTTATCTATATACAAAACCTGTCTATCTGCATCTTTGAATCTATATATTTTTTAAGTCCTTAGAAGGACAGGCTCAGAGGCAACTATTCTTGGACAAGAAACATAATACGAACGCACAAAATGCAAAATAAATAAATAAATAAATAAATAAATTAATTAATAAAAATAAAAATAAATAAATAAATAATAAATAAATAAATAAATAAATAAATAAAATAAAACTCAGCATTGAAAATGAGCAGACATAAATTTTCTAGCTTTCCAATAGCCTTCGACCTCTTAAGGAGGAAGAGCAACAGAATCTTCATAGTTAAAATAAAATATAAAAAATGACTGAATAAATAGTTAAAAAAAAGACCTTTTTTGTTAAAAGTTTGGCAAGAAAAAAAAAAAATTCCAGTTTTTCATTGTAGCTTGAAGTTTACGATTCTTAATATTTAATTACTAGAGGATGAGAAAAATATCTTTGGTACATTGAGTTTCAGACAAAAGAAGCATTCTACTCCTAATAAAGTACAATAAAAAGTCTTTGAAACTGGTAATCAACGACGTTTTAACGCTCAAAATTAGCAGACAGAATCGTTGTTGATTACCAGTTACACTTCCGCACAATTGTACTTCTTTATTTCTTTAAAACTGTCTATGGTGAAAAAAATGCTAAAATTTTTCAACTCATCAATTAGTCTAACACGTTTAAGGCATTTGTTCTTCTTCATCAGCACAACAGCCTGGTGCAGGCCAAGCCTTTCTCCGTCTGCTTCCTCCAGGCGTTACGACACGTTGCCAGGCTTATCCACCTGTTCACTCCCAAAATTTTAAGATCCTTCTCAACACTGTCCAGCCACCTTGTTGCTGGTCTTCCCTTTCTCCTTGTACCCTCAATCTTCGAAAAAGTTAGCTTTTTAATCGGATCCAGATCTGCACGCCTAAATACGTGCCCCAGCCATCTGATTCTATTGACTTTAATTACTCTTAAGATGTTGGGTTGTCTGCATTTACGGTATACTTCAAAGTTATATAAACTTCTCCAAGCATCATATTCTTTTACGGCTCCAAAAATTGCCCGAAGGATATTTCTTTCTAATCCCGAAGGATTTATGGCATTTATCTCGTATTAAATTTTGATTTAATAAAAGTATTACTGAAAGATCATCATTCTAATTGAAAGGAACGACAAGCTCCTTGTAGAATTTAAGCTTTCAGCGAAAAACATTTCTTAAAGTAAACAAGAGGGTCGATTTAACGTTGCTATTTTAAAAATCATTTCTCAAAAAAGCAGCTTGTTATGTAAGAGCGAGTTGTGTACTCAGATGATCACCACAATATAACTGAGAAATTAGCAATTAAGATGGACTAAGATGTCTATTTTCTTTATGTGAATTTGCTGTGTACTGTCGTGTTGTTATTGATATTTGCTGTCTTTTTGTACTGCTTTCAACTCTTTCTTAGCTCCGAAAATGAGTAGATAATTTGCAGATTTATGTTTATTCCCTGTTTTGTAGTTAACCTGTTGACAAAAAAAGTAACCTTCATGTATCCAAAAAACGTGAGAAATATTGATATTTTCTATTTAGTTTCTGCACTTAAAGTACCTATACTTTTTTTTTTAATTTAAAAATAGAATATTACGCTATTGTTAAACTAATATTATCTTTTAAATGATGAAGTGCATAAAAGAAATGTTCTAAATTGAGCTTTGACAGAAAACAAAAAGAAAAACTCCCTGAAATGAAAAACCTTTTCTGAGAATCGTCACCGCTGTTCTGTTTTGTCTGCCTCAAAACATTGCGCATAAAAGCATTTTTTCAGTTGAGTTGATACAAAAATATTTTTTCCAACTACAATTATGTTTCCGTCCTCTGAATTTCTTAATGCTTTTTAGTTCAAGCTTCTTAAAGAGAGACTAAAATATGCCTAAGGCAATAAACGTTAGTTCCACATTTGGAAAACTGGCTTGACAATTATTGCCTTTTTCAAACTTACCTTTTTTTTGTACTTTTCTTAATTTAATTAAAGTTTTTTATCTCAAGAAAATGACAAGTGGAAAGTAAGTTTAATTAAATCTCTAAGTCCTTAAAGATGTGAATCCATGCACGTAAAAAAAACCTTGGATATACACTGTTACGAAAATACACTTACACATATACACAAATTCAAAAAATGAAAAGAATTTAAAAATTTAAATCCTGTTTTTCTTAGGTCTGTCTGTCTGTCTGTCTGTCTCTCTCTCTCTCTCTCTCTCTCTCTCTATATATATATATATATATATATATACACACACACACACACACACATAGTAGACCCTCGTTTTACGCGGAGGTTACGTTCCACGGAAACGCCGCGCAAATCGAAACTGCGCAAATTGAGATATAGTGTTAAAATAGGGGTTTGGTTCCGCAGATAACAAAATACTTCCTTCTAGTGATGAATAATTGATAATTAGTTTAATGTATACTTATATCGGCTTTCATGCACAACATGTATAAAGAAAACATAAATTAATTTCGAGTTCCGTTTATAAAGAGGAGCTGGCTTTGGTAGTCTTTTGGCAGTCATTAAGAATTTTTCTCTGTAATTCTTTGCAGAGCATTAACGTATCCATGACCACTTGCGTCACATTTCCATGATAGAATCTTCCTTCTCTAACAAATCAGAAAAATCATTTCTATAGTCTAGAAATGGTTCAAAATTTTCAATGTGTTTTTTTTTTCATGCGTCACCGACGTTGGCATCCTCGTTGGTTTTGGCCTCCTTTGTCACTCGTAAAAGCTTCTCTTCCAGTGAGTTCTGAACTATGGAGTTTAATAACTTTATTTCTGGAAAGAGCTCTGGAACCAATCGTATATAATGTTACCATTGGCCCAATCTCGATTATTAGCACGCCAAAATGCAGTTGATTACGCGTAATCTGCAATCCTTAGGAGTTTGGATTTTGAAAGAGGAGAAAATTTTATCTGTTTACACTGCCACATCCGCGTGAAACCGAAACTCATCCGCCAAAAATAAAAGAAAGGTGTCAAATCTTGAACCGCGTATAATCGAAACTGCGTACTAGCTGACCCAGTCACGCGTTGCTGTGGCCAAGAAGTTAATTAAAATAATCTTTTATTCATTATTTTGATAGAATCAAGCTAATATTTTAAAATAAAGCTTTAAATAGTGCAGCCGATTTTAAAACATATGAGATTGACAATAGACGTTTTAGACTGAGTACGACTTTGGCAAAAAAAAAAAAAAAAACCCTTGAAAGTGATGGCAAATATTGAAACTAATTATAAAATATCAGAATGTAGAAATTGAGCATAAACCAACATACACTTTTAGTATACAACATTTTATTCATCTCAGCTTTCTCTATAGTTTGTAATCTATAACTTCTTTACAAAATACAAAACTAAATTAAAAACATATAAAAATTTAATTTTATAAATGAGGTAGATAACATGGACTTCGAACAGTTATTTTTATTATTTGAAAACTGAAAATTATCTTAGCACTAAGTTGTGTACAATATTCTTGCTTAACCTTTCTTTTGTTTGCACGAATAGGTATGATAAGTTTCCCACTTGTGAGTAGGCGATAAATAGTTGCCCATGAAAGAAACATGTATGTTTCAAGTCCAAACCGAAAATAGACATTGTTTGGTCTTGAGATCTATTTATGGTCTTTGCAAAAGCTAAAGGAATCGGAAATTGAAGTCTTCCAAATGTGTTTGATAATTATGACGCTATTAAACTGGAAATCGTGTAGTGGCATTCCTGGTATATCCAGATAATTTAAATTTCAGTTGGAAAGTTTACGGCTTTGGTAACTCGACAACCAATTACATCCAATTGCATCGACAACTGTATCGCCTTGTTCAGCATCAACGGTAGTCGCAATCTGATTATGATTCTTTTTTTCAGCTGTCAGTAATGTCTCATTATTCGAAATAATTGTTGCTCAGACAGCATCATTTTCTCGTTGCAAATCAGTGTTAACTAAGTCGGTTGGCACTCGATCAGGTGATAGCACACCATGATGACTAAACGACAAATTTGAAATAGAAATGCATAAATCATCAATCAACACTAAATAAAGCTTCATTACACATCTCTGGTGTAAAATCTAGATTTGGACATCGGTGTGTTTGTTTAACTCTACGATGTACATCTTCAAGCATAAAACTAATATAAATTCCCCACAGAAACGATGATTGTGTTGGATATTATGTCGATAAATTAATTTTAAAGAGTTGACGAATACTATATCTCGTTATTTCAAACCTGCATTAGAGAGTGTCGCCTCCTAATGATTGTCTGCTACCAATAATTAAAATTCGCTACATGCATCGTGATATGTATTAAACACTCTAAAATAAACGGTCTGCAAATATTCCCGTCTATCCGAGAATGTTTACCAAAAAAAAAAACTCTTTGTTTTGGATGCACAGTTTTGTTTTGTATGGAGTTCTGGTCCCAATATCTTGGTTTTAATTATGCCCGAGATTGATGAATGTTGTGCTCTTTTTTTACGTGGCTTCCATGATTTTCGGATTTTATTCAATACTGTAAAAACAATTGAGAAATGTCCTGAAAAATAATGTGCAGAGGGTACGCCTAATTTCTGCCAATAACATATCTTGCAAAAAATAGGAACATTTTCCACTAATAGTCAAAAACCTTCCTAAAACTATCCCGAAGTCTTTCTGAAGAATTCAGAAACCTCTCCGATTCGAAACAATCATTTCACTGAAACCTTCAGAGATAACCTAAGTAAGTTAAAAAGTAATAGCTCGGCACACATTTTTTGACTCACCAAGAAAGTACCAAAAACATTATCGCACCCATAGCCGCTGCTAAGAAGGACATGCAAGCAGGCACGAAGAATTCTTCTTTCTTTTTACTCTTGGAAAGTTACGTAATCCAGAGACTCACTTGCTCCCATAGGGAAGCAAGTAAATCTGGACATGGCTTTCTCCAATCAGCCTCCTACTAGAAAATGTTTGTAATTCAAACTTCAAAAAGGCCATTTTAGGCTGCGTTTGGGCAAGATTTTTGGAGAAGGGCTGTGCCCAAAGATTTTCTCAGGGAAATTTCAAAAGTTGAAGTCGTTAAGTACAATTTTAAGTTAATATTTCGTGACATTTGCAGAGAAGCGTGGGAATGGGGGCTCTCTCCCAGAAAAGTTTCGAAATTAAAGCCCTAAAATTACAAATTTAGGCTCTCTTTGATCCCGTGAGCAATAGGTGTACTCTGAAGACGGCAGCATATGGAAACCGTCCAAGTATATAAAGTTGGCATTTAAAAATGATGTAAACGTACGACGGAGCAAAATTTCTTTTGGAAATAATAGTTCTGTTTCATGGAGAGGGATATAATTTCTCCTCCGATCAAAACCTAATTTTTTAAACGTAAATACATGCGTTAAGTTTTGTTATTTTCTCGTACTTTCTTTCCATAACAAGGTTTTGAGAAGGGCCATGGCCCCCTGCTAGATCCGCCCCTGGTGCCAAAGGCTGTTCTCTGTTGCAAGTACTTTACTTATGGGTGATTCTTCAAAAAGTGTAACTTTTCTGTCACTCGCCTTTTACAGTAAAAACTTTAAGGAACAATTCATTTAATAATGCTTTTCAATTTCATCAAAAATATATCTATTTAAACCTGCCCACAATTTTTTAATAATAATTTTCATGTTAGTACATTTTTGGTTCACAGCATGTGAATTCTCACCTCCGTGGCATGTCACACACCTGGTGTGACTGTTTATGTTGCTTAATAATTTGTTTAATTAAAAGTATGTACTTATTCATTTATTATTCCTTTCACAAGTGTCTCAAATACTAATTGTTTAAATATATTTAAATTTTTAATATTGTGTTTTAGTTCGTTTTAGTAGGACAAAGAGTCATATCACACAATAAATTCTCACCTCTGTTACCTTAACATAAAATGCTATTCTTCATTAACATGTGGCAGTAATGACATCAAATTTTATTTTCTATGACACAAGAGAGTCCCCTTGTTTATTTCAGCCATAGTTGAAGTTGTGAGATTTTTGTCGAAAAACAAGAAGATAGATATTGCTTTAAAAACATAGTGTGGTTATTCTGACGTCTCACCATCGTGAGCTTGAATTTCAGAGATGTAAATTAATGTTAAAAAAAAGTGAATATGTTTTCATATGCTTAACGTGTGCAGATTGTAGTAGCGAAGAAAAAAAAATCCCTGAAAAATGTATCTATAAGACCGTTATTAATGGAAAATTCCTTACCTCCGTGAAACTCACCTCCATGACAAACCTTATCAATGCCATTATTTCTGAGGTGAAAATAAATGATGGAGGGTAAAGACATCAATAATAGGCGTTTTACCTAAATTATAAATTGCCAGTATATCCTCAAATTTACTAAATAATATTTTTTGACATACATTTGAAACTACTAATTAAACCGTACTTTAATTAAGAAAGCTTGCTATTATATTCCCCCTTATCATTAAAATAGTTGATTGTTTGCACAATTAACAAAATTACTACTTTGATATTATATTGGTCTCAAATTTTAAACATTAAAAGTTTTTTTTTTTTTTCCGTGAACAAGGAATTTTTTAATTTTTTATAAATTTATGAGTGAAATAATTGGAACTTAGCTGGGCCATTGTTTATGGTTACTTCTAGTAGGTAATACTTTCATGTAAGAATGGAAAAATAAATAAAACAAAAGGTTTCGAAAATGAAAAAATTTTGCGTTCAAAAGTTACGTTTTCTAAAGAATGACCCAAATACGATCAGTTAATCTTTAAACTGGGAGTTCAATATATTTTTCGCAACAGTGAGAAGTCTGCATTCGTGACATTTGTAGAAATTCAGGAAACGTTTTGACTCAGATACCGTATTTTCAAAGGATCTTGTTGAGGACCTATAAGTTCCCGAGATGTTCCGCGAAAATAATCAGTGACATTACGTATTTTTTTTACAGTGCATGTAAAATAGCGTGGAACATTGGTAAATAATTTTATTTCTGAGAATCGGCCGAATATATTACGTGTTTGACGCATTGAGAAAAAAAATCACTGACGTTTTTGTTGGTTCAAGTGCTTTTCGTAGAAAATATCTTCTGTCAAATATACTCGTTGACCGTTTTCGAGATGTACTGCAAGATGCAGAACAAAAGGGTCTCTTTCGTATACGGGGAAACTAAATTATACCATGTCGCTTCGTTACTGCTTACATATCTCCTCATCTCTCATCGTGTTATTTCGTCATTTTTGTCCACATTTTGTACTTCAAATGCTACCTCATAAGGACGTTTTTTTTACGTATTTGCAAAAGTACTTAATGGATTTCACGGAACTGCAAAACTCGACATTAATATGAGCTTCATATGTTTTGGAAAGCAGTGGTGAGTATGGAACTACCCGCCGCTTATCAATTTCAACTTCATTTGTGGAATTTGAGATTTAGATTGAAAAATGTAGCCACTATTCTCCTAGTTTCTACGGCGATACAATTGATAACCATCGATATCTGTAACATAGTATCATTTGTAAATTTTAAATAACTTAAGAATTAAAAATTTTGAGGATGGTCTAACTTACAGTGCCATCTATTAAGAATTTATAGAGCCAAACAATCACTATACACTATTAATGTATGTATAATTAACAAGTTATTAACCAGGAAAAAATTATAAAAACTATCCTATCTCTTAAGTTGGAGCAAATTACAGATAGGTATGAAATTTGATAAAAATCGGTTCAGTAGTTTCGGAGTTTACCCCAAACCCCAAACATACATTGTGATATATATATATATATATATATATATATATATATATATATATATATATATATATATATATATATATATATATATATATATATATATATATATATATATATATATATATTAGGGTGGTCCTAATTTTTGAAGTCGTAGATATTTTACACGACACCCCCTCAATTTGTTCCATTATACAAATAAATGATCCATGCAAAATTTTAAGTCAATCCATGAATATTAACACGTGCCCCTAGGGCCCCCATTTTTGAGTTTCGAAGAAAAAATTGCGGATTTTCTCATTTTTATGTAAAAATATTCCCAGGTTTCATATTTAAAGTAATTTTGAACCTCAATAGATGTTGCTACTTCCAGACCAACCATTCTCTCATTTTCCTTCTGTAATATTTTACATATTACGTAGGGTACATGTACACCAGTGGCCTAGGGACGGGCATACCGCAATTCGCGCTCGTTTCAAACCAAGCGGCAGGAGAACATTTCTTACCACCAAGATGGATACAAGAGATTTTAACGGTCATTAATGAATGATTTTTGACAACAACAAATTGCCTCCTCCAGGCTTTGGGGGTGTTGATTTAGAAAATTTTCTGTGTATGTAATAGGTGTGGCAAATAGGGTCACTAGGTTTCCATGCTATAAATATAAGTAATGACAATTATATTTTAATTCGCTGTTCTTTAGTTAAATACTTAAATGTTTATGCATTCTTATAATTTAAATTTTGAAAAATCCTCGATTACCCTACAATAGAAATAAACTCTATTTTCCATATCTAAAATATAAATTAAAAAAAATTCCAGATCGGAATAATGTAAAAATCTATACTTTAAACTGTCTTCTATTTCAGTACATAGTCCTTTATTATCATCAAATTCCTCTTCCAATTCACAAGATTTAGAAACCGAAATGGGTATCTATCCTAACTTGTTGAACCTTTTTTCTATATCTGGTCTACCACAACGCAAAAAAGCTTGACAACTATTGATATCTGCTCGCATTTCATCAATGTTAGACAAATGCCAATGCCATATTAGGGACAAAGATGCTGTTCATTTATTTACAGCCTATGTAGGTGCAGTAAATTTAAATCCAAATAACCTTATGATCAATCGTACATCCCTTAAGAGAGCAAGAGAAAATCTTTGATAGGTAAAATCAGATTTCATGAATTCAAATTTAGATTTTTTAGTTATTCCCTGGGATACAAAGCTACATCCAGATGTAACTGGAAAAAAACGCTGATAGGCTTACCATGATAGCTTCAGGTCCCAATGTTGAACAGCTACTCAGAATTTCTGAGATATTTCTTCAGTTGCATATGATACCTTAGATGATTGCTCTTTCACTGTCAAAAATGAAACGCTCAATTTTGACGATTCAGCAATCCTCGAGCACTATTTCGTTATTTTCTACGATCCTTTCGTCACCGAATCACGTGATATTTGACGAAACCAGAAATCTCAAATTTTTCACGAAATAATTTCGTTCCGATTTCGTCACATTATAGTGCATTCTGGGAGTTTTCGTTTCAGTCTTGTACTTGCTCGTTAAATTATTTTACGGCAGTTATTCTAAAGGATTCATAAAAAAGGTTAGTATTTATTAAAATTTGTATGTGCAATGTGCCTTCTTTTATGTATTGTTACATTTTTGTTTAGTGTTGTGTTTATTGTTGTATTTAAAACACATTAAAATTGAAAACGATCTGTTCGATTTGGTTTGGAATTCTGTATAAACTAACTTTGAGTCACCTCCACGTTAGGCTTAACTAGCGTTATTTTTTATTTACAAATGAAAATGTGTGTTTTGTTTCCGAAAACGTACTTCCTTTATTTCCGTTAGACAATTGACAAAGATGACCAAAGCATTTTTACGAATTTAAACTTGCATAAAAAATTCCACCGTAGCTACAGCAACGTAGATAATAAATACAGCGCCTTGATAAATAGCATAGAACTTTGAAGCTTTTAATTTCAACGTCGAATATGTTACATGGTTATGTGTTTTCATTCTTCATGAATTTTACTAATATAATTCTGGTGAACGAAGTGTTTTTGTTTAATAATATATTTTTTTTACTCTGCACTTTTATTTTCTTAAACAAATGTACCGCCCCCCATCCCCTCTCTAAGTATTGGTATTTTTTTCTTCTTCTACTCTACATTTAATATTTTATTCAATACAATAATAATTTATTCAGTAGCTCGCTCCCAAAAGTGTACGTAACATTTATCATTTTCAATGAAATATTGCTCTACCCATTAGGTAAGATTAATATTTTGGAATGGGTAAACAATAGATCTTCTATAGTTAATTCTTAACAAAACTACATGAAATATTTTAATAGAGAAATAAAATATGATTTTGAGGAAATTAATAATCAAAAAGTATTAAGAACTTTATCTCACAAAAGTGTTCATAAAAATATTTTTTAATAATTGCTTAGCAACCTTTTAAACAAGTCCATAAAAATCGAGGGAAAAAAGTACTTACTGCAATTAAAAATAAATGCAAACTGGCTATCAGCTTACGGTTCGGAAATGATACCCCCTCCCCTTTTTTTTGTTAGGCTCGTTGACCGGACTTATTAAAGTCGCACCCTATGTTGTTTATGTAATGTCATTCCTTCTGCAGCTGTTTCCTGTTTATGTTGTATCAATACTTCATTATTTGTTAAAGTCTGTTTCTTTCTTTTTTCTTTTGAATGAAGTAAAGTATTAATTTAATACAAAGCATTTTAAGTTACAAAGAAAATATTAATTTCCATAAAGAACTACGTATATCTTTTTGCTTTTCAGCTAAATATTTTCAATATTTTTTTTTCAATTTTTCCTAAATTTAAAATAAGTTATTGAAGGTAACCTTGATTTAAAAAAAAAAGGTAAGTTAGTAGCATGTTTGAAAATAATAACAATTATAAAGCGTTCTTTGTTGTTAGTTTTCACATTTAGTACGCTAAATTCTATGTTAATTTGTGTTACCTGATTTGTGATAATTATGAATTCTTCCATTATACATAGTTTCTACAGTTGAAATAAATGCAGCATCAATTTTATCGCCATATTTGCTGCCTCAAGGAATTATCAGCAAAAAAAAAAGGGAATTCCCTTCAGAAGCATTTCATAGATGAACTACTAGTAAGTCCAAATTTAAGTTAGAGTAATGGTTTTTGCTGTAGACAAAGTGAAATGTTTATGTAAAATTTCAATTGAAAAATTGAAAGGAAAGTAAAAAGTATATGATAAAAACTAGCAAACTTTGCTCGATACGCTAGTCATTATTTTCATTACATACCTTTGAACTTCTTACTTGCAATTCTTTCTTAGCGTTGGCAGTGGTTGCATTAATGCTTATGGATCTATCTTAGTAAATCAGTAAGGTTCTAATCAATTATGTTATATAAAAGTACCTAATTTCCCTTGAAGTTCCAGACAGGTAAGTATGAAGTATGTACCAAAGTACTCCAATATATGAAGTATGTACTGCATGCAATAATACAGTTCCTGTATTAAACATAAATTTTGCGAAACAAGCATTCTACATAGAAGCAAAATTAATAAGACAAATAATCGATTGAAAAAAGAAAAAGGTAAGCTTTTTCTCAAGATTATCTAATTTCGTTTTCTATATCTAATTTTCGAACAAAGATATACAAACTTAAAGCTGTCCATTTGATTGCACTATTTCTTCAAAATTTATGGTATTAGTTTGATAAAAATCTTTTTTTTTAATTTTTTTTATGCGATGCAATGAAGAAGTAAATCCCCAGCAATTTTCTCATGAGCAAATAATGATGTAACTCTGCATAAAAGTAACCTATGTCTTATTCTTCCAGAACCCAATGTCTGCTGAGGAAGTAGCACTTCTATATTCCCAGTAGGGCTGGACGATGTAGGAATTTTTACATCGTGATGCATCGCCAAACTTACATTGCGAGTAGTTGAAGCAGTTTGAATTATTCTACCCGCTATAGGCGGCAAACCCCTGATTAGGGGAGTTTTTCTTGCAAAAATCCAAGCTTTTGTCAGAATTTTCCCAAATTTGGAACGAAATGGGAATCCCCCTATGAATGGGGATCCCCCTATGGGAATCCCCTATGGGAATTCACAAATATCAAAGGACAAATGTACAAAACTTGGAATAGATCCGACAAAAACCCACGCGGGGGATTCCCCATGCATAGCGGGATTAAAACGGGGGAATTCTCGAGCCTTAAATGGAATTCTATGCCAAATTGGAAAAAGATCTTATAAAAACTGGTTTTTGAAAGAAAAAAAAAATAAATAAATAAATAAAAAATAGACCCCAACAGCTGGACGAAAACTATCCAATGAGAATTCCTGAGCATCAAAGAAGTTCTGTGCCAAATTCAGAAAAGATCCCACAAAAACTTGCTTTTTATAAGGAGAACCCCAATGGGGGTTGCCCCCCCCCCATAGAGGAAGAAAAATTACCCTGCTTGAATACCCAAGCAACAAAAGACTTCTTTGTAAAATTTGGAAAAGATCCCACAAAAAACTTGGTTATTATAAGAATAACCCCAATGGGGGGGGGGGGGTTGCCCCCCCCCCTCCCATAGAAGAACGAAAATCATCCAGCTTGAATTCCCGAGCATTAAAATACCTTTGTGTAAAATTTGGAAAAAATTCGACAAAAACGTGGTTTTTAAAATAAGCACCCCCCATGGGGTTCCCTCTCCCCCCACAATAGAGGGACGATAACTACCCTTTGAATTCTCGAGCATCAAACGACCTCAGGGCCAAATTTAGAAGAAATCCGGCAGAAACTTGGTTTTTGTAAGGAGAACCCCCGCGGGCGTTGCCCCCCCCCACGGAGGGACTAAAACCATTCTGTGTGCATTCCCGAGCATCAAAAGACCTCTGTGCCAAATTTGGAAAAAATCCGACAAAAACTTGGCTTTTATAAGGAGAACCCCCGTGAGGGTTGCTCCCCCCCCCCTCCATAGCGGGATGAAAACTGCTCAATGAGTGTTCCTGAGCATCAAGAATGAACCTCTGTGCCAAATTTGGAAAAGATCCGGCAAAACATAGATTTTTTGCAGGAAAACTCCCCTTATGGGGGTTTAGTTAGATACCAAGGGGAGTTTATGGGGCCGGACTAACATGCGGGTTTCCGTTCTTTTTTTTTTTGCTTGGATAAAAAAAAGCTTGAATGTAAGCAAACTTGTGGAGCACACCGATCTATCGGTTTAGAGGTTTTTTAATCTAAACCGGTGCAATGATGTAGGGTGTACTGTACATCGTATTTAACGATGTATCGATTCATCGTAAAGCCCTAATTCCCAGATATCATTTCATATTGTTCTTTAACTTGAATTTGCAATAATTATTTTTACATTTTATAGAAATTGTCTATTTGTATTTTTACATTAATAAAAAATTTTTTAAACATCTTTTATGTGCCTCTTTCTTCAACAAATACTTGCCTTTTGCTTTAGGCGGAGGGAGGGGGGGGGTGCAGGCCAGTGATTTCGATATTTTTTTTCCCAAGTGTGGAAAAAGGTGTATACTCTTCAAAAAATTTATAGAAAACCAACTAAAAAACCACGGCCTTTCGTACGTAAAGACATAAATGTTCAAAAATCAAGGAGTGGGGGGAGGTCAATCCCCATACATGACCCCCCCCCGTAAATGACGGGCCTGTGAGTGTGACTATGAGCATCAAAGTGAGAAATTATGGTGGTAAGATTCTGAAGTTAAGATTTGACTAAATCTTATAAAATACAGTCAAACCTCGTTAAAACGAACTTTAATGGATCATTAAAATCGATTATTCTTAACAGAATTCGTCTTATCCGAAAACCAATAAACAATAGGACAGGGATTACAAAAAAGTCCGTTTTAGAAGTAATTCTTTTTAAGCGTGTTCGAATTAACGAGGTTCGTCTGTATTCTCAAAAAAAAAAAGAAAACTAATCAGCTCAAAAAAGAAAAAATAAAAATTAAATAAATAAATAAACTCAAAAAAATAAAAAATTAACATGCTCAAATATGACGAAATTAATTTGACGAAACTAATGCTCTCAAAACTACGAAAATAATTGTCGATTCGACGAAACTAGAATGAAGAAATATTTCGTTACATTTGACGAAATTCGCATCTTCAAACCAGAGACGAAAGCAGTTTCCTCAATTTGACGAAATGTTCGCTCGGAGCATATCCCTGGAAGCGATTTCGTCAGAAACGAAGAAAATTTCGTCGAATTTGAAAGTCCATTTCTGAGAGTGTTATTGCTGACTGTTCAAGCTGTAGTGTTTTATACAGCGGTTTACAATACCGGCCGTATAAATTGTGCATGTAATTTTTTAGAACAAAAGCTGAACGGTGATATATTGCATTTGTGTTGCTATCATCATGCACTTGAAATCGTACTGCAGAGTGTCTTTAAAGAAGTTCTTGCCTTTCTTAGTTCTAGACTCGATATTCCATTATTTAAGCGCTTCAAAATTCAAAAAGTACACATACCACTTAAATTCTAAAAGAAGAATTTGATGACATATTATTGTTCGTAGAAAGCGGAATTAAGAAATATTACAGAGAATTCTCACAACGTGTAATAATATTTCTTGGTTTAGTCCTCCCTCCTACAGATATATGTTTTCGGCAACCTGGAGCTTATCTGTGAGCCAAATGGGTGGCAAAAGGAATTTATTGTTTGAATATTTATATATTTAGGAAACAATTTAAATTGACCTTATATGAAGAGAATGCCCTAAATGCTGTTTTACAGTTAAATGCTGTAAGAAGATATAGTTTTTCGCAGCAACCCATTCTAGGCCTTTTAAACTAATATAAAGTCTAGTGTCTAAAAAACCTGCAGCGTACAAAATGATGACAAACATGCAGAAGAAGCAGTGATTGAAAAATTCATAAATCACATATGGTATTTAGGGGATGAACTAGTAGCTTTTTCTGTATTGGATGAAGGAATTGACTTTGAAGATAGGAAAAGACTACTTCAAAAAAATGCTTGCTGAATAGGAAGACGTGTCTGATGACTGTATAAAAAATTTCAGATAACAGTAGATGATTTGGAATACTTTCTTAGTAAAGATCTTCCTCTTTATATAATCAATTACAAGTAAATAAAACTGTTTGATAAGTTACAAACACCAAAAGATGTTTTCCTATGTGATCCTGATTCATGGCAAAATGAAGGAAGCTATTTAAAGGGAAGAGATATCGTTAAAATGCTGAAAGTTGTAAATGATACAACTGAAAGAGGAACAAAATTAATCGACGAATTTCACAATCAATTTACCAAATATGAGTCACAAAAGCAATTTAGTATTTTACAGACAGTTCAAGACTATCGGGAAAAAAATGCACACGATTGAGATACATTGAGAAAAGCGTACGATTAAGGTAAAGTTTCTAAAGCACTATTTCATTCTTATTCAATGTAAAATCTTTAGACGATATGAAGTAATTAAAAAGATTAATTTTAGGGCTACCTCGCAGTAAAAATATTTTGCAAACGTAGGAGAAACGATGTACGGGGTCTGAAGTAAAAACTCGAAGATTTGTGGGAAAATTATCAAAAGTGTTAAAGTTCAACGTCCTAGGGGCACGTGTTATTATTGACCGACCGAGTTCAAATTTTGCACCGATTACTTTTTATTATAGTGTCACAAAACTAGGGGGCGTCACTTGTTGAATTTCGAAAATTTTTTTTTCCGATATAAATAAGGACCACCCTAATATATATATATATATATATATATATATATATATATATATATATATATATATATATATATATATATATATATATATATATATATATATATATATATATATATATATATATATATATATATATATATATATAGGGGAGTGTCTGAGTAGTATAAAGCATGTTGCCGGTGTAAGATCAGTATTTCTGGCAAATAGATTGCACGCCGTATAGCAGTTAAAATCACACCGAGTTGCTGCCTCAGCGAGAAATGGCGAATAATCAATCTGTTAGACGATATCTGGATGCTTTTACCCGAGGTCGAATCATTGGGAAGTTGGAGGAAGGCCGCAGTGTGATAAGTGTGGCTGCAGAGTTCGGAATTGCTCACAGCATCGTTTCCCGACTTTGGAGACAATTTCAAACTACAGGAACAGCTATCCGGGATTTCAGTAGTGGTCGTCCACGAGGAACCACACCCGCAGATGACCGGTATATTGTCTTACAGGCCAGAAGAAACAGGCGGCAGACAGCGGGAGAAATCGCCAGACACACTACAGTCGTACGGGACGACCGATATCGCGTTATGCCGTGGCCAGAAGACTACACGGTGGTGGTCTGTTTGCGCGACGCCCTATACGGTGTGTACCTCTAATGCCTGCCCATCGGAGAAGGCGTTCTCTGTGGTGCCGGGAACACCGGATTTGGAGAGACAATGAATGGGGACGAGTATTCTTTACAGATGAGAGCAGATGCAGTCTGAGTAGCGATTCTCATCGCATACTCATCTGGAGAGAGCGGGGAAGCCGCAATCATCCATCGAACATCATTGAAAGGGACAGGTATGGAGGTCGCGGTGTTCTCGTTTGGAGAGGCATCATGCTTGGTAGTCGTACAGACCTTCACATCTTCAACGCAGGTTCAGTCAACGGGACCCGTTATTGTAACGAGATTCTTCTTCCATATGTGCGTCTTTTTAGAGGCGCTATGGGTCCGCAGTTCCTTTTCATGGACGACAATGCACCATGTCATCGCACAGTAGCTGCCGAACAGCTCTTAGAGAGAGAGAGGAAATTGAACGTATGGATTGGCCGGCACGATCTCCGGATCTCAATCCCATCGAGCATGTATAGGATTTTCTAGGCAGACGCTTGGCAGCTCGTAACTTACCACCAGTAACGATTAGGGAGCTTCGATTGGCGCTGCAAGACGAATGGGCAGCAATGCCTCAACAACTTATTGACACTCTCATTCTCAGCATGGGCAGACGCTGTGAAACCTGCCTAGCAGTCGGGGGAGATCATATCCCCTACTAAAGACCGGATGTTTCTTGCTGGACACCCATCACAGGGATGTTTTGGCCTTCAGTCGCATTGCGCTCCATGCTACTTTTTCAATAAAGCTTCTTTTTATCCCTCTGATTTCTCTTACATTTCACATGTCCTTACGTATTGGGGATCTTACGGTATTAAATGTGTTGATTTGGAAAGCTTTTGTACAAAGTTATGTTGAAAAAACCGTCTCGTCCTTAATTTTTGCACACCAGTATATATATATATATATATATATATATATATATATATATATATATATATATATATATATATATATATATATATATATATATATATATATATATATATATATATATATATATATATATATATATATATATATATATATATATATATATATATATATATATACCATAATTACCTTAAACAATAAATTTGTTCACGTAATTCAAATTTAATTAGACATAATCTAGTCAACTTTTACCAGTGTTATGATAATAATGATGCAGTTATCTTTTTCTTCTGTTCTTTAATGTTGAACATACATACGTTGCCAAAAAAAAATGAAACATTATATTTTGGTTTGCTGTTAAATTTAGCAGCATTTAAAAAGCTAGAGTAATTTTTACTGTTCCAAACATTTTCCAAATAAAGTTCAAAGAAGCCGACTTCGGTTAAACGAGGTTCGGATTATCGAAGTTCCACTGCATTTATAATGAAGATATTTAGAAACTCAAGCGTTACCATTACTCCCACAAAAGCAATCAACCGAGTAAATATTTTCTTGAAATACAATATCTTTCATAAGGAAGATAAAAATTTCAGTTTTTTTTCCTGCAGAAAATGCTTTGTTATTCAAAATCTCGCTCGACTGGGAAGAAAAACTTTCGCTCAGTTATCAAGCGAAGGGAAAAAGGGCAAGTTGTTACGTAGGATAAACAAACCCATAAAGCGTTTTATTATTCTTTTGAATGGCAACACCGGAAAAGATTGTGGTTTAGTGAAGAATCATGGAGAAAGGCTTTTGGAAAAGAATATACATAATGCATGAAACAAAATAAAGTTCTTTGATATGTTTAAATCTCTTGTTTCATTTTACATGGGAACATGGTATATACTAGGTGATTTTGAAAATGCAAGATCATCTTGAAGATTCTTTAGAATAGACATGGTGTTTGAAAAAGATCTTTACCATTCTAAACATCAATAATTACATTACTAACAGGTGAAGTGAAACAAAGCACAGTTTACTGCAAAGAAATGAGGAACAAACTCTGAAAGTATTATCTGGTACTGATTGCCAAAAGCAGGGCATTAGTTGTTTGCTGATTGAGCTAAGAAAAGAAAATTGTGGCAGGACAAGAGATATCGCATTGTGTACTTCGGTTAATCAAAATAAAATCATCAATAGCCTTACACAGAAATTTCCACCGCATGTACCATGAAGATACATCATGTTGGTGAGTCTCATGGTCAAACATTTCTTTGCAGGGTTATATTTGATGTTCTTTCGGCTAACCACAATCCAATCTGCGTTTTATCCTGTGCATTGCCATTTTCTTTTGTCAGCTGAATTGTTTAGCAAGTTGTGCCAACGATTTTAGCACCTTCTACTTCAAGCAATTAATAGATGAAAGAAAACCTCACAGTTTCCCAATCTTTTTTCAGAAAAATTCGTTTCATTTCACCTATTAGTATTTTTGTTATTGATGTTTGAAATAATAAAGATATTTCTCAGATAAGCTGTATTGTGCTAGTCCATGGAATTTTCTAACCAAAAAGCCACACGATAGTGTAATAATGAAAAAAAAAAATAAGTAGCAATCAAAAGAGAACCAGCTGACAGCGTTAAAAAAAAAAAAAATCACAGAAAAAATGCTATAATGAGTATTTCTTGAGCTACATTATACAATTCCCAGAAATTTTTGTTGAATTATTTTCTACTTTATTTTATTTTATAGTTTTTTTATTATCCTTGTTAACCCCAGAAACAAGGTAGTCAAGTATGCTTGGTGGGAGATCAGTCGAATAAACAAGCTCAGAGGTTCCCAAAGTATGTGCCGCAGTTAGAAGTAAAGGGTGTCGTGAGCTCTTCATCATATCAATGTATAATACTCTAATTGGGATAACTTAGGGTGCAGTAAGAAAGTTCTAATTATTCAAAGGGTGCCATGAATAGAAAAAAAAGGGAACCCCTGAACTAGCTCAAAGGAAGTAATTCGTTATCAGATGGCATGAAGTTCATATTATCTATTTCATTGATTTTTGCCAATATCATATCTTTAAACACAAGTTAAAGAATGTTTCCCATTAGTACTATTTTGTAGAGTAGTTTAATTAAATTGAAAACGATGAAAAATGAGGTAAAGATCCGTACAGCTGTTAAAAACTGCTCTCAGAACTTGCAGATAAAATGCAAACACATGACTGTCAGTTTCGTTTACAGCATCATGAAAATGGCGCAGATATTAAACAAAATCGCAAAATACTTTCGCAATCAAAGTTGCCCAAAATAGCTTAATACTCTTAAAGCTTAAAAAACTTGTTTTGGAAATACTGAAGAACGCGACGGAGTTAGATTCTTAGCTTGAGGGTGTAACTTTCGGTGCAAGCAGTTGCTTAAACTGAAAATAAATAACAATGTGTTAGACGTAGAGGATAAGCAAGCCGGCGTTTCCCTCTAAATTTGAGACTATATATTGTTTTTAATGTACTGAATATTTGAGCATAAATATTCTGTGCTTTTTATGAAAATGATTCTTTGTTTAATTTATATAAAATTGATTACTTTGTTTGTAATAACAAGTTTTTTCGTGTTTATTTTGTGCCTGTGTACATAGTTTCTTTTTTGCAGAATACATTTTATCCAATTTTTTCTCGAAAGTTTCAGTTTTTCATTGAAAACGGGGTGTTGTTAACTTATATAACTGTATAAATAATTTAAGCTAAGGTTAATTAAAGGTTTCCTTTCATTAGCAAATTTAATAAACTGTAAATTCGAACCATGATAATAAGAGTATTTTTTTATTAGTTTTTTCTTGTCTTTGAGGATAGAACTTATTTAACCTGTTATCCTTAAATACTTTACTGGGGCATGAAATGATCCATCCGATTTTTTCGGACTTAATGCTTTTTTATTTCCCAGCAGCCATAAAAGAATATTAGGTTATTATTTAAAAAAGAGAAAAAAAGGTATCGTTGATCATGTACTCAAGGTATCACTTGCGATACCTTCTTACAAACTACGTTTTCAAAACAAATTTTCAATAAAAACTAGCTGCGTGCCCGGCGTTGCACGGGCTACTTAAAAAATGAAAGAGATGTCCAATTGATGTTTTTGTATTACTCTGGCATCAATTTCTAATGCGCTAAGGAGTAAATAAATACGCGTAATGCAAGGTTTGCAAAACACCAGTAGAGCAAATTTTTGGCAAAAATCTCTTTAACGTTAATCATAGTTATCAATGATAAAAGTTTTGAGTATTTTTAATTAGCACAAAAGATGAAAATATATTCATTATCAACTATAATCTGTGCTCACGCCAAAATGAATTACATATGATAGACTATATCTGAAATATTTATGTACAATTACAATCAGCTTTTTACATAAAATGACACACACTTTTTGATTGATTACGTGAAACTAAAGCATCAAGACAAAATAAATACCAAAAAGCATTAATTTAATACCAAGTCATCAGATTCCAATTTAGCTTTAGTTAAAATCCTTAAAAACAATATTTTTTGTTCAACTCTGTTGCACTTAAAGAAATCCAAACAATTTTAATTTAACATATTCTTTTAACGATGCAAACTGTATTTCAAAAATAGAAACAGGAAGAAAAAAGAGTTATTACAATTCGAAAACTTACACATGTCACGGGGAAAAGTCCAACAAAATAAACATAATTAGTCGCACATCCTAAATGTACCGAAATATGAGGCCGGTGAATGATAAACTTACTCTACAATCAATAAACATAGCTAAAGAAACAACTTTCATGTGCTGAAAAGAGTTAAGAACGTTGAATGTAAAAAATTGAAAAAGGACAGACGATAAAATAAAGGCTATGTCCGAATAGAGCAACCAATTTTAAACTAATTTAAAATGAAATTCTAGATGGATACGTTGTTTTAAGATTTGGACAGCAGCCAAAAAAAATCTCTTTTAAAACAATTATTAGAATTTTACTTGCTCACCCATATGCAAAATGGCAACAGGAAAGAAATAAAAATTCCTGAATAACGTTATGTTAATTAACGTTTTAATTAATATCTCCGCTAATTAAAGTCGCATAATTACGAGATTGGTCCTATTGTTTTCTTTGGAAAATTTCGAATTGATTGGTATCTAATTTGACTCTCGATTCGCAGCGGTTCTCTAGAAGATCGATCTTCAGACAGACAGACAGACGGACGCGAACAGATTTTAATATTATTGACTCTCGATTCGCAGCGGTTCTCGAGAAGATCGATCTTCAGACAGACAGACGGACGCAAACAGATTTTAATATTATAGTGGATATATCTCAGGGAGAGCTTACACTCTTTTGGATATGATTAAGCCTAAACAAGTAACAAAATTACCAAAACTTGATTATATTCCGAGAAAATAATAATCTCACTTGGCATCGTGCTCTATTTATGATGAAGAATTTTTATATGAGACTGGAATGTTCTTAGCTTCTTTAAAGGCTGTTAAGGTTGGCAATTTCAAAAAAACTGTTGGTAGCTGAAATTGAACTAATTTCCTTCCACTTAAAAAAATCGATTTTAATAGCGAACTCCCACTTTTCAAAAATAAAATCTTAAAAACAGAAGCATCACCAATGATTCCGTGCCCAGTTGAAGAGCTAATATTTTACTAATCCTCATATAAATAATAGCCGATAATAGAGTAACCCGTGTGTTCCAATAATGAAGCTCGTTTCACGGCATGATAATTTAATAATATATTTTGATAATGTTTAACATGCAAGGAAAGGCTTTATTGTAAAAAGTTGAACTCGATCCGGTGACTTAACTTCTTTATTGGTAAAATTGTCGTTTCATGGGAATGAAGAAACGAAAGAATGGTCAACAATGAACGCTACCTACGGAGTTTAGGGTTAATCCACTGGAGTTAGGATTACAATTTCAACTGTCAAAATATCACCAAACAGGCAATGGCTTCGTTCAAATGTAGAAGCAATTTTCACCTGTCATACCTTGACAGGAGACTTTCTATTAATAGAATATTTCTGATTCATAAGCAGTTGGTCCGGAGCATTGAATGTCATGTCTCAGAGTAAATCGTAGCAACACTGGTATGAAAATGCAACAACTTTTACCTATCAATTTCACTAAAGCAACCGTATTTTTTTAACTTCTGTTTTTTTCCTTTGGTTACTGAAAGTTTTGCGACGAGATTCGCACGTGAAACAGGAAACATTCCCTCCAGGGATCATTTGCCATAGAATTTGAAATCATTATCCTCTCTCTTTTGCAGACTACTAGGAAGCTTTCTCACATTTTCTTGCCAGATTCTGTATAAGAAGGCGTCATCGAATTGTTATCGCGTCATTGCGATCATTCAGATTGGAGTCAAAAACAAATTTAGACTTTTTCACAAAAAGTTGTTTAATTTTTTAGACTTTTTCTAGCAGTACAACAAAATACAAATCAATAAAAGAAAATTTAAATAAGCCAAAAATACACCAACATCATTTCTTGGCTAATGTCACTTAGGGTACACTGTTGAAAAAATCCTGAAGTCCTGAACTGGCATCCATGTGGCCAGTAACTTTTACCGTAAAATAGTATTTTTCTGTAAAATTAATGGTAGAATAAACGAGAGTGAAAAAACGCAGCTTGCGAGCAACAGGTTCGAACGCGGGATCTCCGCATTGGCAGGTGGTTTTGCTGAACACCATACCAGTTGGAACACACTGTGTGAGGGGAAGTACGGTGTTATCTGCTTCGCACTGTAAGTCACGTGGCGTATCAATTGGATCTGCAATCCTTGTTTTTTTTCGGTACAATTTACTGTAAATTGTTTCTGTACTGTAAACACTCCATTTTACAGTAATATTTACCAAAAAAGTTCCCGAATTTTTAACAGAGTGGCTGTGTTGATTATGCAGTACTGCATAACTATTTCCATTAGGAGTTGTCCTTAAATAATTTCATACTTTTTTCGGCCTTTTTGAACCCTCTCAGCAACCAAGTCTGCTGCAAAGTGTCACACTTTACCTTACCCGCTCCTTTCCTCTTGTCACATGTCACGCTACATTATATTAACTTATTGTTATAAAAACTTTTTATTTCAACCAAAATGGGTGTCAAAACCCCTAAGAAAATCACCCCCTAAGAAAACGTGTCTTCATTCGGGGACATTCAAAATACTTGATGCCCTTTTGAAATGAGGAACAGCAAGAAAAGGCAAAGGAAAATAAATAATCAAAATAATCTATTACCGGACAGCAAATGCTTAGAGATCAGGAAGATAATCCTTTCTCAATTGTTTCAAACACTTCAAAAGATCAATTGCAAAGTTCTACAAATAGTTTCAAACATTGGACAATATTTTGTAACATCAGATAATAGGTTTTCAGTTTACGCGCTCATTTAATTTTGGAGTATAGTTTAATAGGAAGGACTTTATTCCTGAATTTTCAAAGGAGCTTTGATGCTTTTTTTTATCTTGTTGTTGGGACTTTGTTGACTAAAAAACTACGTGATCTCGCTTAAAACTTAATCATACCGTCTGGCAAGAAATCTTTTACTTTGAATTTTACAAAAGGGCTTTACCGTATGACATTGTGTCTGACTAGCTTTTTACAGAAGTTTTAGCCTTTAGGCGATATTTTCGAGCCCTAGAAAAGACTTTTAAAGATCAGGAGATATAGTTTCTGTGAAAAAATTTCAGATTTTTATTGAACAAAGAAGTTGATGTAGTACCCTTCGAACAAACTTGTATTTTATTTATTTTATTTTGCATACCAAATAAGGAATTTTAGCAGGAATTATTTTGTATGTGTTATTTTGACAACTTGATCACCTTTTAGCCTGCTTTCCCAGTAAAAATGTATTAGCTGCTGTGTTTAAAAGGTGCTTACCACTTCATTTGTTTGTTTATTTATTTCTTACACATATAATTCTTTTGATGAGAAAGACATATTTTATTTCTAGAAATCAGCTTAAAATATTAAAAAATTATGTTTGAAATAATTTGCGATTTCAGTTAATTTTGAGAACATTGATCAAATACTAGAAAGTCGATATTGGTATACGGGAAAGTAGGTTCGTTTAATTCTGGACAGAACTTCTTGTTATTTTCTTTTTTGTTCTACTGTGGGTCAATCTACACATTGTTTTGTTCTCTTATTTCTATAGCGTTCTGCACGGTAAATAAGAAATAGTAACTACTTTACACTAAACTTTAGACACTTAGGAGAGTTTGATTGTGGATTTATTCTCATAGTGGGAAAAAAAATATTAGTACTTGGAATCCTTTTTTTAGAGGCGTTTATTTAAAAAAAATGCTATTTTTAATTAAAATGTCTGCTTCGCTAGTTCTTGTTGCTATTGGATCGAAAATTTATATCATAAGCGTTATGAATTCTAAATTCGATAGCTCAGTTTTTAACCGACTTCAAAAAGGAGGCGGTTATCAGTTCATACCGTATGTATGTTTTTTTTTTTTTTTGTTTGTCCACTCACAGCGTCTCACCTAGTGAACCGATTTTGATGATTCTTTTTTTTAATGGATAGGGGATGGCTCAACTTAGGTCCCATTACTTTGTTTGACCATATTTGTTCCTAAAACAAAAAGTTATGGGCAAAAACAGCAAATTTCATATGATTTCCCTATTAAATGATTAAATATAAAACCCATTGTTATAAAAGTTTGGTGCCATATAACAGTAACATTAATAGTAATTGTAGTGATAATTTTGAATGAAGGCTTCTCTGAAGCAATACAGTGATATAGAGCCGAACTTCTTACTAAGTAACTTCTTACTTTTACTGAAATATCTACATTTACACTAAAAAGATTGAAATAAAAAAATTTTTGGAAAAAAAAAAAAAATAGAACCGACTTCAAAATTGCGCTAAAAAGTGAAAAATAATTTTATTCTTTAAACATCATCGATAATACTTTTAAACAAAATTTTTGAAGTTGGCGCAAAAACGATAGATAAGATCATTCGCAGCCATAACTCAACTACAACTATAAATTTATAGCCAGGCCTAGTTTCTTCACTACCACATACATTATGCATTGATAACAGCATATTTGAGTAATGATATAAATGTTTCGTTCCTAACTTTGGATGATTTTCTGAAAAAAGTATGAACGAAGCATCGTTACACTGGATTTCACTTTTTGTTTTTGCGCCAACTTCAAAAAATTTGTTTAAAAGTATTATCGATGGTGTTTAAAGAATAAAATTATTTTTCACTTTTTTAGAGCAATTTTGAAGTTGGTTCTATTTTTTTTTTCAAAATTTTTACTAAGCTTTGTTTTTTTTTTGCTATGACAAGAAGGGGCATGTGAAGCGTCCAAAATTTTGGCATGTATACTTTTGTTTGTAAATTTCTACTACAGCAGAAACAAAAGTGTTGACTTAATATTATAAACTCATTTTTTGCTTATATTTTCGAACAAGTACAGTATTTATTGTTAATGGAAACTTTCTGAGACTTTTGGAATAGATTTTGTAATTATTAACCCAGCTTCGATACCGTGGAAAGGTAAAATGCTATGCTATTATTGATCCTTAAAGTGGAATATCGCAAGCGTAGCTCGTTCTTGAAATGCATACAAGTTTCGATTATTTTGTCAAAAGTAAATTTAATATCAGGACACGACTGTTCAGGATAAATCTTTAACAAATTTTCGTTGGAGTATACTGATTTTCATTTAGTATTTATTACTATTATTGTGATATCTGTGAATTTTTTTTCTAGTCGTCAGTTATTCTGGATGCCTGTATAGAGTAATGAAGGAACAATTAGATGATTGAATAAGATCCGTTAAATGCATTTACTGGTAGTTGTTCTTTTTTCCAAATCATTCAACAAGTTTGATATAGTAAAGTATTTTACTAAAAAAAAATACATACACAAGTTTGTTGAATAATTAGTCTGTACAACAATTTTCTCCCTGTGTTTTAAACCACGGAATTAATTAGATTCTATCATAAAAATAATGTAATTTAAATTCAATACCTTTGTTAAATCTAAACATATTTAACTTGTTGCAGGTACGGGATATTTGATCCATTGTCCTGAATTCTTACTTCATCATTATTTTACTGACAGCACTTAGACTTCAACAAAACTATTTATTAAAAACAAATTAAAACATGGTTAGTTTACACACGCGTGAAGAAAAATGAAAAAACAAATCCTGACTACCACAACACTGGCACATTTATTTTATACTTTAGACAACACTGTTGCCACACCAAAAGTAAAGGCATTAGAAAAATAGAACAAGGTTAATTTGCATAAACATTAATAATTTAACAACGTTAGTAATTAAACCTGAACACAAAACATTGAGAATATTCTACAATTCAAATTCTCTATTTTCAGTTCTAACAACCTTCATTTATTTGATACTTCCGGAAGCAATGTACGATACTAATATCGATACTTTTCGATACAAATGTCGAAAATATTAGATTCGGTACGTTATCGACATTGGAAAATATTTAAAGTGAGTGGTAGCAGAATGTCCCTCTGACATCCCTCAGGCATGCTATTAATTTAAAGGTAATAAGAAGATCAAATGATTAATGCAAGCAAGAATTAAAGCGGTTGCTTTACAGCATTATTTCATAAAGCAAAGCTACGAAAGTTATGTCTTTTATATCTTTCATTTTGTTTCACTAGTTTACTTTTTTAATTAAAAAGAAAAATATATATATCTTTTGAATTATTAACAAAAATAAAAAAAATAAAAAAAAGAAAGAAAGAAAGAAAGAAAGAAAAGGGGGAAAAAGAGACTTTAGAAGGGGAAAAGGAACGGCAAATACAAAATTTTAGTCGAAACAGTTTGATTTCTCTGCAAAAAGGTGTTTGCTTTTTTTTTTTTTTTTGGTTTTTTGCTCTTTTAATAATCTATGAGAAAAGCTAAAGCTTGCTGTGAACAAATAAATTCAGCTAAAAATCTTCTTAAAATGTGTCAGATGAAACACTAAGTTCGACTCACACCGAATTGAGTTTAAATAGAATATGATTATTTTAGTTGAAACATTAACTTAATATCGTAGTATAAATGAAATTTTCTAAATACAGTCTGAGTTCCAGAACAGAATTTCGAACCACAATCATAATTTATTCGTAACAAACATTGTAGCTATTACTTCATACTCTTCCAAAAACCGTAGTTAATCTTTTACTAAGAAATTTAGTCTAAACATTAGAAGCTTACTCAAATCAGTTCTTTATTGTTTTGAACTTCAAAAACAAAACAGGATTTCACGTATAAAATGCTAAATGGTATAATCAATGAATAGTAAAAATAGGGTCCTTTTAAAACAGATGATAGATATATTCTGTTAGCCAGTTTTGTATTAAATTTCATACACAGAATTTTTAATAGCAAAAATTATGTACACAATTAAATTCTAAAATACTTTTATTTTCTTAATTAAAAAAAAAAAAAGCTAGAATCCTTTTCCGCATAAACGACAAAAGTACTACAACTTCCGCTGAAACCCAAGTCCCCAAGCAATGAGTTAAAGTCATTTTCCTGGAGTGGGAGAAATTTTATTGCGTGTGTATGTGTGCTTCCGGCTTTTAACGAATTCATCCAGTTTGAATTTAGCTTCGTTGAATAGCCAGCTTGAAAAATATATTAATGAGAATGCTTTGTTTCTTGCTTGTCTGATTTGCAGTTACCCCATTTCCTCTCTATTTTGCGTCAACGGAACGCTTGAGTCGGAAATGATTACAAAAGAATTGGTTCAAGAACTCTTTCTATCTCTCTCGCTGTGTCGATTTCTTCATTCCTATACTAAAATTGACGCTTAAAGATGGTTAAACTAAAGTACTGTTAACTTTAAAGTGTTAGATTTAGTGCTTTTTTGTGAGAGTTCATTATTTTACTAGAAAGTCGTCCGTCAAGGTATGATGGATGAAAATTGCTTCTACATTGGAACGAAGCCATTGCCTCTTTGGTGATATTTTGATAGTTGAAATTTTAACCTCAACTCCAGTGGATTAACCTAAAACTTCAGTAGATAGCGTTAAATATTCAGTAAATTACCACCCATTAGCCAGGGCTAAAGCAGAAATACATGAAATACACCGCCAGCTCAGTCATTTCCAGCCGAGGACTGCAGTTTCGTGCTTATTAGCACTCATATGCCCGGCATAGGAAAGTGACTGAGTTGGAAATGGAAAACATCTTAAGGTAACCAAGAGTGCCAAACAAACTGCTAGCTAAAATAGAATTAGCACAGACCAGACGAGTAACCGAAGCAATGGTTCGGTTCAACTCGAAGATTGATGGCAAGGCATGGTATATTCAGTAAATTACCGCCAATCAGCCAGGGCTAAAGCAGAAATACATGAGATACAAAACCAGATCAGTTATTTCCAGCCGAGGACTGCAGTTTCGTGCTTATTAACACTCATCAGCCCGGCATAGGAAAGTGACTGCTGGAGATGGAAAACCTCTTAATTAATGGTTAATTAATCCTACAGCTATATTTAATCGAAAAATACCATCATTGTACAAATTAAAGACGCTATATGCACACTTTTCCACTTTTGCTCAAGTATATTAAAATTAATGGGCTGTAGTGTATCACATAAAAAAAAAACGTGGGTGTCAAGAAAAACACTTTTCCATGACCTTTTCTTTCGGATCATATTTTTTCAAAGGCATTGCTTCATAACATGTTCGTCCGTAAGTCCCACAGTCCCACATAAATGCATCAAAGTCCTTTTTCGTTAGCTAAGAGTACGTACATAGTTTCTACGGCTTCTAACTCCTTAAGGAAGCACGCATTACTTGCTCTTATTTTATCTGTAGGCGGTTGTGAAAGATGAAGAAGTAAGGGTTTTACGGCTTTTCTAGGAACATCGCTAAATTATTGTTCTTGGGAAAGTAACATTAGTTTCGTTATCTTGCCTTACCACGCTAGATCTAGTTATGGTCATGATAAAAATAAAATGCACTTGTAATGAAAAAAAAAAAATGTTTTGAAAAATAGTCTAGTGTGAGCTGTTGAATCTTTGAAATGTACCGTTTCTCTTTACAAAATTAGGAATGGAAACGGAAAGAATTTAAGCATAAGCTACTCAGTAATTATTCGAAGAAACAACAAGCAAAATTCTGTTTCAAGTATTTTTCATTCATTTATTTCTTTAATCTCAGATCCATAAAAAAATTAAATTAACTAAATAAATAAAATATAAAAAAAGAGCAAATGTAAATTCAATCAATCGGACAGAGACATTTTTCTTTTTTTTCAAAATTGAAAAGATTATCTATTCTCCGTTTGAATAAATTTATAAATTAAATGTTGTTTGGCACCAATTTGCAATGAACACATTTTATACATGTGCATCAAATTTTTCAGAGATTCTTCAGAACCTAATACCACTTACAGAACATAGTACCTAATAGCTCGTTTTTCTGTTTTTTAGGTAGATACACACACACTTACCACACATACACTATACACAGTGAACACTATCTGACCGACCACCTCTATTAAGCGAACACCTCTTCAAACGACTAAAATTTGATGACCGAATTTTTCTTTGTCAATTTCATGCTAACTTGCGTTCCATTAAGCGACTACTTACAAATAAATTCCCTATCTCTCAAAACATTCATTTTTTTCCTACAAAGAAAAAAAAAAGTTTCCTTAGAATCGAGTGAATTTTTTTTTAAATCACAAAAACAGTGTGAGTTGCTTTATTTGCGATGTTAAGAAGACCCATATACTATCAGGCATGTTTGTATGTATGTGCCATTTTCTTAAAAATTCTTCCAGGAGGTTTCCGAGAACATGCGATTTAGGTTGACTTCGCATGATTTCCTGGATGAAGCAGATTACCTCCTTGATGAGACAGGAGTAAAGTGACATTATATTTTTAAAAAAGCGGTTCCCCATTCCAGTTTTGATTACATTCCTTTCAATTTTCTAACTTTATTATTTTTACCTGAAAACCAAAAAAAAAAACCTGCTTAGCCAATGCTGGAAATTGGATTTTTTTTTTCTATTTTTGGTTATTTACAGAAAGTAAAAACGTCGCCTAGTCAAATGACGTACCTGCAATGGAGAAATATCAAGAATTGTACCTTCAAATGCAAAGAAAGGGGAATGTTTTCATGAGCGTTTGAGATGTAAAATTGCATAAAACAGTATCGAACATGCAGGGTATCTGCTACATTTCAAGTTTTATAATCCATGACTTTCCCCGACTTTCCATGACTTCTGCGCGTAACTTTCCATGACTCACGGGATGCAATTTTTCCAGAAAAACATTAGTTTTTCACAAGAACATTTAAATTTGTGTTTTGTGAAAATTAAATTGCAATCATTAAATCAATGCTTCGGACATATGTTTATAAAAATTGAAATCAAAGTGTAATGTAACTAGCTCAGCAACTATTATAACTAAAAAACAATTTATGCAACAATGACTACTGATACGCATGGAATAATTGGAGTTTCATTTTAATTATTTTGCTAACAAGGAAATCTATATATGTATACATTAGAGAGACGGTGTTTGTTTCTTTGTTTGTTTGTTTTTACCCGATGGCCAGAAGACCCCAAAGCACCTACAGCTCGGAAACTTGGCACAAAAATCGAACGTATCCCGGGCCCGTGCACCTCGAAGCCGAAATTCTTAATTTCTAATTAGTTATTTCTTACATAAATGTTTTATGTGATTTTTAGACCTTTTTGTGTTCAATTCGTCACCCCCCCCCCAACCAATAACGCCAGGAAAATATTTTTTGCACCATAGTGTAAGAAATTTAATTTCAAATATGACGTCTGAAAAAATTTTAAACATTGACAAAATTTGGAATTTTTTATGAATTTTTGAAGAAAACCCTTTATTTTACGTTTTTTCCCGGTTTTAAATTTTTTCTAAACCCCCCCCAAAAGTATTAGATATTTCTTTCTGAAAATTTAGTATGTAGTAGTCAAAACATGTCTCTCGCTTCAGAAAAAAAAGTTTTCAAAAATACGCGATAGCTTAAAAAAAAATGAAATTTTGAAAAAAACCTTTTTTTCGCTTTTTCCTAGGTTTAATTCTTTCTAAACCCATCCTACAAAATGTATGAGAGATTTCTTTCTGAAAATTTAGTATGAAGTAGACAAGACATTTCACATTAAGATTTTTTTTTTTTTTTTTTCAAAAATATGCAGAGTAGCTTTTTTTTTACATTTTTTTTTTTTAAATTCAAAATGACACATTTTATCTTCTACGTCGTTCCGAGTAAGGGGAAAAAATTCTTCTACATTCTGTAACGTCATCAGTGACGCCATGCCTGGATTGAACGTTTCGCTGTGTCTTTTTATTGCCTCGGCTTACGGGTGCGGTTGAATAGTAGAACCGGTGGTTTCTTGATTTGGTTGTTGCGATGTTGTCATATTTGTTTACGGATACTCATTGTGCTAATGTTAATTGATTTTCTTTTTGATTTGAAAGTCGCTAGGCGAATTTGGCGATAAACAATGGAGTTGCGGATTATTTGTTTATTTTGCAAAATATTTTTGATTGGAAAGCATTGCGTTTAGTTTTTTTAAAGGGCGTTCACGTATTTTAGTTTAAAAATATGATTACTGGTGAGCTGACATCAGACGGGAGGGGAGGGGGGGGGGTATTTTTTTTATTCTAGAGTTTTTTTTTTCCTTTCTCAAACGATAGCTTTTCAATAGTTAAATTTTTCATACGGGGTACGGGACATCCTTTTTGGTCTCGATGTACCGTGCTTTTTAATCGCAATCGCTTATCAGCCAGAGTTCGCGTCGCTAGCTAATTGGGTGGGTTACTGTAGCGTGGTCGCTTCCGCCGGACATGTCGCTATATCTGTTTTATGTTACATATTCGTGTACTTAATTTAAATAAAATAGTGAGGTGTTTCTATTTTTTTTATGCAAACGCTACTTTTTGCAAACTATGGGGAACAAGGAGAGAGCTTTTTGTTTGCACTTTTTAATTAAAAGAATAAAGCGCAGCTTTTTGGAATAATCTTGGTTTATATTAAGAAATGGGCGGGGAGGTTAAAATAAATAGAGTCAGATAAAAAAAAAATTAGAGATAGATCGTATAGGTAGATAGCCGCCGAAGGCGCCAATTATGGCGTAAAAAGGTGAATGACACAAAACGCAACTGGAATTAGGTATAGGAAATACGAAAAAGATAGATATAGATTAATTAATACCGCTGCCAAATTTATTTAAACAGCCGCTGTAGGCGGCGAGCTTGGCATAAAACCGGGAGGGGGGGAGGCACGGGCATCGCCGTGCGGGTACTGCTAGTAATAAGAATGATCTTTAAGTACTCAAACACTCTTAAATGATCTAAAATTTAAAAACCAATGGAGTCATTTTCAGAATATACTTTCTCTATAAACCTGCAGAAAAATATCAGAACATAAGTTGTTTAGAAGTGGAAGATACTAATTTAAATTGTATAAGCATTCTTTAAAATTTTGACATTCTCGCCGAAGAATAGAAATTCGAATTTCTTCCATATTAAAAAAAAAAAAAAAACTATAAATATTCTGAGATAGATTTTACTGCAAAATCTTCAGAATATGTCATCACGGATAAAAATAAACAAATAAAAATGTTTTGAAACGTGCTAAGGTTTTCTCTGTAACAAATGAATTCAACATGCTTGTAAATGTAAAAACAAATGTATGAGAAAAAAGGACAGAAGTTTCAAAAATATTTTATCAACAAAGAAATTAGAAGCAGCTAAAACACGTCTGAAAAAAGCAGAGGACATACAAGCGTATGCATTTGGATTTCGGTTGCATACGTATTTGAAGCAAAAAAGAAAAACTCTGAAATAGTACCGAGTAAAGGAATATTTCTGAAAAAGATATTTTAACAACAGTGAAAAAAAAACCCCTAAGAATGATTTTCTAAAGCAAATGGATATTTACTTAAATATATTCTTAAACTGACATTGTATTTTTGAAAGCTACCATTTTTAACAACAATAGAATATATGAATTTTATCATGGAGAATCTATAATATTTGCTCAAAATACTTTTTTTTATATATATTTTTTGTAGTGTAAAATGGTTTGAACATAATTTAAACCATTTTATTGCTGTCATAAAGGGATCGTTTCCGAAATTTTAAAAGTATTTTTTTCTGAAAGAGCATGCTTAAAAACATAGGATCTGACCATTTTTTAAATAATTTGTTTACGTCTAATATTTTAAAAAAATTATTTAAATCGCAGCGCTTTCATTGTTTACATTTCTTGCCGATGACATCACAAATGAAGAAATGCCTTTCTGTGTTGCCATTCACAAAAAAAGAAAATTTAATTCGCATCTTTACTCACGTGTATTGGCAACGATATGGTTGATAGCAAGCGCAGAGCGCAATTTTAATTCACTGCTGGATTATCATAACGTGGAAGCGTTGTAGAAAGATGCGGCAAAGTGCATCATTTGTGACGTCATCAAACCACGTCTTGTTTGAAAAATCGGAATTTTTAAACAATTAATTTAAAAAACACTGTTGGGAAATTGAAAGTATTTTCTGGGTCTATGTTCTTTTTTTTGCTCATTCTATCCACTTCAATGACTAAAAGAAATACTTTTCACTAAAGGAAACCACCCCATTCTATTTTAAAAAGATTTTTAATATTATTGAGCATACAAATCTTGCTCTTTTACGAGGAGAAAGATTCAAGCTCTTATCTACGGAAATCCTTTTCTTTTCCATAGTGATCATTTTATCAAGTAAAATGTCTGATGTTACTCTTTTTAGACAGCAGCAAGAACATTTGCAGTTAATTTTGTATTAGAAAATGCATTTTTATTCATTGTTTATTATGTTAGGTTCAGCATGGAACAAAAGAAAAAGATGCACAACAGTAGGAAGACCGCAATTGTCATAATAATAAATTTTTTAGGCATATTTTATCGATATACGCATAAACACACACACACACACAACCACACACACACCTACCCCACGCACATACATACACACCTACCCACGCACATACATACACACCTACCCACATCTGCACATACACACTCCTACCCACACCTGCACATACACACACCTACCCACACCTACATATAACACACCTAAACCACACATACACACACCTACCCACACATACATACACACACACCTATCCACACATACACACACACACCTACCCACAAATACACATACCTACCCCACACATACACACACCTACAAACACCTACATAGACCTACACACATACACACTCACACACACATACAGCAGCGTTCATACGTTCTCTTTAATACTTGTTTTAATTTGGTCACTGCAGAGTCCAATACATATTGACTTATTATACGTTTTTTCATTTATACCTTTTTTCATGCAGTCCCTTGAAAAACGTATAAAGGGTGTTTTACTACAAGTAAAACATTTCAAATGTTTTTTTTTCAAAAATTGAAAGAATTTAAAGACGTAAAATACAACCAAATACGTAGGTACTGTAATATCAGCGCGAAGCTGCTAGAAACAAAAACAGTACAAACATATGCAGAAAAAACATGAAATATCAAGAAACAAAAAATGCTAAAAATAAAAAAAATTGAAGATACTAAAAAGGAGAGGAAAAAATCAAATATAAAAATAACACCAAATTATTAAGTACCTATTTCAAAATATCAATTTTGATTAAAAGATAGAGCAATATTTCATTGAAAGTGGTAAAAGTACAAATTTTATCTTTCTAAGTTCTCCAACACTGAATAAATTTTAAAAACTTCCTTTAATGATGCTTTTTCTTTCTGTTAATTACTTATCCAGTGAAATAGGACAAGTTCTATTTAACCAGCTTTCCTTGCGAGTATGATCATTCGTGGCTACTAACGAAGCAATTAGCTGGAAATGTTTTTTTCTCGCTTAAAAGCTTTTTTTAACAGATACTCCTGCTAAATTAAACAAATTTCGTATCATTTACTTTCTGATTCTCGGCACTTTTTGAAGAATTCGATTTTTTTTGCACGGTACCCCCGTCTCTCTCTATAACAAAGTGAAAGCACTTATTTTCGCTAAAATGAAGATAGTAGCCATTTCACGAGCAGAAAATTCAGCGAGATTTATATGAAAACTACGGTAATAAAAAAAATTTCTATGGAAGTAAAAAAATATTTCTCGAGATTCGAATTTTTGCGATAACGAAGGGTTTGCGAAAATGAATGCTTTTACCGCATATTACTTACATATTGGGATAATTTTCTCAATTCGTTAACTTTTGTGTCCTAATGCTATATTTTTCAACTAAATATTTATTTTCAATATTTAATGACATATTTTACTTAAACTACTCACAAAGAGTTTTAACAATGTGGATCAGTTACATTTTGTGTTCAAATTTTATCTGTAAAAAGTAGAGTGCAGGTGAAATGTCATTTATGTCCCATGTCCTCAACACACATTTGTCAACTTTTGAACAAATTTATTGCGTTATGAAAGGGTCAAAAAAATAAATAAATACATATGCACTGTGATATAGTTTAACTGTATAATTGAATGTGCCAAACCAATATTCATCAATTTATTTATACATATCAAAAATACAGCATTTTGTATGTATCCCCAGATTCTGTGTTAATACTACCCCAAGGAAAAACAAGCAGTTCCGTCAAGAACTAAACAAACCTACTTTGCCGTGTACCAATATCGACTTTCTAGTATCTGATCAATATTCTCAAAATTAGCTAAACTCACAAATTATTTCAAACATGTAAGTATTTTTTTAACATCTTAAGCAGATTTCTAGAAATAAAATATGCTTCGCTCATCTAAAGAATTTGATGCTTAAAAACAGATAAACAAACAGATAAAGTAGAAGCAGCTTTTAAACAAAAAGCAGCTAATGCATTTTTTTCATCAAAAATTTTTTTAACTGCTTTCAAAAAGAAAAAAATAGAATTAAAATTAGCAAGCTCAATCAAAAAAAAAAATTGTTTTTTCCCCCCTGTTGCCAAAAAAATAATTTTAAAATAAATTAATGTACTTTTAAAAATAAATAAAAACAATAAAATAATCTTCAAGAAGTAATTCTCATTGTCGAAAAAAATAAGAATGATAAAATAAAAATAATAAAAAATCGTCTGCCCATTTCTTTATGCAGAAACATAAAAAGACTCCTAATTTCTCCGCCAAAAACTAAATAAATAAATTAAAACTTTAGAGTGGAAATAAAAACAAATCATATTAACAATAATTATTTTCAAATAAAAATCATGGCTGCGGAGTCAATCTTATTTTGGGACAAAAGAGTCAAATTCGGGAGCCGAAGGTTTTTAATTTGAAGACTTGGAGTTGGAATCGGTCACTTTCTCTTAAAGTCCACAACTCTACCAATGTTTGCGGACTCGGAATCGGAGTCGATTTTTCAAGAGTCAGAGTCAGTGATAATTTTTTGCCGAAGCTCGAGTCAGTGTCGAAGGCGGGGAGTCGGAGTTCGACTAATTTTCGGGCACAGGAGTCGGAGTTGGAGTCAGGTGCCCCAAAATTCTCGGAGTCGGAGTCAGTAGTTTGTCGTCAAGAGCTGTTTTCAACAAAATTTGTTTTAAGTTAATCCGCCTTTAAGTTCGGAATCTATACTGACTTTCAGTTTCCCCCCGCAGGCGCTAATGTTAAAGGATTTGAACAGTTCAAAACTGAACAGAAGATTGTTCAAATCAAAAGATATTTTTAATGTATGTCCTTCATCAAGATCCAGCAATGTTTGTTTGAAGCAAATTAGCCTCCAAGTTCAGGATTTATATTTACCCTCGAAATTCTCCGTAGAAGCTAATGTTAAGTTTTTTTGAACTGTTCAAAACTGAACGAAAAATTGTTTAAATCAAAAAATAAAATATGGTAAAAAGATGTCCTAGCCGAGATCTTTCGAAAAAAAAAAGAAAAGAAAAAAATGGGTTGAATCTGACCATTTACTCAAAAGTTATTGGAGGGGGGGTGGGGGAGAACCGACAGACAGACATTTTTCCCCATCCATTACCCTACTTTCCAATTTTTAATTTTTCGATACTTATTTAATTATGTAATTTATTTTTGACTTTTTTGAGCAATCACGATTGCTTATTGCTTTCATTTGACTGTTTTTGGCGTGCTATCATTTTTCCCACCGGCGCGGTGCCACCCTCTGCCAGCACCACCCGTCGCGGCGGCCGGCCTCACGATGCTGCTCCTCTAGCGAAAATCATCTCCAGGTTGCGTCCATATCCTACACACACACGCATACATACACGCACCAACACACACGCACACACAAACACATACACACACATACACAAACACATACACACACGCATGCATACACATCACACAAATACACACAACTGCCCACACATTCATGCCTGCACACAGACACAAACACATATGCTTACACACACACACACACAAACACTCATACACACAACTACCCACACACACACACAAACACTCATACACACAACTACCCACACACTCATGACTGCACACAGACACAAACACACATGCCTACACACATACACATACCCCCCCCCCCGCACACACACATACAAACACACACTCGTGATTGCGAAAAACATAATTTGAATTCAAGATGACAAAATTCAAATTCATTTTTTTTCGCGATATTTTAAAGATGCATCAAGCCCTTCTTTCATGCTTTTTTCTTTTTTTTTTCTTTTACTGGGAAAGTAGGCGAAAAAGAGTAATAAAGTTTCATAGGTGGCTAAAAAACAACTTCGGGAATACAAAGAACGTTCTTCTCTGCTGAAAAACAAAATTTAAATGAAGTAACGCATCTTTAAGGGTCTGTGAGCCTTGTTTTATCTTGAAAAATCCATGTGACTTTATTCAATGTCACCTCTTTTCCCCTACCTATCTACCAAGAAATTGAAAATAAGCTAAAAAAATAATTTGCCAAAAGTGTGATTACGTATATTAATAAGCTATGAATAGTTAAATTAAAGTAATGAAAAAGTTTTTCCCCTGTTGGGCCCAAACTACTACTTTGTCATCCCTGTCCCTGTCAGCTTGATTAATTTGGTTTTATCATTTTTTAATTATTTTCTCGAACTTCAAATAGTAATAAGTTAAGAATATTGATCATAACATGAAATATTTTAATATATTTAGTTACATCTAAACTGCCGTGAACTGGTGAACAACTGTATCTGCAAAATTTTTTTTTGAGATATTTGAAGAAATGTGTGTTGGATTCAATACTAATAATAGGAAAACGTGGAATTAGACGTTTTTTCACGCATTTTCTTCAGCGGAACAAAAGTAAGCAAGCTTCTGCAATAAAGCTAATGTACAACGGATTAAAAAAATGCAAAAATATGAAAAATGAAACATGCGAAACTGAAATTTCCTAATCAATATTTTTTAAGTTGTTTAAAATATTTAGTGTTCGAAAGTAGTTTTCATTTATAGAATAGAGCAAAATAAAACAGTAATTTTTTTTTTTCAAAAGTTAACTGCATTTTTGGTACTGTGAAATTCCTTCATATTGTAAGTTAATAAATTTGTTTTCCTGTAGAAAGAGATCCTTTCCAGAAACTAAAGAAGTGTGGTTTGCCAAAAATGGGCTTAAACGAAAGATGGGTTATTTTCTTAATAACAAAAATAGGATACCAGACCTGTAAAGGCAACAAAACAATATTCATCAGTGTTTGTTTTCTCTTCACCTCATGTTAATACAAGAAACACAATAACACCTCTTCCTGATCTACAATTTTCCTGAACTGTGGCAAATCTTGAAACTGCCACCCTTACCATGGGCGACCATACGCAAAATTTTAAGGGTTGGGGGAGGACTCAGATATTTTTTCCGTCGTTTAGCAAGATATTTATCCCATGGAAACCGACTTCAGTAGAGATTAGAGTTATTAAAATTTGACATTTTTAATAACTTATTCATTAATGACTGGAAAAGAAATGTTTTTATATTTTAGCAAAGAAAAAAGTACTAAAAGCAATGAAGTTCTAATTTTTAAAGGGGTTGGTCTTGATCTTCCACTTGTCCCCCCTCCCCCGCATGAGTGCCCATTAGTGATGGGCATAATCGAGATCTTTTGATAATCGAGATCTCGGGAATCGAGTACTTCTGATAATCGAGTGATTGATAATCGAGATCTTTTTAAGTCGATCACTCGAGTGATTGATAATCGAGATCTTTTGAAATCGAGAACTCGAGCGATTGACTTCTCGAGATCTTCCGAATCGAGTACTCGAGCGATTGACTTCTCGAGATCTTCCGAATCGAGTACTCGAGCGATTGACTTCTCGAGATCTTTGAAATCGAGTACTCGAGCGATTGACTTCTCGAGATCTTTTGAATCGAGTACTCGAGCGATTGACTACTCGAGATCTTTTGAATCGAGATCTCGAGATGTTTTAAATCGAGATCTCGAGATGTTTCAAAACGAGATCTCGAGACGTTTGAATCGAGTACTCGAGTAGTTCATTTTCTGAGCTTTTCCAAAATTGAGTTGACTGCTACGGGGGTGCCCACTAAAATGGGGTGGGGCATGGCGCAGCCTGTGCAACTAAAATTTTTAGAGCAGGTTTTTGAGAGGGTTTTTTTAATCTCATTTTCGAAAGGGGGGAGGGGGTCCATGGCGCAGCCTGCGAAACCGAAATTTTTAGAAGCGGTTTTTTTAGAGTTTCTTTTTTTTAAACTCATTTCGGGAGGGGGGGGGGGAGAGCTCTTTCTAGACGGATGCTCCGTAACATTTGAGAGGGTGCGCCATCACCCTGCGAAAGGGGGGAGGTGGACTCCCTTGACTTCAGTTGAATTCCCGAGTTGTTTTGGCAGGGGTGCGCTCGAGATAGGAATGTGACATTTAGCCTACCATTTAGGGGTATAATAAGGGGTGAACCCTCCTGGCTTTTAGAAGTTTTAGGTTAAGTTGGGGGGGGGTTGACACCCCCCTTTTAGAAGGGGAATCAATACCACTTCCCCCAAATTCCATGAAAAATTCTAGTTTTTGCATTTAAGTGGGTCTAGTTTTTTGTTGTTTTCCGATAAAATTAGCAGATACACCTTTTGTCACCTTACCCTCCGGTAAAGTTCGAAATGCAAGCTTGTTTTAGGGGGTCAATTCGATAGATTTTAGTCTTCATTTTGGGGTCGCAATCTTTGGGGGATGCAGGTTCGACTAGATTCCCTGTTAGCTTGTCAGAAACTAGGAGCTCGGCATTTGGGGGACTGAGTGATTTATTCGAACGGTTATGCATTTAAACTAATGATTTTCAGTTATCACGTGATTATTTCGAATGGTTTCGGACTCTCAAACACGAAGTTAATAATGTAAACAAGTAGGGGAATAGTTGCTCTGCGCAAAAGTACTCATTCTTTCCTAGTTTATAGCTTTGTTTTTTTTTTTTTTTTTTTGATGTTCTTGTTGAGAGTAGTTGAGTATATTTATCTGATTAATACATGAGGAGGGAGGGTAAAATATTTCTGATTGCGTTTTCCAGAGGATTGGGATTCCCGGCGCATTGAAAAGTGTACACGTGTGGCTTGAAGTGCATTGAAGTTCATGATTATTTTTTTTTCTTTCTTGATCCGCTCTTTTTTATCTTCTTTTTCATTCGTCGACTTTAGGAATATGCAATAACAGTAAAAGTGTTGGGAGTGAAGTTGAAATGTTTCTGAGTGCATTAAAAAGAAATATTGAAGTTTGTCGTGTGGGATTAATTTTAGCTTCCATTATTCGGCCCAATTTTTAAATAAAAATTACATTTTATACAGATTGTTTTTTTTTTTTTTTTTTGAAATTCCATACGCAAGATATTTGTGACTTCTTGTGTGCGTAGCATTTATTTTCGCGTGGGTAGTTAAATTTAAGTATTTTGCTTGTTTTACTCGCTTCTGTTTATGTCATATTCCTTATAGTTTCGTAAATGTTGATTAGTATATTATTTACTCAACTTAAAAATTTTCAGTCAATTAATGTGCTGATTTTATGGGTTTTTTTTTTTTTTGTAAAGTTGAGGCAAAACTGCTGAAAATGCTTAGGCTCGCTATGGTCCATTTCGGAACTTAAGGTTCCGTAGCTACGTTTTATTTTCCGTGCGCTGGTCCTCAAATAGGTTAAAATTGATTGTCAAGTTTCTCTGAAAAACAAATTACGTATTCGGTTTTCAAATCATCCGAGATGCTCGATAACCGAGCATTCCACAACAAACAATATATTATACAAGAGAGAGCGCGGGGGAGGGGGGGTAAATGGCGCAGACCGCGCCATTGAAGTTTTGAAGAGGAGAGGGTAACTTAAGCGGGCTTTAATTTATTTTAGGGGGTTTAACGTCGCATTTGAGGGATGAGTGTCATCGTCATGGGGGGGGGGGGGCACCACTGAATTATAAAAACTTTGCGTTTAAACATTTCATAAACGTTTTAACATGGCTGTCACAGCGTTAACAATCGCTTTAAAACGTTTACTCAACGAAGTGTGCTCTCTGAGTAACCCCATTAGAAAAAAAGCAGAAGCAAATATTTGATTCAATAACTTTATAAAATGACAGGGGTGACACAATTGAGAAGCAATTATTTGATTCTAAAACCTTATAGAATGACAGGGGTGTCCATCCGTCCCCTGTGCGAGCTTTTTATGACAATCCCCCCTCCCCTAAGAAACGATAATCCGAAAAAGGGCTAAGACTACATTAAATTTTCAATTACACGGTTTGTACCATACCGGTCAAGGGCGCCCATATGCAAAATTTTAAGGGGGGGGGGGGCTCAGATATTTTCTCCATGGTTTAATAGGATATTTTCCCCATAGAAACCGATTTCAGTACAGATTAGAGTTATTAAAATTTGACATTTTTAATAACTTATTGATTAATTGCTGGAGAAGAAATGATTTTACATTTTTGCAAAAAAAAAAAAAAAAGTACTAAAAGCAAGGATGTCCTAATTTCAAAGAAGGGGGAGGGGACTTGAGCCCCCACTTGCCCCCCCCCCATATGGAAGCCCTTGATACCGGTTTAATATATTTTTAAGTTTAACAACTCTCAAGTTTAAACCTGCTAGTGTCGCCCAACGACTTGCCCATATTATCATTATCCCTCACTTTTTAATAAAAATTGTACATACGTACGTATTTAATCTTAATAACCGTCAAGTTCAAAACAGTATGGAAAGCGTTTCTCTATCCTTTGCTTCAAGATTTCACCACCGGATCACACCAGGGGCGGATACAGAAAACCATTTGAAGGGGGTGGGGGTCATGCTGAAGAAAGCCCTCCCCCATGAACGAAATTCCCGTTTTAAGTACGAAAAAATTCTGAAACTTTTTTGGGGGTCAATAAAAGCCCCAAATCGGTCAGGAATAAGGCACATAATTGGGGATAAACGTTGCAAATTAATTTCATAAGCAATAAAACAAAGTAGTAGTTCAAATATTTTCTTTGAAAAATAATTGATGTATTGAAAAGATAAGATACTGTCATCGTTTGCATTTTATGCATAAATTATTTGAACACAATGTGCACGGATACTATTCTCGAAAGTTCAGGGGGGGGGGTGTCATGACCCCCACGACCCTCCATTGTATCCGCCACTCACACAACACATGCCCCTCCATAAATCTGCTCATATGATAATTAACAATTTTCGTTCTAAAAATATCGTTCGATTATTAAGGAATCTCTCAATTATCGAAAATTCGAAGCCAAACATGCAACTATTACCCCATTCGAATAAAGCAAGAGAAAAGCAATCATTCGATTTTAAAAATCATTCCAAATCTATCCATTTCAACAGCAAATAGCACCACCTATGAAAGCTCTTCCCCCAAGAGCAATACCCCCAAAAGAGACAAAATCCCCTAAAAATTACAATCCCGCAGTTTACGTCAAAACTCCCTCCCCCCCTCTTATTTGCACCCATAGTAATGAATTACACGAGAAGTTAACCACTTGTTTTATTAAGAAATAACTAAGTACCTTTGTGCCGAGAAGTAACATGAAATAACAAACGTTTTGTATCCCAAATATACAGAGTTCTGCAGAAACGTGTTTTGGAGTTTTAAGGTACCCTTTTTTTCAACAAAATAGTAAGCTTTTACATATAAAGGGCCATTCCTTTGTTACATATGGATGATTTTGGCCATTTTTGACCCTTTACCCCCATGTAAGGGTACATAAGGTTTTTCAAACCCCTCCCCCTATTCTTACGTAAGATTCCATTTCGTTTTTAGAAATAATGAAATATCTAATCTAATATTACTGGAATCGAAATTTAATTCACTATTATTAAATTAAACCTTTTTGCGTGAAGAAATATTTACTAAAAAGTTGGAATCTAGACTGAATGTGTTTTCGACATTTTTTTGTATATGATGCGATAGTAGTTTAAAATAAAACATGCCATACATAGTGCAATTCTTTTATTATGTTTTACATAATTAATTCTTCGTAAAACAAATAAAAAAGTCATCCTAATACGTTTTTATTTTCCAGATGCAAATGAAACATCGGCTTGGAAAATACTGCTTAAGAATGCGTTTGAACCCCTCCCCCCCCCAAAGTATGCAGACATTTTCCCCACCCCCACCCCCCACGGGACCCTTACGTAATTAATGAATGGTCCGTAAAGACATCCAGTAATGTCCTTACATCCACAATCTCACTATTTTGCGTTGAAAAAAGGGTTCCTTGAAACCCCGAAACACGTGTGTGCAGTGATCTGTATATTTGGGCTCCAAAACGTTTGTTATTGCCTATTACACTTGTATCAGTACCCAATCGTATAGTCGAAGGTGAACGTAAGGGGGGAAGACGTCCCCTCAGGTTTTCAACTTAAGTATTCCCCCTTTTTACCTGAACTATAATTTTAATGCCTCTCAAGTTAGAACCTTATATAAACGCCTCCAACCTTTACTTCCACCACCGGGAGACACAACTCATGTCTCCCACAGACCCGTCCATGTGTTTATTCATTAACACCTTTCGCTCAAAACATATCATTAGACTACCAAGCATCCCCAAAGAATCATTTGATAATCAAGCATTCAACAGTATACATTCGATTATAACACTATTCGAATGAAACATTCGAAAGGCAATTATTTGATTGTAATACCATTTAGATCGCAAGGGGATCTATTCCTCAAGTGTACTGGCACACTTTTTAAAATTAGGGATCCTCTCTCCCCCTCAAGAAGGACACTCCCTAAAAAAGTCTAACGTCCATTAGGAATTTCAATGGCTCAGTCTGCGCAATGACTCACCTCCCCTGTGGGTTCCTCAGCGCAGTCCGTCTTTCTGGGAGAAGGGTTAAAAGGTTTCAATGCAAATTTTTTCGGAAGACAGAAATGCTCATTCATAAGTAAAATCATTAACTTTTCAAAGCCAGCCCTTTGACCGTCTAAATGACGGATCCGCCCCTGCAACTAAAACACTTCAGAAGCAAGGGTGCTCACCCGCCCTGAGGTCAAGCCCCCCCCCACCCTCAATATCGCAGAGACCTCCCCCCAACAAATGAGAAAAATACCCCTTTAAACACCCCCCCTAAAAATGTCAATAGCACAGTCTGCGCCATGACCCCCCCCCCCCTCCATAGGTGGGCACCCTTGTCAGAAGTCAAATATATTGAGAGGTTCATTCGATTATCAAATCGATCGAAGAATAACACTGCTCGAGTGATTGACATCTCGAGAACTCAACATCTCGAGAAGTTCAAAGCGAGAACTCGAGCAGTTGATCGCTCGAGTTCTCAGAAAGTGATAATCGAGAACTCGAGAAGTTCATCGCTCGAGAACTCGAAAAGTGATAATCGAGTACTCGAGAAGTTCATCGCTCGAGAACTCGAGAAGTGATAATCGAGAACTCGAGATACGATAATCGAGAACTCGTGGTAATCGAGTTCTCGAATGATCTTGAATAATCGAGTGATTCGATTATGAGAACTCGATTATGCCCATCACTAGTGCCCATGACCTCTACCCATTTTCCTTAAAAAAATTACTTTGAGCATTAAAATAAAAAGAAAAAAACAAATTAAAAAAGGGGATGAATTTGCCGCCTCCCATAAGTTGCCATGTGGGGCAAGGTTTGTTCCCTCCTAGATTCGGCACTGACAACGCTGTTGTCAAATAAACATAACAAGTCAATCTGGCTAAATTTTTATAGCAGAAAATATGTAAAGTCTAAAATTAATAAAACACCTTTTTGACAAACTGCAACTGAAATAAAATTTTAAAGTAAGGCCTAAGCTTCACATTACCTGACTAGAACACAATACATGAGCTATATGTTTCTTCGCTGAAAATATTCAGTTGCTCTTTTCTTACACTTTGGAAAACTGGGAAAGGAAAGAGATGAATTTGCAGAATTTGCTCTGATATGTTTTCAAAATAGGAACTGCAAAATATCCTGGAATTTTCGAGACGCACTCGACATAAATACGGTTGTCATGGTAATTTCCAAGAATTTTTAGAAGGATTTAAAATCCTTCCTGTGCTCCCGCTTTTTCATCGAAAGCTTAAGATTGCTGGTTTTGTTAAACGGCAAGAAAGGTGATCCAAAAATCGAATTTTTCAGCTTTAAATAGATGGTTCTATTCATTGTTGGCGTATCCAATTTATAATTCCGTTTATGGATTAGAAATAGAATTTTCCGAAAGTAAATACTTCAATTCAAATTCTCTCCCGTATAATTTCAAAGCAAGAATTTAAAGCGACTTTCATTTATTTGTTTAATCTCTTTACAAGATCATGTTTTTATATATTCTTTTTTCGTATATGACATTTGAAATTTTAGTTTCGTTTTTTGAACTTTATATGCTTTATGTGTCTCTAAATGAAAAAAGTATCCAAAATGCATTATTTGTCTTTTCATTTTGCCTATAAATACCTTTGAATGCGGTGCATTTACAAATTTAGTACATCCACAAATGTTCGTTTCATGATTGTTTTTGCGTACCATATTAGGAATCAGTATTTATATCAGTATTATATAACAGTAGTTTATATTCAAGTTAATCATAAATAACCCATTTTTTTAACACAAGGATGACCCTTCACAAAGTATAATAATTTAGTATGAATAATTTAGCCATGTCTGGAACTAAAACTAATGAAAAAGTATCAATAAGTGCAAAGTGTTATTCTGATATTTTTTAAATTCGTTTTAATTTTCGTAAGGTTATCCAACTAAACAATGTAGTTTTCGGGAAATATTTTAGGCAAATTTTACATCCGGTCTTTCAAAATATCCATTCTGACGATCCACTAGTAAATCACCACGAGTTTTCTCGTGATATCTGTGTGTATGTGCGTACATACGTATATCGCATAACTAGAGATGTAAAATTTCCGGAAATTTTGAAGTGGTGGAAAAAAATCGGTTTTTCACCGACTTTTTTCGGAAAAAATTGGGAAAAAATGGAAAATTTGATTTTTTTTCAAGAGCATCCGTATAGGGGGAACAGGGGGGGGGGGCTCAACCACCCCCTTTGAAATTAGAACTTCCTTGTTTTTAGTACTTTTTTCTTTGCAAAAATGTAAAAACATTTCTTCTCCAGCCGTCAATGAATAAGTTAATTAAAAATGTCAAATTTTAATAACTTTAATCCGCACTAAAATCAGTTTCTATTGGGAAAATATCCTGTTAAACCATGGGGAAAATATCTGAGCCCCCTTTACAATTTCGCATATGGGCGCCCTTGATTTTTTTATGAATAAAAATAGGGTTTCTTAATAGCTCTGTGTTTCTTGGAACTTGTAAAGGGTTAAGCATTAAAAATATATATGAAACCCGCACATCTTCTTTCTCTGCTTGATAGAAATACACATAAAGGAGGGTTTAATAAGAAAAAAACCCTTTTTTTTATAACCGAGAGCTCTCTTGGTGGTAAAACACCAGAAATAAGTCAAGTCGTAGTTCAGCCAATAATATTGGGTAAGGTGCATCTAATCATAACATGGTGCATGGTAAGGTGCATCTAATCATTTTCTGTTTTAGATTGCCTTTGAAACTTGAAATAATAATTGTAATTTTTGAAAATGAAAGCTATTGAGCTTCAATTTTTTCCAATCCAGTCTAAGTCCAAATCAAAACGAAATATGTATGGGTTTTTCTTTTCTTTCCAACAGAAACCGCAAACCAAAATTGCATAATGGTTTTTAAAGCTAAACTAAAATTTAAACTGGAGTTTCAATTCATTCATACAGCCGTCCTAAGCACAGTAGTAAAAGTAGTCATGACTGCACTTTTGAGCAAAACTGAGTTATTATTTTTTTCTCTGCTTCGTATTTTACTTAATAAATAAAATGTTTTTGGGTCATTTGATCAAGAACTATTTCTTTTTATAATTCTGGGGAAAAAAAAACATCTGAATGAACTATATGGAAGAGTCAAACTTTAAAACACAATATCTCAGTTTGAGCTCAACTGCAGATTCCACTTTTGTGCTTCGCATGGCAAAGTACAGGGTGCGGCAAAAAAAAAAAAAAAAAAAAAACCCTCGAACAAAAATTGCGTCATCAAATGTAAGTAAAGTAATTTCATTTTAAAGAGTGTCTTATTTATTTTTGTCTCTCACTTTTTAGAAAATAATTTGCAATATATCTCCTTGTTTATGTATTGTATTGTTTTTTTTTAACAATTTTAAGCGAAAGACTTTCTTTTTTAAAGTTGTTTAACCAAGTAGAACGACAGTTCATTTGCTTGTTGTGCCTCGACAATCAGTACTTGATGCGGTATGCCGCTTCAAGTGGCTTGGAAATGATAGTCGATGTCCAGAAAAAGTACAAAAACGAACAGTGAACATTTCAGTTGATCGTCTGGTCATTTAAAAGTGAGTTCAATGAAATCCACGGGGGATTTCACGGGTTTCCACGAGAGACGTCATTCGTAAGATGGAGAATTTGTGACCGATAAGTGTAACTAACTGCAAAAACAGCTAAAACAGAAGTTTTACGAGTTCCAAAAAGTTCAGGCATTCGTATGACTCCAAAGATGCTAGAAAAGTTTGAGACGTGCTGCAAGTCCATGATAGAAGAAATGCCTTTCACTAATTTACCGTTCAAACAGCTCATAACCCTCCACAACAATAAGATTTGGTTTGTAGACACTCCAAGCACCTTAGAAAATGTTGAACATCGCCAAAATCCAAAGTCAAGCTTTGGGTGTGATAGAATCAGCAGAAGCGACAAAAAAATATCTGTTTTTGTGGATGAGGGTCATAAATGAATCAAAACTGTACCAGAAAGTCATTTTAGAAGCTATTATACTTCTGTGGACCAAAGAGCACTTCAGCACAGCAATGTAAACTGGACATTTCAATTTGATTCCACACTAGTTCATACGGCCAAAAAGACAAGAGTGGTGCAAGGCGCATTGTTTTTGACATGATATCAACTTTAGTGTGGACGCTAGACCTCAATCCCATTTATTACACTGTATGGCCTGTTTTAGAATCAATGGTCTACTTTAAAATACACATAAGTTTGAACTCTAAATCAATTGCTTTATAGGGAATAGGATTGATTAAAGGACTTGCGGCCCTTGAATGAAAATTTCAATAAGCAGTTGCCCTCTGTATTACTTCAAAAAGCGACCAGTTTAAAACCAATTAAATTTATTGATTTATAAAGGTCTTCTCACATTATTACTTTTTTAATTATTTTTTGTGTTTTGTTAATTTATTTATTTTTAATAAAGTTACATGGAAAATTGCTTGCCTTTTTAATTTTGTTTTGCAAAAAAGTAATATTAAATCTTTTTTGATCTATATGGAAATTATATTATCATACAACAACTTGCATTACCAAAGTTAGACAATATTTTAACATACAAGGAGGGGGTGGGGGGAAGAAATCGCATCAGAATTTAAGTATGAGAAATTTCTAATCACTTTTTGCTGAAAATTTCAGTTAAAACTTCCTGAAAAGTTGATTGTTTTCATTTTTTCAATTTTCCGGAATGGAAAATGAACCCCTTCGAAAAAGGAAACGGCTTTTTCCGTTTTTTTTTCCGGATATTTTCCAGTTTTTTTTCCGACTGTTTTCATCTTTACGCATAACTCAAGAACAGTATACATTACACAGTTGAAACTACAGGTTGCATTTGGAACCTTTCAGGAGCAAAGTGCTTATAGCACCAGCGGCACCCAATAGGGAGCCGAAAATTCATTCCTTAGCCAAGGTGAAAAAATTGGCACCCTCAACCCAACGTGGGTGAAAAGATGAAATTCTGGGATCCTGTTCCTTCCCGCCGGGTTGTGTGCGTTTTTGCATTCCATTGTGTTCTACTTATTAATTTCATCTATGATGTACGAGGTCTTGGTAAGAGTTTTACGTTGAATTCGGTCCAACATTTGAATATCCTTTTTGAAGATAAGCAATTAAAAAACCTCTTTTTTTTAATATAAACTTTTTTGACATTAAAAATCAAAACAAATTTTTAATGATATAATCACCTTAACAAAAGAAAAACATCGGTAATAGAAACCAGAAAAATTAGAAATAAAAGCGTAGAGATATTTACATTGGTTTTCTTGCAATAACACCAACGAACGATATTTACTAAACACGATACGAAATTTGTGAGTCATTTCATTCAACAGGTTTTTTTTTTAACCTTTGCTCCTCTGCTAGATACGTCAACGTGGCTACTTCATTGATTAGGATTGGATTTTTTTCTAGGGCTCTCATAGTTAATTTCGTCATTGCTTTTTTCGTTACTTATTAATTGCTTCGTATTGCTAACATGAAACATCTTTGGGGAAAAATCCACGAGACCCCTTGCAAGTGACACCATATTGTTTGAAAATGGGGTCCTAAAGTTTAAAAAATTATAATTTCTAAAAATTCTCAGTTTTCAAATATCAGCTAATTTAAACATTTTGATTATTAAATGCTGTTTATTTAGTACTTTAAATATACGGATAAATATTTTGGGTAACATTTTCATATCATAGAAACAGCAAGACATCACAATGTTAGCCTGTTGGAAAGCCCTAAATGTTACAATACGATTAAATGCCAGTACTTACGCAAGATTTTGAAGATCTGTCAAAATGTTGAATTTTAATCAAATTTCGTACTCTATTCAATGCGAAAATTTAATACTAACTACGTTGCAGTTTCTTCGTCCGCCATTAAAGTGGTTGAACTAATGCCGGAGCGTGTACGTAAGCGAGGTACCCTTACGGAGGAAAAGGTTCTGCTACTGGCTACAGCGTGGGCTGTTGGCACCTTCATTATCGTCTTTCATCCATTGAGGTACCAAAAGACATTGGCACCATATTTTCTAGCGTCCATTGTATCCTGAGGCTTCGTCTTTGCACCCTAGGGCAAAAATGTTCACCCATCAGGCACCTCTGGTTTTATCACTGTAGAAGGATGAAATTTCGTTTGTAAATTCTGAGTGGGGTCCAGTTGTGCGTCTCCTCTTTTGATTACATTCCAAGGTTTCGAAAGGGGCTTTCTGCACGAAGATACTGGTTCCTGCAGGTTGGGGCTCGTTCCCAAAGAACTGCTGACAACTTTAAGGGGCTTGAAACGACATTTGGGTGAGCGTTAAATTGCATTAAAAATTCATGGGGCACGGGATAAAGTGCCCCCCATACACTCCAGACCTAAATCCGTGCGACTTCTTCTTATGGAATCTCTTCAAAGGCAGAATCTTTAGAAAACCTCTTGATTCACTGGAGGACCTGCTGAAATCGGCCATAAGAAGGGAGATTTGTGCACTTGTTGGTCCCGACTCATTCCAGCGGCTTAATCACGTTAAAGAGTGGGAAAAGATTTCGAGCATCTTGTGTATTAAATATCATTCATATCTTTCTTCAATAAAGATATAAATGATCTTTGTTTCATGGGAGGGGTAGGGGGTCTTGCAGTTCGTCTTTTTTCCTCAATGATCGTTTACTTTCTATCATGTTTTTTGGACCACCCTGCATGTTACCGTGTAAAACCAAATCGGGAAAATGTCGACATTCACCGGCGATTCACCAGAAGTATTCGGTGTTTGCCGATGTCTTTCGTATTCAAATGTTAATGTTCACCGGCTAATGTTGACGATTACCAGATTTCAGACTTTCACAGTAATATTAAGCAAATATCGATTGAAAAGAGGAGCTTTTATGTTTTTTCGTGGTATCGCGTGATTGACAGAGAACTTGTTAAAGAAGATACAACAAGTGAATTAAAATTTCGTTTTTCTACTGAACTGTACCCGAAACACGAAGAGAAATTACTAAGTCTTTATGAAATAAAATTCTAAAATTGAGTGCCAACATCAACCGATTCTTTAAAAATAAAAATACGCATCGCCACATTTTCCGTTATTAAGAACTTTTCAACTCAAAACCGTCGTAAAATGCTGTTTTAAAAATACAAATCAAATAAAGCTTAAATAATTTTAAATAAGCGTTGACCTTTAAAGTGCAGTATGTAAATTCAGAATAAATCCCTTTAGAAGCATCTTCTTTACTTCCTTAAGGTAACACCCATTGCTAAAGATTCTACCTATCGTGGACGCATGCTGGAGCATGCGCAGTAAAACCCGATGCGTGGGTGGGCAACAAATCGATGGAGCTTTTCGATTCAATACCAAAATAGCTTTTTCCAAAAACTTGAAGATAGGGTTGTTTCGAAATTATAAAATATGAGATTGCTGCGTAGGTTGGTAGATCTCATTAACTGTCAAATTATACGGTAATGACGTTGTGATATGACTTCAGCTAAATCAACAGGTAAAGAAGGAAAAAAAAAACATAGAAGTTTATATTTTATACTGATGTCCTTCATTAACATTGAAAAACAAAATCTTAGAATGTATGTAGACTGCCAAACATAAATTGTTTCATCATGAATAACAAGATTACGTTCGACAATACTCAGTAGAATTCTCTTCTCAAAAGTTAGTTCCGGGTTCTAACCAGCCTAATGGTGAAAATGACCTAACTAGACATTAAGAGGTAATCTTTTAATAAACTGAAAGTTTATTTCAATTGATTAGTTATTCAAATGAAATAATGTACACACAATTTAGGTTTTCCATAATCAGAAGATGTGGGGAGCAGAGTCAGATAAAAATATAAAGTATCTACGGACGCCACTCAGTATCTGCAAGCTAATCATTATCTATCGCGTAAAAAAAAGGGGGGGGGGGGGTGAGGATTGTACGGATTCCAAAGAAAAAAAAAGAAAAAACATTTTTAATCATAAGAATTAAATACTTTTAGGTATATGCTTTGAGGTTACAAGGAACTGATTTTCATGCCAATTATGTGAGCCTATGGATGCAAAGACTTAAGCTAATTTTTTTTAAATTTTAAAACTAAGCTTCTTTTAGCAGATATCTTTGCATTCGTCAGCTCATATATTTTTGGGAATTGTATCTCCACTGCAAATCAGACATTGGTGGGATCTTTCTTTCCATAAGCTGTCAAATCGAGAAATCAGTAGGATACCCAAATTTCTGAGAATGAAGGAAAAACTAGTAATTTGTTGCATCTTGGAAATGCCCTGTTGAGGGAGGGGACCAAAACAAGTGCAATAAATCTAGTAGCAAAGTGTTATTTATGAAGATGAGAGATACCACTAGGAGCAAGTTCCCCATCTGCCTCTGATCCCTTAATAGCCCAATGCACACAAGGATTCTAAAAGTATACCGTATTTTCTAACGTAAGCGCCACGGCACTTACAAGAAAAAAAAGTTTATAAATAGCCGATGCGGTGGATACAGCAGTTGCGGTGCATATTGTGTGTTTTTTTTTTTAGTTTACAACATTTTACAGAAAATAAACTATTTTGAAAATAAGGAAAATGAAATGTTTGGAACTTTCTTCGAAATGATCGAAAATGTGCTCAAAATGTGTTTTGAATAAAAAAATAACAAAATTTTCCTTTTGAATTTCTGTAGCATTATTAAACACGTTTTTTTCCCCCCAAGCGATCAATTATGCAAAAAATTAAAGAATTCATATTCGGCGTGTCCCGCCTTTTTCGCACAGTTTAGCTTCTACTGTAATTTAAGTCTATTTTAATTAACGGGAAGATAATATAATATAAAACTGGATATAATCCACTTTGAAAGTAAATTAGAAAATGCGTGTTTTTTTTGCAAAAGGGATGGTATCTACTGTTTTACACCAAAAGGGAATATATCCAAAATAAAATTGGCAATTTAGGTCTGATAAAATTGAGGGAAAATTCCTAGACTTATGCCAATAGTCAATTGTTATTCTACCAAAACATTGAGATAATTTCGAAATTCTATCAGTTGGTGTTTGTGTGTAAAATGTTTTTTTCGTTTTGCCAAAAAAAAAAAAAAAAAATAAAATAAAACTGGATATAATCCGTTTCGAAAGTAAACTCTTCAGTTATTCCAACATCATCTGCACCATGTCAATAAAAATTGTTTACTATTTCTATTTGTTCTTGCAAAGTCAACAGTATTTTTTAATTTGTATCATCAACTTCCAGCATTAGACCTGCATAAATCTTAATATTTCACAAATACATAATCATTAGCTTTAGCAGTTTTTGTAACTGAACTATCAATTCCTACTATGTCATCATAGTTGTCTTGTATTTCACTAATACAAATATTTCATCAGAGTTGCTTTTGATTTTTAAATCCTCATTACTACAGGGGGACCTACTTACTTTTTATAGTGAAAATTTACGGGGTAAGTGGACCCCTCCTCTTAAACACTTATTAATAATATTTTATTCAAAAATTCTTGTTGCAGTATGCACTTTAAGTTAAACTATACTTGATGGTTTAATGATCATAAAAAATAATAAAAACTACCGGGAAACACTTCTTTGAAAAATATTGCTTAAACTTGCAAAAAAATATTTTTCAGATTTTTTTTTTTGACTAAGTTCTATGACCTAGAAAAAAAATCACGAAAACCAAATATATGCAAAACCAATCACTGTGATGAACTATGACATGATCAATGGATAAAATAAAAATATCCATATGCATATTTCAGTTTTAGGGGGGGGGGAGACCCTCTTACCCCAGTAACCCACTTCTCCCAACCAACCCTATAATAAAGCAATTTCATCAAACCATTCTTAAACTAAAAATATAATTAATACATTAAATAAAAGTACCTTTTTACTTTTTTTCGCCTTCAATTTACTAAACGAGCTTAAGTCTTTCAATTGCAATGCTTAACTAAGATCGCTGACGTATATTTCAAAAGCAGAATTACATTTTTAATAAAATCATTTTATTTTTAAAACTGGAACCTGGCAGACTTAAAAACAAACACTTTAAATTAAAGAGAAAAAATTCTAAATTAATGAATTTGGAAACGAATGATAAAATACTTCCTTGAGGTTCTACCAGGGTATAAGGAGGAAGCTCCTGAACTTTGTATTTTTTAACGTGTGATTTCTTGTCTGAAGTCAGAACAATCGGTTTCGTATAAGTCTTCAGCTTTGATATTCGCTGACTTTTTGTTATTATTACTTTATCTTTTAAATACTCATCACCCTCCTACCACCATTTAAGAGTTCGGCGACCCCTTGAGGAGCAAAAACGCCCCATTGAGAGGCGATCATCTCCAGGTTGGGAACCCAATGCCTTATACCCAAGACCTTATTTTCACGTTTCGAGATAGAGTAGCATTATGAAAGCTTTTTTACCTACTAGTGTGAAAATATTTCCAGCTTCTATATGAGGTTTTTTGCCTTCCGCTTTGTAGTGGTTATTACACAGATAATAGCCCAAAACAAGGACGAAACTGAAGTTTCTCGGCTGTGCGATGTTTATTTGCAGCTGATAATGCAGGGGTCGGCAAGTAATTTTAGAGCGGACTGGATTCTTTTAGAAATATTCATTGAGGTCCAGATGAAAACCCTTACTAATTTTTAGCTTTATTTTAAGTCACAAAATAATATGAAATGCGGTAAAAAGGCATATCTGCATTCACAAAATCAGTGAATGAATTTACATTCACATTGAAATAATTTATCGTTCGAGTATTTTTTTTCAACCATTTACAATTGGGACAAACCTCACCTGGAAGCGTCGCAATGCTGTGACTAGGATCAGGTAGCCCTTGCACGTTAGAGCTGTCCCAACCAAACGATTGTCCCAACTAAAGATGGGAAAATTGTTCTAATTAATTTTGGTTCTAATATTTAAACTGAAGTCAAAAAATACCAAACAAAAGAGCTGCAATGATCTACAGAAGTAACGTAAAACCGTAAGTATGCTCGGATTTGCTTTGCTATAATAATTACGGCTTGTTTTTTTTTTTCATTAGCCAAAACTTTTCTTTTTTTCCGAAACATGGCATGCACGGACTGAAATTAATTTCTGCTCTGGTTTTCGTATAGCGCCGTCTGTGAGAGGCAGCTTTGATTGTTCGGGATCCTGTGTAGCCATCAAAAACAACAGTAGGTTTCTCGTACCTTTTAAGAACAAAATTAACATAAGAAAGAGCAATATACTTATTAGTATCGTTGCTGCATCAAGGAAGGCGATATAAGAGAGAGCCTCCATCTAAAACATACCCTTCTGCCTGTACCATATTGTCAGCTTCTTCACTACACAAATTTTTACTCTATTTGACTATTGCGTGAGCCAATTCAGATTTTGCTGACTTTCTTATCATGTGTTTAGCTCAAATAATGCTGTTAGAGTATGCTCAAAGTTAATGACGCATAACTTCTATTCATTTCACCACGAGTAGTAATAGTCATCATTCTTTGAAAACGAAATGCTGAATGTACTTGTATATCTGCATCATCTTCATTACAAAAATGCAGCAAGTGCTCTTAAAGATTTTACTTTACCCGATCTTTTAATAGTGTATCAAATACTTCCCGTCCTATCATTTTGGAAGTTATGTTTGTACCAATTAATTGGAACTCATCAGCATTAACATCCTCTTCAGCTGCTTGACGTGTAACAGTACTGTCTAAAGAGGGGTCAAGATGAAGCAGAGATACGGATAGATCACAAACTCCTGCATATTCCTGCATAGCTAAATTGTACATTGAACAAATAGGCATTGAAAATAGCCTTAATCCCTTAGTCATGAATTCCCAGGCTTTTAATCCCGAAGTTAGAAAAAGAAATCTACACAATCATTGTGCATGACAGCGAAATCTTGTTTAAAGACTGACAAAGTCATATTCTAAAAGATGGCAAACGCTCACACATTTTAATAGGATAAATTATGATAGAATAATTTAAATAAGAGATACACACACACAAGAGTAGGACTTTAATAAAAAGGGAAAGAGATCTTGACCGGATCCCATAAAAGATTAAAGTTATTATTTTTTCAATATTTTGTGCTTGACTAACGCTGTGTTTTCCACTTGTAGCAACTAAATTATTTAATAAAGCAATTATAACTTTCACATTATTCATAAATTCAAAGTCTCAAGCAATATGTACTTGATTTTTACAAATCAAAAACTGGCATAAGTTGCACCTCTCTTTAAATGAGAAGACTGCGGACAAAGTTTACATGAGAAATAATACTCATATTTATAAAATTTATAGAGCAATAAAAGAAACTTCTTTAAAAAAAAAAAAAACGTTTCAATGTTTTCGTTCTTTAATGCATGTATCCTTTTTTATCCTTTATGTTATCTTTTTTATCTTTTTTATTTTTGTGAGCGGAATGGATCAGCATCCAGTATGGGCCATATACGACCCACAAGCCTCGGATTTTCAACCTCTAGTTTACGTGGTTTAACCATATTTTTTCAACTTATTTGAATTTAACATTGTACTAGACAAGGAAACAAATGCGTCGGGTTATCGGGATGGTCAAACTATACAAGTGACGGGTTATCGCGGTTCTAACTCATATTTTTTTTGTTACATAGACACTAACCAACTTGTCTATAATTATTCCAGCTGAGACGGCTAAATGTGTTTTTTGATATGGCTTACAGACGAATGCTAGCTTACCTATTTTGAAGATAAACGCCACCAGCCTCCCTTTTTTAAATCTGATTTTGGAGGTGTTTCCGCGGTCCAATTTTGTCCGATTTTGTATACGCTCTTCTGTTCGAGTTACTGATATGAAATCAACTGAAAAACTTTCGGTTGCAATTTTGCCCATGATAATTCTTTTTTTTTCCTTAGTTTGACTGGACTAAGTACAACTTGAGTGATTTTGGCATTTTCTTCAGCGCTAGTTCCATGTAATATCGTCAAGAGCAGTATTAGAATAGATTGTGGTTCTGATTTCTCCTGACATCCCTTTGAAAATTTCTGTCGCAACAAAGTTTACTGTGATTATTTCAGTTTGGTTGTAAAGATATGTATCTGTGTATCTTTTCTAGAGCATTGAAAGAAAATTTTTAAGTTTTCCACTGTTGGCTTTGGTGAAAATCAGCGGTTTTTGCCTTTTTGAGGTCTTAAAAGTTAACATTTCAGTGACAGGTGTATTTTCCATTATCTGCTTTCAATTATTCCATTCAGCCTCAACAGTAACTACAACGTACGGAAATGTAATAAGGCGAAAAATTCGTTACGATGAATTCAAATTTCGCGCGCTTGTTCAATGCTACTCAAAAATCACAGCGAACGCCTCTGTGTCTAAAAACGCTCTTTAAAAGTCCAAAAACAAGAATCTAAAGTAAAATTGCTTTTACCTTGAAGTTCACAACCCGTCTAAAAATTGTAGCCTGCTCTGCTACACTGCTTGACAAATGCTAAGGAACAAGTTATTTATGCAAACTTGTTCCTCAACCAGCTGGCCAATGGAAACAAATTCAAGTTCAGATGGCGTGGTGGATCAAGACTCGTTATCTGTTTGAAACACAGTACATGAAGCTAAAGATTCGTACGAAAATTCACGCTGTTTGGTTTTTAACAAAAGCAGTGCTGGATGTTAAGAAAGGTGTTTCTCTGAAATTCTGTTTGGTTCTTGAAATATTTAAGAGTAAAATGCAAGACATCATTTGAGTACCTACGATCGTGGAAAAGCGGTTGGACGATTGGAAGTAGGTCAAAGTGTCACCACTGTGGCTGCTGCAATGGGTGTATCAAAAAGTGCCATCTCCGGATTCAAGAACGCCGTTGAAGGTGGAAATGTTTTGCAAAAGCATGCCGGGGGTCGTGGTAGGACCACCACACCTTCAGAGGATCGTTATGTAGCCCTCGTGGTAAAAAGGAACAGAAATTTCACTCCTGGACAGATAGCTGCAAATCTTACAACCGCTACCAGTACGCATGTTTCTGCAAGAACCATCTCACGGCGAGTAAATAATGTTGGTTTGTATGCACGGAAGCTCGTACGTTGCATCCAAGTTCAACCACGCCATCGTCGAGAGAGATTATGCTGGTGTAAGGGGCATCTTGGTTGGGATTGTCGTTGGCAGACGTGTTGCGAGAAGAACCGTCCCTTCCAAAACGGTACAAGAACTCAAATTCGCCTTGAAAGAGGAGTGGGAAAACATCCCCCAAGAACTCCTCAATAATTAGTGGAATTAGTATGGAAAACAGATGAAAAATGTGCATTAGTGCCCCTGGTAATCATCATCATATTAATGAACTCATGTCTCCATCATTACGACCTAGATCATTTTTTGTGGTTGTTTGAAAGTCATCTAAGTAGGATTATTTTTTTATTTTAAAGTTTTTACTTCATTGATGCAGTAATATCTGTATTATTTTGTACTTAAAATAAAGGCACATCAACCTATTAAGTATATACTTCGTTCTGTTTCTTTAATCATTATCTATTCTTAATTATTCCAAAAAACGTAATAGTTCCTTAGCAATTGTCAAGCAATGTAGGAGTGTTTTCGTTGTTTAAAGTAATGTCTGACATCCCATGAACAACCGTTCTAATCAACCACGAGAAAAAGATAGTAGTTACACTTCTTGTAATGCAAAACTTAGCGAAACAAGTCGGCTGGGGCGGGGAGAAGGGGCATGTGGTATTAAAAGACATTTTCATCTAGTACCACATTTAGTGAATCAAATGGCTGGTAGTTAAAGAAACTCTGTTAAAAGGATTTGCTAAAAAATGTATTCTTTTCTGCATGAATGAACTTAAAAATTAAAAGGAAATAAATGGTAATTTTGTTTGTTCAGTTTTTTTCCTGAATCAAACTTATGCATCAATTTTCGAAACCTACAAACTATTACAAGTTGTGATTATATGATTTTTAAAAAATAGATTTAAGTATAAAAGATAAAAAGTAAAATGTTCTTCCAAAATTTGAAATTTTGCCCGGAATTTTGGGACTTTGCTAGTTTAAATCAGTGGTTCCTAGAACGTCGTCCAAAGATAGGAATAGAAAATTGCGCTTTCTACAAATTTCAGCAATTTGCAGTAATCATCTGTTCTTGAGCAAAGGATAGATATTCAAAGCATTTTTTTTTTACTGTACAGTATTAGTACTGGTAAGAAGAGAAGTAATTTGCAAATTAAAAAGCTACTGAACATACTACGACAACTATACTACAATTAAAAACTGATTAGTAAATATAAAATTGAAATAAATTATTATTAGCATGTTCCGGCTATCAGAAAACTTTCTTCTATGTTTTTCTTATGAGTTCTTGGCTCTTACGTATAATCACTTCTACTAAGTTTTACTATTCGCAACTCCAGAGCTCGAATACGCTACCTAGCAGTGATTAACACTACTACCGAAAAAGGTAAAACATTCCATTCCACGTGTTTTCTATGGGGTAAATAACAAGTTTCAGCCAGTTTGTGATGTAATGTAATTTCGGAAAAATAGAAAAGAAAGTTTCCCACTAACACGATGAAAAATTACTGTCATTCACTAAGCGTCAAAGCAAGTTATAAGTTACGGCATTTGTTTGTTTTACCTTTTTCATCCACCATTATATAGTAGCTGCAGCGCCCCTATAGTTTTTTGGAGTTGCGAATAAGTGTATACGCTTCAGAGAGAAGAAAAATTTAGAACTTTTCTTTTGGAATATATACGTGGTTGCACGACGCCCTTATGTAGTACGACTGACCCATTTCAAAGTTTAACTTATTGAAAGCGAATCAACTGTTTCTCTATAAGTTGGAAGCTCGGACAAAAGTATGTCAATATCCCTGATGTTGTCATAGTAACAAGGACGCTCAAAATCGAATAACAGCAAAGTTAATCCCGGTTTAAATTCCAGCTCAGAATGTGGGTCAAGTAAGCTGAGCTAAATATAGCACAGAAAAGGGAAAAAAATGCGACTGTAGGGAGGAACAGTTCTGCAATCTGTCTTAAACTTTTCGACTTAGATGAGGAGCTAAAAGTTAATAACTTCAGCTAATTTCCCCTGAAGTTTCAAAATTGGTTTACGGAATTTGCTTCTGTTCGCCTTCATTTTTGTTGAATAAAATATAGTTGTTTAAAGAAGAATCTTGGAATCAATTTAGATAATTAATTATATAAATAGAATTTATTTAGAAATAATTTTTCTTTTTCAATACTGAAAGTGAGCATTTAAATTGACGTGATACAAAATTGTTCTGGAAATAAAATATATTTAACTGCTTATAGACAGGTATTACGTTCATGATTTTATTTCATTTTTTTCTGTTGTTTCCAGCATGTATTGTAAAACCAAAAGTTTTAAATCGATTATTTCATAATATGATAATATTTTATTGTTTTTAGTAAATTAATGTGCTTATCTTTACTAATAAAGTTGAAAGTCTGTCTGGATGTCTGGATCTCTGTGACGCGCATAGCGCCTAGACTGTTCGGCCGATTTTCATGAAATTTGGTACAAATTTAGTCTGTAGCATGGGGGTGTACACCAGGGTTGCCAGATTTAAGAACAGTAAATACGGGACAGACTTTCTGGGAGTAAGAAGAGAGGAGGAGGGGGAGTAATATTTTTGAGATTGAGGGCAGTTACTGGGTGTATTTTTAAGGGGTGATACAAAACCATATTTAAAAAGCTTTCGGAAGATTCCTTTCAGCATGTTTATGAGTGAGCGCTTTTTTGGAGAAACCCTAACTCAAAGAATAAAGCGAGCAACAGAACGGAGTTCAGTATTCCGATCGACGTTCATAGCAACAATTGCTAATTTGTTTCTTACTTGCGTTCGCTATAAGACCAAGGGTGTAATCGAAAAATTTTCTTGTTCAATGTGACTATTTTATCTGAAATAATAATGCAAGGAATCGGGGAACAAAACTTGTTTTTTAATGCCACACCATCCAATGGGGAAATCTGAATGAGTAAAATTATTTTGATATACTATTGATAAACATGTGGATTCTACAATGGATCAGACATGGAATTAAATCTTACATTTTTAACGAGCTAAAAGAAGGTAACAAATACAAACTAAAACTCAAACTCGTAACAGGATATTAAAAAATCCCCATTTCTGAGTCTTAAAATTGGGATGCTTTGAACAAGAAATTTAGCCAACAGAAAAAGCCATTTTTGTACTACTGTCATCCATGATCATTAAAGACCATAATTTTTGTGGTTTTCAAGAGGAGCAATTTTTTTTTAAATGTTTTTAATTGTTTTGTCTTTTATTTATTTATTTACTTATTTATTTATTTGTAGCCACCATGCCGGAAATGATCAATAAATCAAATAAGAAAAAATGAAAGAAATGAATTAGTCAATAAGATATGACCCTATTTTTTGTACAATTATTATAGGACTAAAATCAAATAGCAAATATGGTTTTTGAAGACATAGGATTGATCCGTTTGATTCCCATTATAATACGGATCAATCCTATGCCTTCAAAAACCATATTTGCTATTTGATTTCAGTCCTGTAACAATTCTTTTCAAATTTTTATGTGTCTTTAAGTTGTTATAAAATTCATTGCAACTTACGTTTAATGAATTAATAGCCACAATAAGTTCTGCTTTAATTAACTGAACAAAACACCTATTCGTACGCAGTTCACTTCAAATTCAGATACGAAAATATTCATTCAACAAATGAATAAGATGGTGGAATGCTAAGCCAAAAGGAAAAAACTTAAAACATATTTACTTTGTGTTGATGAAAACTCATTGTACAGATATAGATCATCTACTGATACTTTATTTTCAAAATGTTACTGTTCTACAATGGCTGACGAATCAGAAAACTGTACTTTAGCCATTAAAGTCATTGGTTTTTTTTTCGACGAAAGGGGATTTTAACCTGTGAAATTAAATCACTTTCTCGGGTAATCACAGTTGTTTCAAGAAATTTCTGGTATCCCTCAGTCAGACATTGTACGTTTTTACCGTTCAGACAGATTTTTCTCCCGTCTTAATGCTTTAAGGTTTTAGTGACGAACGATCCATAAAACTTATCTTCAAATCTGCTCTCTAGCTACTTTAAAAAATAGTCACATGATTTTCTTATCGATCTTTATTTCACATTTGTTGTTTTACTTAATTTTGTTCCATTGTTCCCTTAAAATAATGTCTCGTTGTGTGAAATAGTATTGTTATTAGCTAGAATACGGGATTTTAGCCGTCCCGTATAGAAGTTCAACGGGACGCGGGACAATTTTTTTATATACGGGACTGTCCCTTGAAATCCGGGACGCCTGGCAACCCTGGTGTACACCTCGAAGCGATTTTTCAAAAATTCGATTTTGTTATTTTTATATTCCAATTTTAAGAAAATTTTATTGAGCAAATTATCACAACGTGGACGAATAAATCATGGAATTATTATAACGTGGAACCGTAACATGGGCAAGCAAATGAATGTAGCAAATTGGCGAGAAATTCATCATTCATTATTTGTAAATACACAGGCGAATCACATGACCTTTTACTTTTCTATTACGGGAAAAGCCGTGCGGGTACCGCTAGTTGCAAATAAATCATAGGCTGTTGACAAATAAGGTTATACTTTTTCAAACTGCTTGACCCTCTGCCCCATTTGTCGCAAAGTGTCACCCTTTACCTTTCCTCTCCCCTTGTCATGCTATACTACATAAAAATATTTTGTAAAAAAAAAGAATGCTTTTATTTCAACCTAAATGTGATGTCACTCTTCTTGTCAACCTTTACCCGACCCCCCCCCCCCCTTTGTCACAAACTGTTACAATTTCACAACCTCCCTCCTCTCGAAATGTGACTTTACTTATGGACGGCCTAAATAAAACATCAATAATTTTAATAGAAATGAGATTATTCGAACATGAGTTTTGACGGCTTGTAATTTTTTTTCTTTTGGAGATAGAAGATTAGTTTTTCGACCATAGTTCGAGTTTGATCTGGAATAACAAAAGCCGCTCTTTCTAGTGGTGTCAAAAAGAAAATTGTGGGATGACATCCTTCACTTTTTATTGATAGATTTAATGAAGAAAATAGTGCCTAAGTTTCAGCTAATCCTAAAAAAGTTCGAGCTAAAAACGCAAATTAATTCCGCCGTAATTAAGTTAGAGCATTGAAACAAATTGTTTAGAAAGCGGTAAATTCTACCCCTTTCAACGATACATAATATTAGTATGTGCAAGTAATGTTTCACTCCCATATTCGGGAATTTATGTGATATTTGAGCCTAAATTGGAATTAAAAAAAAAACTATTTATCGGATTTTTCGAATTATAGCCTATGTCACTCAGTAAGAAAGCAAAATTCATATTGTGAAGGAATTTTTCAAACAGGTGCAGTGGTTCCAAAGATTACCTCGAACGTATAAACACACAAAAATCCGCTCGCGGGCGCGTGCGCGCTCACTCTTTATAATATTATTACTGTCTGACCCCGGATTGTATGGAAAGACAAACATCCGTTTTACAGCCAGAAATGGAAGAATCAATTATTTTTTACCGATGTCAGCTTTTGCAGAAGCAGAGTCTCATTCAAATGAGCGGAATACAGGCATCAAATTTTTACTTTTCCCCCTTATTCACAGAGATTCGTCTTATCTGGATGTTTGAAAATTCCATGCAATCCGTGGTTGGACAGTATAGATAAAGAGAAAATTGTTTAAAGAAATTTAACTAGAGTTTTTTTTTTTTTTTTTGCTAAAGCAAATGTAGATCAAGAAAATTTATAAAACTACCGACTACGTGTGCTACAGCAAATTGCGATGTGACAAGGTGAACAAGTTTAAATTTTGACACCTAGAAAGTTAATTAAGGTTGTTTTGAAATGACGTTTTTGAGAGTAAGAAATTATGAAAAAGTTTCTTGTGCAAAAAAGAAAATTTAAGACTGTTAACACAAGAAAAATTAACTATAACTACATCACATGACAGTAAAAAAATATTCAAACGATAACTTTCTTATGAAAGTAAAAAAATATTAGCAAAGAAGTCAAAAGTAAGAAAACCATCAGTTTGAAAAAAAAAATAATTTGAATTTTGACATCTTGAATTCAAATTATGTTTTTCGCAATCACGAGTGTGTATGTAGGCGTGTGTGTTTGTGTGTGGGGTATGTGTGTTTGTGTAGGGGTATGTGTGTGTAGGCATGTGTGTTTGTGTCTGTGTGCTGGCATAAGTGTGTGGGTAGTTGTGTGTATGAATGTGTGGGGGGGGGGGGGGGGTATGTGTATGTGAGTGCAGGCATATGTGTTTGTGTCTGTGTGCAGACATGAATGTGTGGGTAGCTGTATGTGTGTGAATGTAGTTGTGCATGTATCCGCGTGTGTGTAGGACATGGATGCAACCTGGAGACGGCTTTCGCTAGAGCATCGTGAAGAGCCCGTCGACGGTGATGGTGCGGAGGGTGGCGGTGGGAAAATAAAATGATGGGACACCAAAAACAGTCAAATGAAAGCAATAAGCAATCGTGATTGCTCAACAAGATTTATTTTAAAAAATACATGAAAATCGGTGCAAAAATTCAACAAAGTGTAAGGTATAATATCTTGCAAAATCAACGAGTGTACAAAACATTTTGTGAAAGTAGGGGAAAATGAAACAAATATTTCATTCTTTTGAATGAAAATTAGTTTTCTTTTTCCTACGAGCTTATTTTTAAATTTTTCAGTGATCATTTTTCACTAATACTTACACACTAAAAAGTCGCCCGTCAAGGTATGACGGGTGAAAATTGCTAACAAATCCTGTTCGGTTATACTATTTTGATAGTTGAAATTTTAACCTTATCTCCATTGCACTAACCCTAAACTCCAGTAGATGGCGTTAATAGTTAACCACTTTTACGTTTCTTCATTCACCGGAAATGACAGTCTTACCAGCAAAATAGTTGATTGATCCAGTTTAGCCTTGTCAAAAAAAAAAAAAAAAAAAAAAAAAAAAAAAAAAAAAAAAAACGTTTTCCTGCATGTCAAATATTACAAAAAAAAAAAAAAAAAAAATATTATGAAATTATCATGCCGTGGCGCGAGTTTCGTTGTTGATGACGTCAGCATTACTCGATCATTTGCCAATCTTACTACTATTATATATGCGAACGTTTGTCTGTATGGATGTATGGATGTTTGTTACTCTTTCACGCAAAAACTATTGAATGAATTTTGATGAAACTTTACAATAATATAGCTTATGCATCAGAATAACACATAGGGTAGTTTTCGTCGAATTATGGTGGGCAAAACCCCCTTAGGGGGGCAATAAAACACAATTTTCGTATAAATTCTCTAATATGGGGATGAAAAAAGAATAGCACATAGTAACATTATATGTCCATCGAAAGCTCTGATTTTTCTGCTGAAGATGGCACCTGTTCGAAATTTCTAAGTAGAATAAAAAACGAGTTATGAGCTTTTTAGTTCCATGTTCGAAGGCTTTCTTTAACTCAATACAATATTTAGTGTATCATCTCAACTCCCTGTCGATAACGACTATTGTTGTATTGTTGACTATCTTTGCTTTTCGTGACTGTTCAAGGCTTTTCTCAAGTCAAATCTTGAAGTAAGATTTTTGCACAAGATTGACAAATAATACATGGATTTGGCTGTTTTTTTTCCATTTTAATGCATTTTTAGCCAAACATTTTTCTGGCCAAACTTTTTTTGTGGAATCATTTCAATAGCTAAGGCATTTGGCATTTTTTTCAACTGTCGCTGTTTTTGAAGCTAAAGACTACACAATACTGTTTCTCGGTTTTCACCATGTAACCAAATATCGCGATTTCTTTAATATTTCTTTCTTTAAATTTGTTAACACGTAAAATAATTCGCCAACCTATTCGAAAATTCATAAACAGCGCAAAAACTTCCATTACTTTGTCTTTGCACACAATTTCAAACAATTACCAAATTTTTACTGTTTATTGGAAACATTTCGGGTAGCATCATTGTTGACCCTATTTTGGGAAGATTTCTACGGTAAGAAGTTACACATTTTACAATAATTTAGATTGCCGGTGTAGCGCTGGATATTACGTATTTGATGGAGATCGGGATTATAAGGGAACTGTTTCACTTTATTTAAGAATAGTTGACCTCACTTGAATTGGATTTTTTGGGAATTACCCAAACTGACTTATTTACAACTCCTGAACGTTTTCGTGATTTATTTTTTGTGATTTTTTGGGTTTCTTCTCAGTTTTGCCAACATTTCATTTACTCCCTTTCTCCCTAATTTTCAGTTTTAATTATACCTTTTGATACATTTAAGGGGGCAGGCAATTTGAAATGTCGGAACTAGAGACAAACAATCTTTTGGTAACTATTTGACCTCTGCCTGTAATGACCATTAACTTGAATCAATTTAAAAAAAAACTACATCAACGTGAGCGAAGCCGCGGGCAAAAGCTAGTATATATAAAAAGATTAACTAATATGAAGACTAAACATGCGCAGTACGGTTGGACATTCTTCGGACGAACAGAGCGTTTCTTGCAACGATCGAACGGATTTCGATGTCGTTTCCAATTACTCACGTAGGCGAAATCACAACCGATTCACCTATCTCCTATCGAACTCGTCAGGTGAAAAATAAGCGATCATATGCTAGAGGACATTTGGCCCAAAAACTAAGCAGCAACGTTTAACATGAGGCCACATATAAGCATAAAATTTAGCTCATGCAGCAGTTTTTGAGCTAGCGTCTCTCCGCAAAATATTGGCCACACACTGACATCTTGCAAAAACAGTCCAGTGACTATTTCTATATTCCTCAAAAAGAGTACTCTAAGATGCATTTTTTCATAGGCAGTAGTAAACAGAGAAGTGGTTGCACTAGATTACTGCAATTTTCTATAGATTCCTCCTGAAAATGTTTTTTTTTTCCTTCAGTCAAAAGTAGTACTTTCTTTTTGTCACTGAAATTGATAGAATAAGCAAAAAAAAAAAAAAACATAGACTCAGAAAATACTTTCATTTTCCCCAACAGTTATTTTTTAATTAATTTTTTTTAAATGTCCTATTTTTAAAACAAGGCGTGGTCTTTATGACGTCACAAATGATGCAGTATGGCGCATCTTTCTCCCGCATTTTCACGATATGATAATCAAGAAGCGAATTACAATTGCGCTCTACTCTTGCTATCAACCATATCGTCTCCAATACACGTGAGTAAAGATGCGAATTAAATATTTTGGACCGTGAATGGCAACACTGAATATCATTTCATCATTTGTGATGTCGTCAGCAGAAGTGTTAAACGATGAAAGAGCACCGATTTAAGTTTTTTTTTTTTTTTTTTTTAATCGTAAACTTAAAGAAAATATTTTAAAAAAATGATCAGATTCTATGTTTTTAAGCATGCTCTTTCAGAAAAAAATACTTTTAAAATTTTGGAAACGACCTCATTATGATTTTGAATGAAAGCTAAAGGGGAATATGACATTGTTTTCAGCATGGGATCTAAGTTAGTACTTAAGTGAACTTAAAAAATAGTAGCAATCGTTCCAATATTTCGCTAATTTCTAACTTTAAACACTAAGAGAACGTCATAAAGATGGGTTTATCCATGATTAGTTGCTTGCCCCGCATTGCACGGTCTTCCTCGAAAATAAACGTTGCGTGAAATGAAGCAAGGCTTCACTTCACACAGGCTTAGAGGCTTCAACGAACAGGCCTAAATGAAATAAAAGAAAATAATGTTAAATTTTCACTGCTACGGGCAGAAAAGAGGAATTTAATGACTAAAATCTTAAATTTTTATGTACGGCTTTTTTATAAACTCAAAAACTCATTCATTGTTATTAATGGGCGTAAACATTCAGTTCTACGAATTTTCTGGCGAAAACTCCCAGCCGCTCTTTCATAGGGGGGGGGGCAACAAAACCTACGCGAATTCCTGTATCACAAAACTTCTGTGCTAAATTTTGCAAAGATCCAACGCAAACTAAGGAACCCTTCATGTGGTCGACCACTCAGATGGGGACGAAAACCCTGACAATTCCTGAGCATCAAAAGGTCCTCTGTGCCAAATTGGGCAAATTTCAGACGTTAACTGTGGATTTGTATACACACACACAGACGCATACAAATAAACACTCGGTGTTTGAACACTAGATGATGAAGAGAATTTTTTGACAAAAAGGATAAATGCCCTGCCTGATTAAAAGTTGATGACTGAGGCCAACTGATTATTCGTTTAGGAATAAGCCCTACACTAAATGTTACATTTTTGAGTTGAAATAAAGCAAAGATTCAACTTCATTTGCAGTGTTTTGAAGAAAAAATGTAAAGTAAAAATTATGAAGGTATGTGATTATTGTGTGGTCTGTTTTCCAAAATACAAAAATTTAAAAAACAAACAAAATTTTGCGTCACACACGCATTTCACATCACAGACAGTTCAAACAATATAGAAACGAGAACAAATAATGGGATCAAAGATTCTATTCCTTTAAATAGCTATAGAGATAAGCCCAGAGAAGGAGAGAGGGAGGGAGAGATTTAAATGAAACAGGTCCGTAAAGTTGCGATGCTGCATCAAAACAGCGAACGTAAACACACATGCCTCTTTTAGACTCTTCTAAAGAGCCTGAACGACTTTTTGACCATACCCTTACTGAGCTGTTATATGAAATAAGCTCTTGTTTACTTGTTGGAGAAAATGGAATCTCTCAAGGAGGAAGAAGTTAGAGAGTTTTTCACACAAGTTGAATAGAACTAATGAAAAGATGAGAATTGAGAAATAAGAAAAATCTGCAATTCAAAGTCCTGTTGAGGAGCTTGAGTCTTTTATCAAACAATGAAAACACAATTGTTTGATCTAGAAGATTACTCTTCTACTAAGATATCTATCTTCTGGCTAAAATGTGTAGATTGCTTCGGAGGATTATGTGAAACTTTTACAGTGTAGAATAACCGATAGAATGGTTGTGTTAAGATTCAAAACAAATAGTCTTAAAAACTACAAGGAATTGATAAAACTAGCAGTGGCAACACTGCTGCAAAAGCACCACGCATGTTACGGGGGAAAACAACCAACTGTTGGGAACTAGTCTTGGAAAGGTTCGGTTTTCAGCACCATTGTCGCATATATTACGATCTGCAAAGTTTCCTTCCTTTATATAGCTTTGATATTATTTGGTAAGATAGGTACAAATGTAGAATGCTTGAATAGAGATACAAATTAAAGTGGTCTTAGAAGTTTTTGGAACATTTATTAAAGTTCCAGCAAAATAAACGTTTTCATATATGTAGATTGCGAATCTTTTATATTACATTTTCGAAATTACTATAGTTAAATTTAATTCTTTGCATTTTTATATTTAAACTCAACAGTCAATGCTAGGAATTATTTTAAATTTATTAAATTATAGCATGCGATCATAAAAGAATTTTCGGCATGTCTCTGAAACGACATAATTGTAACTTAAAACTATAGGTATTCAGCTGCTTTCAAGCAATAAGTTATATTCATCGAGAAAATATTTTTTTTTCATTTACCAATCAGTTGATGTTTCGGAATTTCTGATTTAGTGTATATGCATTTAGTACGTACAGTAAATAGATAGTCACTTCGGAAAATACCACATCAGTAAAGAGACTCGCATTCTAAAAAGGTTGACAACCTCGGAAAAATCTCAGGAGGGAAGTGAAATTGAAAGGAATCCTTCCAAGAATTCCAAATAAGCCGGATCTCCGGATCCGTGACAGAGAAAATGGTTCTCAATTGAATTTTCACGCAAGCAGTCCGGCACACAAAAGGTCACCGCTGAAAAGCGTGGGCGGACGAACAATCGTTGCGGGGGCGGCCATCGATCCGGGGCCTCTACCTTAACTTTGGGGTGGGAGAGGATTTTCGGGAATCATTAACCGAGATATCTTCTCTGGAGGCGGAAATTGAAAGTTGGATCGCAGGAAAGATATCTTCAGGTGTATTGATTCATGATTCGCCTTATGAGTTGAGTTGTTAGCAAGATCCGCTCTTAAGAATCTTCTGTAATGGATCTTCCGGTCGCAGCAGATGTTCCTTACGATTTGACTTCTTGGGGTGCAACTAGTAAACGCGGAAGGTCGAAATAAATAAAGAAATGAAGAAGCAATCAAGTCTTTACGAAGCCACAAACACATCCATGTTTGTGTTTATAATGCTCAAAGAATACATATTTACATGTATACATAAAACATTTTGGGTAGAACAGTAATAACATTCAGTAATATTGTAATCCAACAAAGTAGTGATATGTTTAAAACGATTAAGAAAACACCAAACAGTTCTATAACATGTACTACACCGACAGACCGGTTATCCCATCCAGAGACTGTAACTTCGTTATGAACTCATCAGTCTGGAATATGGAATAACTGGGCTGTGGATGTAGATGTCATCTCATTGAAACTTAGAGTTCCAACAAACTGGTAGATAAAGAAAACTTACCTCAACAGGTTACTTTATCTACCAGTTGTATACACTGTTAAAACTACAGGTTGCATTCGGCACCTTTCAGGGGTGAAACGCTTGTTCACCAGCGGCACCCGATACGGAGCCGAAATTGCACCTCTAACTAGGGTGAAAAACAGGCACCTTTCAAAAAGTAGGCAGCCGGGGTGAAAAGAATGAACCTACGGAGAGAGAAATGGCACCCTTACTGTAGATCCTCCTCCCCCCCTCCCCCGTATTGTGTGCTTTTTTTGAATATAATTGTGCTTTTTTTTAATAGTTTTGTTTTGATTCATGATAGTCTACGTTTTGCACACTTTTCACATTGCATGAATTCAGTACTGGAAATGATTAAAACTTGTAATTACAGCATTTGATCATATTTCAGAGTTTTCAACATAGTTAAGGAGTGCTCATTGCTTTAATTCATCTGATCGTTCTCTACATCAGTGTTTCTCAACCTCTTTTGACCCACGGGTCGGTAAAAGCAAATGAAAAACATTGCGGAACTGTGAAATTTTTATCCTTTTCTAAAAAATAAATAATAATAATTATAATAGCTCTCGGGGCGGTAAAAAAACTTGTGAAAAAACTCTGCGTACTGATAGTTTTTTTTTTTTTTTGCAAAGTAATATTAAAAATGAATAAAACAATAAATATCTACAGACTTTATTTGGTATCCAAGAATTGTCACAAATATATTTAAAGTTAAAGACGAGTAATTATTTCAATAATCATAGTTAAGTTAATGATTATTTGTGAGAAATAACCGCACCGAAAGTAAAGTGTAGATGTACTTATGGAATTATTTACATGAAGAGCCAAAAATATTCTGGGATATTAAAATCACGGAAAAACAAAATCCTTTCTCGAACGTTAAAAATTTCAATCAAGAGTAACAATAAAATAAAATGCATATGAAATTTTTCGACAGTTGAAAAACCTAAAGAAATAAGAAATTCCTAACGCTAACGAAACATTATACGCTAACAGGAAATGATTCAAACACTTGAACGAAAAAGAAAAAAAAAAGCTAGACGGAGAGAGATTTCCTTTTTATTTTTTGCACTCGCTGTTGTGTAGTAATCTACGAAGCACAAGAATCATTTTATTTAGGTTCTCACTTGTTGATTAGTGATAAATTGCGGTTATTATTTTGGTGATTAAATGTTGCTTATCGAGTACTCAAGAAAATAATGATAGATATATTTAGTAGCGTTTTTAATCATGGAAATTTCACGACAGTAACGGTCAACTGAAAATCAACAACTAACGGTACTACGATATCGTAACGGACTAACGGTAACTAAAAAGCATTAAACGTACTTTTAACTATGTTTGAAAGCCCTAAAAGCTACGAAGTGATCAAAAGCTGTACTTACTTGTTATTTTAAAGAATTATCCTAGAAAAGTTGAGATTTAATCCAATAGTGTACTTCATTCAATGTGAAAGACATAGAAGCCACGCTTAGATGCAACCTATCATTCGTCCGCCATATTGAAGTGGTTGAATGGTGAATATATGCCGGAAGCGCATGCGCTAGCAAGTCATTTTGCGATTGCTTGCTGTTTTGGCACCCCTGTCTACGATTGTCTGCTGTTTTCGCACCCCTGCTCTACTTCCTGGCTAGTATTGCACCCTTGGGCCTCATGCTTTCACCTTAGGGGGAATATATTCACTCGTCTGGAACCTCTGGTTATAACAGTGTACCCATTTATTTTGCTGCATGTCTCATCAAAGTCTTTCTGTCAACAGGAAAAAAACAGGGGCAAAAAAGTTCGATATGAATTATGAAATGCGTTCAAAATTTTAACAGAAGGGAAAGTGATTGTCAGATTTGGCACGATAACGAGGAATTAGTAGTTTTTCCAAATGAGCGTTTACGGGGCACTAAACCATGTTAAATTTTTTTTTAGCTTGAAATCCTTATCGTCAATATTAAGCTTTATTTACAGATAAATTGAGCCCATAACGATATGGATACCCTTAAATCAACATTAAAATGATTTATAATACAGAACACACTGTAATGAATTTATGCACTTGTTTTTAGATCTATGCTCAGAACATACTTAAGAAAAGACAACAAGAAATTTTCATTAGCTGATTCGAAAATAGTTTAAAGAAAAGTGACTGCCGAAATTAAGTAAGGATTAGTTTACTGTTGTAGTATAACTAAATGCACAACTCCGTAGCGGCTACCACTGACCGACATTGAACACGTGAATGTTGAAGTAAACGGGCAAACGCGTAGCTTACGATTATGCAACGTTGTTTGCATCCTATCAGGCACGCATGCGCTTTTCGAAGCTTCAAATGGTCTCGGTTACACAAAGAACTGGTTTCTCGTTGTGTATTTAGTTAATACTACATCTATAGATTATTTACAGTGTCGTAGCAATTGATACGAAACAAACTTGATGGGTAGTTTACACGGAGAAAATGCAACGAGTCGGCTCAGAGGAGGTTTAGCAGAGAATTCGGATAAAAGCCGTTTACATTAGAGCATTTCAAACGACTTGCACCATCTTTGGGTAATATACATACATAAAACTATGCAGATGGCATCTTATAAAGAACTAACCCGCCAAAAGATCTATAAACCTTGGTTTGATATGCTGTAGAGAGCTCCGAATGTTTCCAAAGTTGAAGCTATTGCATTTCTTCATCTACCTCTGACTCAAGACTGTTTGGATAAACATCTCTATAGAATTTGGATACTTCCAAAGTCCTCCTGCCCTTCTGGGTCTCCAACAATGAAATGGATACTTTGCATCTATCCCATTGTCAGCTTTTTCTGCTGAAGGTATGCACAGACGATACTGGGAAGCGAGAGAACTTATGGGTAAATGCTGAGCTTTGATTTAGTCTTTTTTTGATTTTCATACTTCTACTGTCCAACCACGGATTGCATGGAATTTTTAAACGTCCAGATAAGACGAACCTCTGTGAATAAGAGGGAAAAGTAAAAATTTGATGCGCGTATTCTGCTCATTTGAATGAGACTCTGCTTCTGCAAAAGCTGACATCGGTAAAAAATAATAGATTCTTCCATTTCCGGCTGTGAAACGGATGTTTGTCTTTCCATACAATCCGTGGTCAGACAGTATTTTATACATTTATATTTGCCTGCCACTGAAAATTGTAAGAGAGAAAAAAAAAAAAAAAAAAAACTCTGACTCCTTTTTGGCTGATTTCTTGAGCTAACCCGTTTACACCCGGTAAGGGATAGCTCAAAATTCCGCGCGCAATATTATCCGCTATTTTCCCCCTACCATAAGCAATCATCTAAAAAGAGTTTAAAAATGCCTCAAAAGAGCATAATGAAAGCTTCTGTGGCCGAGCGGTGCAAGAACTTCTTGACTCGTATGCCGGTACTCGTGCGTTCAATTCCCACCAGCACCCTCTGCCCTGGGTGATATTTCCTTCTCTTTGTGATATAAATTCCATTTTAATTTGTGAAATCTGTCGAGAAGTGCTAAGAGCGGAGCACGATAAAATGCCTGAATTTCAAAAAAAGAGCCAGTTTTTAAACCTGCTTACCCAGTAAAACGCAGAAAAAGAAGAAAAAAACATGAAAGAAAGCTCAATGCATCTAAAAATATCGCTAAAAGAAATCTAAACTAATTAATTTTTTTCGAAAAATAAAAAATTGGAAAGTAGGGTATTGAGATGGGGGAAATGTCTGTCGGTCTGTCTATCAGCCCCCTCCCTTCCCTCCAATAACTTTTGAGTTAATAGTCCGATTCGAACAAATCTTTTTTTTTTTTTAGAAAGAACTCGGCGAGGAGACATCATTCCCATATTTCACTTTTTGATTTGAACAATTTTTCGTTCAAATTTGAACAGTTCATAAAAACTTAACATTAGCGCCTACGAGGAAATTCAAGACAAAGTGTATAAATCCAGAACGTATAGGCGAGTTAGCTTCAAACAAAATTTGTTAGAAAAAGCTTTTGATGAAGAACATGTATAGAAAATATCTTTTTGATTTGAACAATTTTCCGTTCAATTTTGAACAGTTCAAACCCCTCAATATTAGCTCCTACGGGGAAACTAAATGTCAATATAGATTCCGAACTTTAAGGCGGATTTATTTCAAACACATTTTGTTGGAAATAGCTCTTGACGACCTACTCCCAACTCCGATTTCTAGAACTTCGGGCCACTCTACTCCAACTTCGTAGCTTTGGCTAAAATTTAGATATGGAGGGAAAATAACAGACTTCTACTCTTGGGATTTTAAAGTCTTCGACACCGACTCCTTTATCTCAAAATAAGTCCGACTCCGCAAACATTGACAGAGCTGCGGAGTCTGACGGAAAATTACATATTCCGGTTCCGAGACTTTGAATTAAAAATTTTCAACTTCCGACTCTGCTACCCCAAAATGTGATTCTGACTCCGACGTCTTAGTTTTTTTTTACTATGAAAGAATTATTGTTAGTATAATTGTTTTTATTTTACTCTAAAGCTTAATTTATGGATTCGGATTTTGGCGGAGAAATTCGAAGTCCTTTATGTTTCCTCATAACGATATGCGCGGACGATTTTTTTTTTTCTTCCGACAAAGAAAATTATTTCTTTAGGTCTGGGGTTCCTCAACCTTTTAGGCTCTGTGCTCCCCTTTCAACACTGACGGGAGCTCCCCCCCCAGTCAATACCAGGGCTCATTCAAAACTTGAAACTGGAGCTAGTTGCAATAGCTGAAGCAGGTTATTAAATAAAAATATTGATACTTTTTTTAATAAAGTTAATATTACTACGGATAACTTTGGTTTGAGCAAAGTCTTGTTAGAACATTGGAAATTAAAGAACTGAATGCAAATAAATTGGGAGCAATCTAGGACCTAGATGAGGCTGATTATCAACCTCTAACAGTACTAAAATTTACAAAGCTGAAGAGGAATTGTAGAAGCTGTTTTTGTAACAGTTGAAAATCATTTAGCCATGCTGGCAAAGAATTTTAAAAAGTATTTTCTTGTTGACGACAAACTGATAGTAGGTCACTATTGAGTTAGAGATTCATTTCATACGATTCTAGAAGGACTCTCCATTGATGAGAAAAAAATTCAGACTTTACGACAAGTGACGAAACCAAAAGACAATTCAATAATAAATCACTTTTTGAATTTTGGTCAGGAGTAGAGGATTCTTTTTCCGCACTAAAAACATGGGCATTTTGCATTTCATTACCATTTTCATCGTCTTTCCTTTGTGAAACTGGATTTTCTGCAGTGACTTCTTTGAAGACAAAATATAGAAAATATAGCTAAATAAAGAAACAACTCTGAATGGCTATTTTTAATATTAAGCATTCCATCGAAAAACTTTGTTCTTCAAAATAGTCCCAAGGAAGTCACTAATAATTACGAAATTACTTTTTAATTTGGTATGTCTTTATTAAGTAAGTTTTGATTCAGAGTTGTTTACTTTAATTAGATATTTATTAAATATGTTGAAATGCATTTTCTTTTCTATTTGTATGTCTGCTTTTCCTTTCAGTCAGTTAATCAATTTTTTTTAAAAAATAGTATTTTCACTTGGATATTTTTGTGCCCCCTCGAATGTGCTCGCGCCCCCTTAGGAGGGTGCGCCCCACAGGATGAGAATCACTGTTTTATTGTTTTTATTTATTTTTGAAAGTACATCAGTTCATTTTTAGAATTAATTTTTGGCAACAGAGGAAAAACAAACTTTTTTTATATGATGTATTTATTTTAATGAACTTATTAATTTTATTTCTTTTTGAAAGCGGTTAAAGATTTTTTTTAATGAAAAAAGTATTAGCGGCTTTGTTTAAAAGGTGCTGCTACTTTATGTGTTCGTTTATTTATTTTCTACGCATCTAATTCTTTAGATGTGAGAGACAAATTTTATTTCTAGAAATCAGCTTAAAATATTACGTTTGAAATAATTTGCGATTTTAGCTAATTTTGAGGATATTGATCAGATACTAGAAAGTCGATAATGATATGCAGAAAAGTAGACTCGTTTAGTTCTGGATGGTAACTTCTTGTTGGTTTTTATAAGTGTGCTAGATATGTAAAACTCATGTAAGAAGCCTCTAAAATATTGACTAATCTGCTCTGCTAAAAGCAATGTCTTGAAAATAAAAAAAAGAAAGGGAGAGAGAAAAGAGAGGTCATAAAACATTCACGTGTCTCTATAATTTGCTAAAAGAAACTGGACGCATGCACTATTTGTGTAGTGTTTATTAACACAAAAATTAAAAGCAAATACAGTTTTTAGACATATTTATTTTACAATGATTTAAGCAACACTGACAATATTTGTAATTCTTAATTGTTGTTCATCAACAAAACAATATAAACTGACTTTGACTAGAATACGTACAAAAATTCTCCCTCATGTGGAAGAAATAAGAATCGAGGTTTTTCGGCATGTATATGTACAACATATTAATAAATCCGTATTTCTACGTGATTTTAACACAGACCTGTAAAGCAACGAGACAAAACTTAATTACTTTCAAAACCATTACTTTCACTATATAGAAAACTTATTCGTCTTCATTGCAATACTAAATCAACAAATGAAGCATAAGACATGCCCTAGTACATGTGTACTAGTTTGCTGGTGAGTCTATGTTTTATTTTAAGCAATAAAACTGAATCAGTCTTTTAAAAAAAAAGAGATTTTTTTTTTTAATTTTGCATTTTTATATCGATAAATAATTGAACTCATTAATGCAATTTGTTATTTCCCATTTGTAGTAGAAGAGCTGCGATGCTATGTATTGTAGGATGGTTTTCTTGAGACCTTGAAACCGGAAAAGATACAAATTACCTGACCATAGCCGAAAGTGACACATAATTGAAAGTATCACCGAACAGCTCAGCTACATCGTCCATAGATTGCAATTTCGCACTTGTTTCTGACTCATCAGTCTGGAATAGGCATAACCTTGCTGCAGGCAAATAACCTCATGTAAGCGCTGCGTATATCTTCACACTGGTAGCTAAAAATATTTTAGCCATCCAGTGGCAAGTGTAAAAACTTGCTACGACTCCACCTCGAAAAAGAGATGAAAAAAACTGAGTTATAAAGCTACACATTACCGTCCCATACCTGCAACTGAAACATAAACCTTAGATAACGCAGATAACTAGACTCAATATTTGTATGAGGCTTTTCCTGTGATGGTTTTACTGTAGCAGGCTAATGATCTTAAAGAAAAGGAAAATTTTCAGTCTCTGAATGCTGTAACCGAGCTGTTCGCTATTGCTTTCTTGAAAATAATTTTTGCAATAAAGATTTTGAATATAGACCTTTGATGCAAATATTCTATCTTTTCATAGATCGGGGATCTCCAACCTGTGGCCCATGACTGCCGAACACATTTTGTCCGATCCCTAAAAAACGTTCAAACTGAAGCAAGCATTTTTTAACCTTGAAATTTATAGTTCTTTTTAAGCAGCTTAAAAAAAATAAATAAGCCCAGAACATCTCAAGAAACCAACACTCAGAGTTTAATTAAAAGAAAAATTCATGAAAGAATGGGGAGGGGAGGTGGGTAGTACTAACTAGACCTTCTGAACTGAAATAATGTTGGATTGTTGTTCCATCTCGTCTCCAGTCCAAAAAAAAAAAAGAGTTGGAGACTTTTCTCATATAATGCTTTTTACATTTTCTGTGGAAGTTTCCATAAATTAATAATCACTTGAGACTGCAAAATTAAAAAAATCATCGTTCCTTTTAGTTTAAATCGCATCATAACTACTGTGTTGGATCAACGACCTTTAATTGAAAACCTTTTTGTAAATGTACGAAAAGAAACATTAAGACCATTTCATTCTTAAACTATCCGATGACTACCTTTTTTAATGAAACTTTACAAAAGCGTTTGTTAGCTCCGAAGTAGAATAAAAAGATAAATTCTTAAATCTTAGTTCACCCAATCAATATTCTTTAAAAAAAATGCGTTCTGATAGAAGAAAATTTCGCAAACTTTTTATGAATAGTTGCTTTTTATACCCTGTACAATGGTTTCGGAGATTAAAGTAAAATAAAAAATATTTCCTAAATTTCTTTCAAAAGATGACGGTCTCTTGCAAATTCAATTTATTGTAGTTCCCTTGGCAACAAATCCACAATGTAAAGTTTTCTGAGAGAGAAAAAAAAAACTGTGAGCGTACTGAACAAAATCCAATTACGCTAAAAATGTGTTACTAAATTTGATGATTTTTTTTATTTTTGGTTAAACTTCATAACTCAAATAAAAAAATATTAACTTTAGGTTTAAATTTATAAAGTAATCTTTAATCTCTCCTTACTTATGCATTTTTAGATCCTGAATGCTAAGCCGCTGAGCAATAAAATGATTAAAGTTCATTTTGGGTGAAATTTAAAGCTGTTTCTTCAACCAAATTTATTCTATGACGTAACTTTAAAAGAAATCACTAATCCAACACATTGAAAGGAAATGTAAATGTTCTGAAAAGTTTAAAAGCTTTTAAAAGAGTTAGAATTCATAAAATTTTTATTTTTACTAAATTTTGAAATAAATTTATCTTTCTTAAATGTAACATTATAAAGTTTTTTGAACTTAGAAACTCTTAAGAAATTATTGAATGCATGTTTAAAGTTACACGTTTGACTTTTAAGTGTTTTTCCCTTTCAAATTTGCGCAGCTTTGAAAACAAAAGTTTAAAAATAAACGCTAACCAATGTTCTAAAAATTTATACAACTTGTTTATCATTAACTTCCACTTGATCATGTTTTCGGCTTTAAAAATTGGATAAAATACACAGCTCAAAAAAAGATCAAATTAAAGTAAATTTTTGCAACACTATTGTACGAATGTTTCATGTGTGAGCTTGAAATACACAGATAAATTTTCTTTTTCAGATGACCAGTTTCTTGAAGCTGCTCACTTTTGAGTGCAACAATAAGTACTTTGAGTGCAATAATTTATCACACATTTTTTTTACAACAATTACAATCTATTAATTAGCTAATAACATATATGGATGCCTCAACTGTCAAATCGATTAACTCCACTTTTTAAAAAAATCGTCATTTCTGCTATAATAGTGCTTCAATAGATAATATATAATCTATGCTTAGCATATGAATTTATATTAAAGGTTTGATTCAGTACATTTCAGACCATGTGATGGCAGAAAATAAAACACGAGGGCCTACTCACTCTTATGTGGATAGCACCATCTTCTTCATAAATATTCTCCACCTTTTTACCTCCTTTTACAAAAAAGGAAGTATATTGTATTCGCGAAAAAATATTCACTCAAAAATATATTGACCTTTATTTTCATTTTACTCACCCCCGAATAAATGTTGAGTTTTTTTTTTTCGACTTGATCAAACGTGTACAAGTACCTAAGAACGTATAGAAACGCGAAATATCCATTTTGACGATTCCCGAGTTAGTTACAACAAGTTTTCTCGTGACGTCTGTATGTACGTATGTATGTGCGGATATGCGTATTTATGTCGCATAACTCAAGGACGGTATGTCCTAGAAAGTTAAAATTTGGTACATAGACTCCTAGTGGGATCTAGTTGTGCACCTCTCCTTTGGGTTGCACTCGGGTGTTTCTAAAGGGGTCTTTTTCCTCTTTTTAGAGGGAAATCATTGTTGATTTCGATGTAAACTCAAGTGGTTATTTGGCGGACACTTGGCGATATAACGCCAGTACTTTGATCGTCAAGTTTTGTCGCCAACTTGGCGACAAATTTGACGATTTTTTTTTTTAAATCTGGTTTCAATGGATTGAGATACGGATTAGTACACTTCATGAACCGGAAATCTTACAATCATAAATTTACATAATGAGATGAACAACAATTTGATAAATGGATTCAACAACAATGAACAGTGTTAAAATTTCTGCTTCAGACGAACATTTTCTGGAATCTACTAACTTTCCAGTGCAAAAGCGTGAACTTTGAGTGCAACAATAAAAAGTTTTTTTGAATCTGCACCTCAGAGTCAAAGTAACGTAAGTCCAAAAATAGCGATTTTCCGTTTATTAGTGCATTGTATGTAGATGCCTATTCCGCATCAAGCCATGTGAATGTAATTCTAAACGAGCTGATGAAAACGAAGTCATCACATGATTTTCTTTTACGCTAATTTAATGATAATAGTGCCTTAAACTTGGAGTAAGCAAAGAAACACTTTAAATATTTTCACCCCAATTGTGCTGCGAAACAAAGCAAATATATATATATATATATATATATATATATATATATATATATATATATATATATATATATATATATATATATATATATATATATATATATATATATATATATATATATATATATATATATATATATATATATATATATATATATATATATATATATATATATATATATATATATATATATATGTATATATATATACATTAGGGTGGTCCTTATTTATATGGGAAAATTTTTCTCTCGGAATTCAGCAAGTGACGCCCCCTAGTTTTGTGACACTATAATAAAAAGTAACGTGTGCAAAATTTGAGCTCGATCGGTCAATAATAACACGTGCCCCTAGAACGTTGAACTTTAACACTTTTGATCATTTTTCCACAAATCTTCGAGTTTTTACTTCAGACCCAGTTCATCGTTTCTCCCAGGTTAGCAAAATATTTTTACAGTGAGGTAGCATTAAAATTGATTTTTTTTAGTTGCTTTATATCATCTAAGCATTTTACATTGATTAAGAATGAAATAATGCTTTAGAAACTTTACATTAATTGTACGCTTTTCTCAATGTATCTCGACCGTGTGTATTTTTTTCCGATAGTCTTGGACATTATGTAAAATAAATTGCTTTTGTGATTCATATTTGGTAAATTGGTTGTGAAATTCTTCGATTAATATTGTGCTCCTCTTTCAGGTGTATCATTCACAATTTTCAGCATTTTAATGATCTCTCTTCCTTTAAATAGCTTCCTTCATTTTGCCATAAATCAGGATCAAGTAGGAAAACATCTTTTGGTATTTGTAACTTATCAAGCAGTTTTATTGATTTGTAATTGATTCTATAAAGAGGACAATATTTACTAAGAAAGTATTTCAAATCATCTACTCTTATCTGAAACTTGTTAAACAGTCATCAGACACGTCTTCCTTATCACAAGCATTTTTGGACTAATCTTTTACTCTCTTCAAAGTCAATTCCTTCATCCAATACAGACAAAGCTACTAGTTTATTCACCAAATACCACAAGTAATTTATGAATTTTCCAATCGCTGCTTCTACTACATGTTTGTTATCATTTTGTACGCTGCTAGTGTTTTTGGCAAATTATATTATTCAAAGGAGCCTCGATTGGGTTGCTGCGAAAAACTATATCTTCATACAGCATTTAACTTGTAAAACAGCATTTAAAGGTTTTCTCCTCATGTAATGTCAATAAAATTGTTTTCTAAATATATGAATATTCAAGTAATAAATTCCTTTTGCCACCCATCTGGCTCAGGAATAAGCTCCAGGGTGCTGAATGCATATCCCTCTGCGAGGGTCTTAACCTGGAAATATTATTATAAGTTAAGAGAATTCTCTTAAAGGGAAAGTTATTTCTCAGTATCCACTTCTTACGAACAATAATATATTATCAACTTCGTCTTTAAGAATTTAAGTGGTCTGTGTACTTGATTGAAATGTTATAAGTTCTGAATGGTGTAGATCTCTCCACAAAATGCTTAATAATGGAATATCGGGTCTAGAACTAATAAAGGCAAGAACTTTTTTAGAGACACACTCTGCAGTACGATTTCAAGTGCATGATGATGGCAATCCAAATGTAATATATCGCCATTCAGATTTTGCTCTAAAAAATGCATGCACCATTTATGCGGCCGGTATTGCAAGCGATTGTATCAAACACTACAGCTTCAACAGTTAGCAATAAAGAGCAATCATCTAAGATATCATATACAACTGAAGAAATATCTCAAGAATTCTGAGTAGCTATTCAACATTTGGACCTGAAGCTGCCATGGTAAGCCTATCGGCATTCTTTTTGCAGTTACATCTTGATGTAGCTTTGTATCCCAGTGAATAACTACAAAATCTGAATTTAAATACATGAAATTTGATTTTTCCTCTCGAAGATTTTCTCTTGCTTTCTTAAGGGATGTATGGTTGATCACAAGGTCATTTGGATTTAAATTTACTTCATCTACATAGACTGTTAACAAATTAACTTTCAACTTTACCCCTAATATAGCATTTGTCTGATCAGTGATGAAAGGCGAGAAGATATCAATAATTGTCAAGCTTTTTTGCGTTGTGGTAGACCAGATATAGAAAAAAGGTTCAGTAGGTTAGGATAGATACTATATATAAGGATTGTGTACTGAAATGGAAGAAAATTAATTTAAAGTATAGATTTTTACGTTATTCTGATTTGAAATTTTTTAAATTTATATTTTAGATACGCAAAATATATTATATTTTTATGTTAGAGTAATCTAGGATTTTTTAAAATTTATATTTTAAAAATTAAAAATTGCATAAACATTTAAGTATATTTATAACTAAAGAACATAAAATTAAAACTATAATTGTCATTTCTTATATTTATAGCATTGAAACCTAGTGACCCTATTTGCCACACCTATTACATACACAGGACATTTTGTAAATCAACAGCCCCAAAGCCTGGAGGAGGCAATTTGTTGTTGTCAAAGATCATTCATTAACGGCCTAGGCCATTCATTAATGAACTTTAGAATCCCTTGTGTCCATCTTGGTGGAAAGAAATGTTCCCTAGCCGCTTAGTTTGGAACGAGCTCAGAAAAGCATTATATCTGACCCAAGGCCATTGGTGTACATGTACCCTCTGTTACATGTAAAATTTTATAGAATGAAAGTGAGATAATGATCAGTCTTAAAGAAGCAGCATATATTGAGGTTCAAAATTACTGTAAATATGAAACGTAAGAATAATTTTACATAAAAATGAGAAAATCTGCAATTTTTTCTTCAAAACTCAAAAAAGAAGGCCCTAGGGGCACGTGTTAATATTCATGGATTGACTTCAAATTTTGCAAGGATCATTTATTTGTATAATGGAACAAATTGAGGGGGCGTCGCATAAAATATCAACAACTTCAAAAATAAGGACCACCCTAATATATATATTTATATTATATATATATATATATATATATATATATATATATATATATATATATATATATATATACACAGATTAATTTTCCCAATATTGGCAATCTTAATGATTTAAATCTAACATAATGGCGACAAAACTTGGCGACTAAAAGCTTGACGATGTATTGCCAAGTGTGTGCAAAATTATGGCACCACTTGAGTTTGTATTGAAATTAACAATGATTTCCTCCCAAAATGGTGCAAAAGACCCGCTTTGGAACATCCAAATGCAACCAAAAAGAGAGGTGCACAACTAGATCCCACTAGGCGTCTACGTACCAAGTTTCAACTTTCTAGGACATACCGTTCTTGAGTTATGCGACATACATACGTACATACAGACCCCGCGAGAAAACCGTTGTAATCAACTCGGGAATCGTCAAAATGGAAATTTCTTGCGTCTATACGTTCTTAGGTATATGCACGTGTGGTCGCGTCGAAAAAAAAAAAACTCAACATGCATTCGCGGGTGAGCAAACTGGAAATTAAGGCCGATTTTTGGGTGAAAATTTTTTCGCGAAAACAATACTTCCTTTTTTGTAAAAGGAAGTAAAAAGACAGAACCTACGTAATTATTTGCCAGTGTTAAAAGAGCGGACATCCCATTCTTCGTATGCACCACGCAAACGTTGCCCCTGTTTCCTGTAAAGTAGCGATTGTGTGACTTACGTTAGTCTGCCTCTGAGGCACAGAAATGATACATTCAAGATTACTAATTTTCTTAAATATGAAACCAAAACGGCCTCACTGAAGTGAAGGGATTGACACCTATTTGCAAACCTGCACTTTAAGGTTACACCAATTTAATTAACTTAGAACACAAAAATATTATTATTTATGCGTTTTTTTGGCTTGTACAAACATAACCTGGAAACCATACGAAAGTGTCATAATTAACAAAAAATTAAATAAGTAGCAATCGGAAAAGCATGGTAAAATATGTTTCTGAATGCATAAATTATTTGTGCCCTCGTGTCCCCGTTTTCCCCGTTAAAGTCTGCCGAAGTTTTAGGAAATGTCGTCAAACACAGAGAGTTTCGGTGGGAAATAGAATACGTCTTTTACACGCTTTGGCATATGTATGTACTGTCACATGCAAGCTTTTTAAGTGCACTGTCAGGAATCAGTATTTATATTATACGTTTGAGCTCCTAACTGCTTTGAATGCACGTTCAAATCCATCGCTTTAGACGCTTTTTAAAAATAAACTGGCTCAAAATTTTTTTAATGTCATTTTTTTTTTTTGAAAAAGTCCCTGAAATTTCATATTTTGCAGTGTTATCTTTCGCGATGGCTGAAAATGTTAGATATAACTGACTCACCTTTGTGCTCAGGGCCGACGAGAGGCTATGTCAGCCTAGTCGGAAATTACGGGTCGCGGAATCGTAGCATAATTTTTAACTGTTTTACGCTGAGGGGACCCGGTGATCAAACTGACAAGGAGCCCTCCTTGGCTCTCGGCGGCCCTGTTTGTGCTTACTGATTGGCGATCGTGTAAGCTTAGTCCCAGATCGTGTTTCAGATTATTTTCTCGATCACAATAGATTGGCAACGAAATACAAACCTCTGAATAAGAATCTCTGAAACAATAAAAAAAATTCTATGGGAGGGTGGCATCACAATCTTTTATTTGGATTGGCAATATCGCATAAAACGAAGGGTTATGGGGTTGCTTTGGTTCATAAATCACCTCCCCCGGTTGCGTTTTTGGTTTTTAAGTAACACTGAAAATGACGTCGCATTAGAAATACAATTAAAATTTCAAGCTCAGCCAGTTACTTTTTATGCAATTTGCTCAACAACAACGAAGCCTACAGAAAAATATCAACAAAGGAATATAGCAATACAATACTGGATGCCTTTTCTGCCATTTTCTCACTTATTTTGCATTGAAAAACAGGTTCCTTGTAATTCCGAAACACGTGCATGCAGTATTATGAAATTTGTGCTGTTAAACGTTGTTATTTCTTATTTTACAATGTACTTTGTTGAATCCAAGACTAGGATGTAAACTGCGTCTTGTTGTCTTTCCGTTGAATCTCCAACAAACGTTAAAGATTTAAACTGTGCAAAACCTCGAACAAAATACCTCAAAGGCCAACGGAAGAGTAAGTACAAAACATTCCAAGCGCAAGATGCGGAATAATACTGCTAGTTAGTATAAAAATGATCTTTAAAGATTCTTATGTTCAGTTAATACCATATTTTTAAATGTATATGATTTTGTAAACTACTCAGAAAAATAAACTACGTATCTTGCACTGATACTCGAAAATTGTAAAATAGATTAAGCTTCCACTTGATCATGTTTTTAGTTAGTTAATGAGAACAAAGAAGCTACAAAATATATTTAAATAATGCATGTTAGTATAATACTGTCTGACCAAGGATTGTATGGAAGGACAAACACCCGTTTTACAGCCAAAAATGGACGAATCTATTATTTTTTAGTGATGCCAACTTTTGCAGAAGCAGAGTCTCATTCAAATGAGCGGAATACAGGCATCAAATTTTTACCTTTCCCCCTCATTCAGATAGATTCGTCTTATCTGGACGTCTGAAAATTCCATACAATCCGTGGTTGGACAGTACTGCTCATCAAAAACAATCTATTCAAAAAATATTTTCTGCAGCAATTATATGGATGAGTACTTTATGAGTTACAATCATAACTTACAATCATAAATTTACATAAACAGATGAATAACAATTTGATAAATGAATTCAACAACAGTGAGAAGCATTATACATTGTTAAATTTTCTTCTTCAGAGGAACAATATCCGGAATCTGCTCACTTTTCAGTGCAACAGTGTGCACTCTGAGTGCAACAATAAGACATTATTTTTTGCCACAATTGCAATCTATTAATTAACTTATAGCATGCACAACATTTAACTATAAGTAAGTTAATGAGAAAAAAGAAGTTACAAAATGTATTAAAATAATATATGTTAGTATAATACTACTCAATCAAAAACAATCAATTCCAAATATATTTCTGCTACAATTACGGATGAGTACTTCATGAGTTAGAAATCTCACAATCATAGATTTACTTGATCAGATGAACAACAAATAGATAAATGGATTCAGTAACAAAGAACAGCAGCATTGATGCTAAATGCAACAATAAGAAAAAACAACCTAAACAATAATAAAAAAAAGCATATGGAATGTATGCATTCAGTGAAAACAATGGGTCAAATAAATATTATATTTATAACAATCACGGTCATAAACTTCATATTTGAAAGGTGCCCCCTCCCCTCCCAGATTCGCGAACACTAAATTTCTTCCCCCCCCTCCAGTTTTTCAGTTTCAATTATACCTTTTGACACATTTGAGGGGAAGGAAATTTTAAATTTCGGAGAAATTGGGGGTAAACCATTTGAAACACTTGAGGAATATAAACAGCAGCAATGTAGCACTACTAAGTGCAACAATCAAGGGTAAACGATAATTTACAACAATCATGAAATACACTAGACGTTAAATCACGGATATCACAAAATTGCCACCGCAACTGCGCTTGTCCGCAAGCTTAGCACATTGCGCTTTGTGTTTAAAAAATTCCTTGTTGTTTGTTAATATTTAAGCAGATCAAGAAATTAATGAATGCGGTTAGAATATTTTCACACGGATTGCGTGATATAGTATATGAAACTACGGATATGGAGATGATATATGATATATATTTGAAAGCGAAAGCTGGCACTTCAATATTTATTGGTTTGCTTGGATTTTAAATTAATGCATTTAACACAAACATAACACTTAATGTATTTTAAAAATGTATAAAATATGAGTGAATATCCGTGTTTTGCAACACGATTTGTTAACCGAAACGAGCTTATGTGTGCATCACATGACTTCCTTTTACTCCAATTTAACATCATTTCCCCATTATTGGCAATTTTAATGCGATTCAATTGTTTACTCGCTAAATATCACCAACAATAGCCAAATTTAAATCAAATTAAAAAAAATCGCGAAATTTGTCGCCAAGTTGGCAACAATACTTGGCGACCAAAAGACTGGCGATATATTGCCAAGTGTCCGAAAAATTATAACACCACTTGAGTTTACATCGAAATTAACAATGATTTCCCCCCAAAAAGGAGCGAAGGACCCCCTTAGGAACATCCGAATGCAACCAAAAGGGAAGGTGCACAACTAGACCCCACTACGAGTCTACGTACCAAATTTCAACTTTCTAGGACGTACCGTTTTTGAGTTGTGCGAGATACATACACACATACATACATACATACGTACATCACGAGAAAATTCGTTGTAATTAACTCGGGGGTCGTCAAAATGAATATTTCGGGTGTTTAAACGTTCCGAGGCAAATATCCACGTGTGGTCGGGTAGAAAAAAATTCTCAACATTCATTCGGGGTCAAGAAAAATGGAAATTAACGCCGATTTTTGAGTGAAAATTTTTTCGCGAATGTAATACTTCCTTTTTTGTAAAAGGAAGTAAAAATGCTATTAATTAATTTAAGCAAGACTTTTGAAAAACGCAAGCGCAGTTGCTGTGGCAAATTTGAGGTATCCGCGATTCAGCATGCGTCTAGTTGAAAATATTATTCATGAAATTAGAAATAGAAAAACAATATTTACCTAGGAAGCATTATGAAAAATACTTTTGGAAAGGAGAAAAACAATTCCTTAATAGATGCTGCTTATTTAAAATAATCAACAAATGGTATGAGTGTAGCAGGCATTCTTCTGTTCTAGTTATCTAATTGTATAATGGATGGCTCTTTTCAAACTATGCATGAAAAACAAATGTTTAGCAGAAAATTACCGCCCCTAAGCCAGAGCTAAGGTAGAATTATAAGCAATATACCAGATTGGATGTGATAACCGGGCTGTCTTAACTAGAAAGGTAGAGCTGTAGGTCACCTGCCACACTAATGCACTAATATTAAATGAAAACATGCGGATAAATAACAATTTTGTGAAATATGTCCGTCCATATTGTACAGTTTCTAAGTACAGCAAAGAGAAAATTTATTTTCTTTTAATGAATAAATGTTTCGATAGGTGGAAAAGGGCGCAAAGCGTTAAGGGAAACAAATTTCAAAAGTGTGTGTTCAGTTCAACAACAAAGTACCGCACTAAGTTCTAAAATCAAATGAATTTTTTTTTTTTTTTCATTCAACAACATTAGAACAATCGTTTAACGAGTTGGAAATAGAAAAATTGCATAGCCAAAAATGAATCAAATTAAGAAAATTATTTAAAAATATGTATTGTATTCACTTAAATACTTAAAATAATCAACTGGAGATATACGGACAAATAATGTTTTGTGAAACAACCGTTTATTTTGAAAGTGGGGCAAGTCCACTTTTTGTTATTGGAAGATATTTAAGGTAAGGCGTTTCAGTAATCAGTTTTATAAAATAAGTGCTTTTTTTAACTCCGATCTCCCAATTGTTGAGATTTTGTCTTTTTATTACAGCTAAAAAGAGTATATTAAGTTAATCGATAGTTACCGTTATCTTCATTTTTTTCAAAAATAGACTTGCCCTACTTTCAAAATAAATGGCTTGTGTGTTCAACTGTAATTTAAAGATCCTAAACGAACAAAAACCAAAAACTTATTTTTTTCTTAAATTCTTGGGAAAATGCATTGTTGGGTGAAATTGCCCATAAAACGTTGGCAGAAACTTATTTCAGTAGGATGTGTTCAACAACAATGTTTCCCAAGTTAGTGAAATCAAGCAGTATTTATATATATATATATATATATATATATATATATATATATATATATATATATATATATATATATATATATATATATATATATATATATATATATATATATATATATATATATATATATATTGAAAAAAAAACAGGAAAAATTACTTCGTGAAATAAAAATTCTTTACCATTTCTAAAAACTAGAATAAACCACATTTTGAGACATGTAATTAAAAACAATGAATTTCTTCGGGACAAAAAGTCATGAAATGTGTCCTTTCATTACTTTATTTATCATTTTCTCCACCATTTTGCATTTCGATAAACCAAAGCTCACATGACATAATTTGTAAGCAGGTTTGAGATTTTTAAATCGATTCTGGAGTTGCAATGATATCAAAACAAGTTTCAAAATCTGTAACCACTTTTCTCTGCTTCATTCCAACTTATTAGGTATCCATTAAATTTCAGGTAGAGGAACAAAATTATTTTTCATGCAACATTTTTAGAATTGTATCAAGCTACATTTTGAATTACAAAAATGTTTGTGGAGTAATTTTTTCAAAAATGTGGGGTACAACGTAGACCAATCTCCACGTGGTGAGCTCTGGGCAATGCCCCTGATGGCAAAATGCTCTACAATGTGTAACATTGGTATCTGCCAATCCCAAAAGCCTACTTTGCAACAATGGAACTACTGATTTAGTCCACATAGTACTGCGCATCGCAATCATCAGAAAATCTGAAACTAAAATATATTGTTTCACGCGACTGCGCGTGAGCAAACAACTTTTATTCTTTTGTTTAAATTTCTATTATTATTTTCTTCTTGTATTTGTCATGTACCTTTCCATTAGAAATAAAAAAAGATAATATCAAAAATATTCGAGAATGTATCAAAAATGGAAGACAGAGACCATGCAAAGTTTTCGGCTTAAGAATTTTCCAAATGAAAATCAAAAACCGAAAATATTTAGTATTTTTCTTTGCAAGGAATTTATCAAAATATAAACCTAAAGGAAAAATATGTTTGTCATGAAACATTTAAAAAAAATCTTGAAATGAAGTTTGCCAGGGAAATGTAACGTAACTTTCAATTCACAGTTGCATCATCTAACATGATTACAAAATCAGAACATTCGTTGAATACAAATTATTTACAAAATATTATGATGCTAAAAAAATTTTCATAAAAATTTATAATGCATCAGAAGGCAATTCAAATCGAAAAATCGTAAGTACCTTACTTCCTGAGAATGTCCGATTCTGTGATTGCTGATTTTTCCGTTCCCCGAAATCTATGCACATGATTGCATACCTATGTTCAAGTATGGCAATATTTTGAACACTTATCACGTTTAATAAGAATATGGCGAAGGATAACAGTTTCTTTTTCCTTTTTTTTCACAATCCTAGTAACCTACTGATCCTTAATTTCCTTCTTGTTTTATTTTTCTGTGCGTTTTCTGGAAATAATTTTCGGTATGATCCATGTTTTTCTTTAATGATGTAGAACTTATCAATGATACCACCATCCTGAAATGTAAAGTAAAATATATCGTATTTAAATGAATAAATAATGAATATAGTTAATAACATATCTATAGGATTTATCTCAAAAGTTGCACATAATTAAGTAACACTTAATGAGATTTGAAACAAAACCTTGTATCATATTTTAAATTGCTAGTGCACTGAAGCTTTAGCCACATTTTACATCTGTACTAGAATGATGATGAAATAATGAAATTAATCGATGATTGATATTTTCAAACAATCACAACTGTGTTTGACTTACAGTATTTTAATCCTTAACAGAACTTGCATGTGTTTCAGTTACAGTATTTTAATCCTTAATAGAACTTGCATGTGTTTGAGTTACAGTATTTTAATCCTTAACAGAACTTGCATGTGTTTGAGTTACAGTATTTTAATCCTTAGTAGAACTTTCATGTGTTTGACTTACAGCTTTTAAATCTTTAACGGAATTTGCATGCGTTTGACTTACAGTCTTAGTCCTTGATAGAACTTACATTTGTTTGACTTAGTCTTTATCATTAACAATTCTTCAGGAAAAGTGGTGTCTGGCTGACGCTTCGAGTTCGCCATGATATTTGTTGAACTACTATAATTAATTGTTCAATTTTTAACGTTCTCAGACTCTGATCAACTTTGAAAGATTAATTTTGAAACCGTTAGTTTAAAATAACTCTAAGCACATATAAAAAAAACACATTTTTTTTTAATTTTTTTTTTTTTTTTAAACAGTGTCTTCTGGAGGAACAGAAATAAAACGATAGTGTTCTAAATCAGAAGAAGAAGGAAGATTTTAGTGGAAATTGATAGCCTCACACGATAAAACACACATTTAAAGAATTCAGAAGCACGTTTGGTAATTTTCAACTTTGTAAATAATTAATGACAGAGGAAATAAGCCAAGAAGTAATTTTTACAAAACTAAGGGGCTCCGCACCCTGCTCGTTACCGCTCACCAACCCCCCAAAGATTGCTTTGCAATCTTATTTGATTCGCAAAGATTTAAATCGTCAATTAAAAAGAAACAGATTAAAAACGCATTATGAGCTCCCTTTGGAACAAAAAGCACCTTGCTGACTGATAAGGGCTAAGAGGCTTTTGAACATTGCAAAACTGCAGTTGTGTACGTCTGAAAAGTCACTTTCATGTTCGTGGTCTCTAGTAATATATTTTGCTTTTTAGCTCGAGGCTTGAATTGAGTTGAGCTTAAGATTTTCCGTTGAAATCGAAACCCTTAAAATTTGTGAATAAGAAAGAATAAACAAACGAATCGAAAAGACGTAACTATGGCAACGCCAAATAAAACATCAATAATTTGAATGGAAATGAGATTTTTCGAACTTGATTAAAACTGCTTGTAACTTTTTTTTTCTTTGGAGATAGAAGCTAAGTTTTTCGACCATAGGTCGAGTTAGATCAGGAGTAAAAAAGCCGCTCTTTCCAGTGGTGTCAAAAAGAAAACTGTGAGACCATTCCTTCACTTTTTATTGATAGATTTAATGAAGAAGGTAGTGCCTAAATTTTAGCTAAGCCTAAAAAAGTTCGAGCTAAAAACGCAAATAACTACCGCCGTATTTAAGTTAGAGCATTCAATAAAATTGCGTAGAACGTGAAAAATTCTATTCTTTACAGCGATATATAATATTAATACGTGCAATTAATTTTTCACCCCATAATAGGCAATAATAGGCAATTTAGGCGAAATTAGAGCTTAAAAAATTACAAAAGCACTAATTGGAGTTAAAAAAAAACTCCCAGGTGCCGGGACTCGAAGTAATTTTGTACGAAATTTCAAGGCTGTAGGTGCTATGGGATCTCCTGGACGCAGGCCCGCCACAGACTTCCTTCCAGAATTTCTTTGAAACCTTACTTTTATCTATATACATAAATGGCTACTTCTGTGTGTAAGGATGTGCGGGGTAAACTTCAAAACTACTGGACCGATTTTAACCATTTTTTCACCACACGAGGGATGAAAATTGCTACTACATTTTAACGCAGCCATTGCCTGATTGGTGATTGTAGTGATAGTCGAAGTTTAACTCTAACTCCAGAAGATTAACCATAAACTCCTCTAATAACGTTCGTTCTTGACCACTTTCTCGTTTCTTTATTCTCCTGAAAGGACTGTTTCACCAGTAAAACAATCAAGTTACCGGATCCAGTTCAACCTTGTCAAAATAAAGCCTTTCCCTGCATGTTAAACATTACCAAAAACTATTACCAAATTATCATGTTGTGGCGCGAGTTTCATTGTTGGTGACGTCAGGAGTGCTACTCGATCATTCGCTATTATATATACGAGGATTTCAGTGTAAATATATTTAAAAAATACAATTTGGTTTGGATCTTCCAGAGATCCGGATCAATGAAGACCGAATCAACGAGATTCTACTGTAATTCACAAGCAATGAAATTTCTCATCCATACCTAATAAACCCAATGAACTATTTCCTTCTGAGAGAAGTTAAAAAGAAAATGATTGAAGATAGTGTCAGGTTAGATCCGACATAATAATGTAAATACCAAGGCAGCACTTACATCTTCCGCAGATACTTGTTCTATATAAAGATGCGTTTTATTATGCGGCGTCATTCTTGTGTAACTCTTCTCCGTGCTACCGAATGCGCTCCATATTTGGCGAACGCCCCGAAAGTTGCTGGTGCCTTCTTGATTACCCTGAAAAGATATGAACGCACATTTAATGGATATAAATGGATACTCATATACTACGTGTTCCCGTTTAACCTGCAAGACCTCCATTTTCGCAACAGTTAATTCTAGAGACATATACTTCCAGTTGCGAAAATGGTCAAAATAAGATGCAGGGCTAAGCTATTAAAAGTTTGAAGCGAAAAAAATATTTAGAGGAAAAAAAACAAAAACGCTTTATGTGGTTTCCAGATCCCAAAAGTTATATTTAAGAAAATCAGAAAAAAAAAAGGAAAATAGAAGCACTTAACGATCAAAATTCTAGGAAATATTCAAGTTCAAAATTGTTAGGGATCATGCTGAATGTGAGATGGGAATATATCGCACTTCGTGAAGAACATGGATTATGATCTAAGTATCGAATTAAAAAAATCTATCACTGATATTGAAAAATCCAATCAAACGTTTCACATTGATACGCAAAAACGCGCAATAAAAGCTCCTAGAAGTTGCATAGTGAAAAAAAAAACATTAAGTCGCTTTATGGCCCCTCAAAACCAGGAATGTAAAGTATTACAAGTAACAATACATGTTGTTTCATAACTGGTTATTATTTGTCTTACTAACGACATTTTTTTTTTTTTGAGCAATCACAATTGCTTATTGTTCTCACTTCACTGTTTTGATGTCCTTTGATTTTATTTTCTACCGCCACCCTCAGCAGCATCACCGTCGACCGGGTCCTCACGATGCTGCTCCTATAGCGAAAGCCGTCTCCAGGCTGCATCTATGTCCTACACACATGCGCATACATACACAACTACACACACACGCACGCACGCACACACACACACAAACACACACACACATACACCTACACACTTATACATAAACACACACACACAAACAACTACCCACACATTCATGCCTACACACCCCCCCCCCCCATACACGTACCCTCCCCACACAAATTCATATACACAACTACCCACACACTTATGCCAGCACGCAGAAACAAACACACATGCCTACACATACATACACATACCCCCTACTCACAAACACCCCCCTCACACACACACAGACACACATGCCTACATACACACACACACTCGTGATTGCGAAAAACATAATTGGAATTCAAGATGAGAAAATTCAAATTATTATTATTTTTTTTAATTATTTTTAAATACTTGTGATTTTTCTAAATATAACTTTAGAGGATCCTGGAGCCACGCAAAAAGTTAGATTTTGTACTTTTAAATCACTTTTACCACCCGCACCCTTCCCTTCACACTTCCAATATCTTGACACTGCATTTCATTTGCATCATTTTTGCAATTGGAAGTAAGTATCTACGACTAAAGGTTAAGAAAATAAAGGTGTTCAGGTTAAACGGGAACGCGTTGTATATTTATGTTTTTAAAAAGCGCCAAAATTTAGCTTATTTAATAGCTGATCTTCTAATAGTGGGCGTGTCTTAGAAATATCGAAATTATGTTCTGATGTTTTTACCAAGTTTTTGAAGTGTTTTTTTCTTTTAATTTTTTAAAGAATGTGCGTACTGTTTTCTCACCATTTGCAGACCAAGTAAATTTTTCGATAGCTGTCATTCATTTATTCACGTGGCACCTCTATCGGCGGATGCCATAACCACAGAATTTTGACACCCAGTTTTCCCACCAGATTGAGGCACTTACCCTCTCTTCGATGCGAAACTTCGCAAGGGATTAAATTTTACCGAGAGTATTCAGAGCAAAACGAATACTCAAGGGATCTTTTACATGCCGCAGAATCACAAGCCAGGGAAGCTGTTGACTTGATGCATCATGAAAATCCATCACCGCTTCGGTTGCTTTTAAAAATATTAACACATGACGTCAGTATCGCATTGGTAAATGTAACCATGAATAACCAGTTGATTGAAAGATAAAAGTATTTAGGGATTCTGACAGATCATCAATTTAAATTAATATGCAAATCATGTTTTGTCATGTTAAATGGACTTTTATATAAATGTAGCGACTATTTATCAATTTACCTTGTACTCAGTTTATTTAAAGCAAGAGCGAAAATGGAAAGTACCAAAAGTTTCTCAAAGGTAATCTGATGAACTTCTATCAAAACTGGTATTCAGAGCCATACTTTAAAATATACTTGAAAGATGCAGTTATGATTTTTTATGGTTATTACCTTATATCGGACGGTCATTTGCTTAGTCATGACTTTTCTCCGAAATGTCGTTTCTTTTTCACATAAAAATCGTCGATTTTTTTGTGGCAGACTTTAAAATTATTGTGTCAAATTCTCCTCATACATTTCATTAGGTTAGACGCGCATAGAAGTTCATCAAATAATGGGGTGGTTTCCTTCAGTCAAAATTACTACTTTTAGTCACTGAAATGGATAGAATGAACAAAAAAAAAAAAAAAAATAACATGGACCCAGAAAATACTTTCATTTTCCCAACAGTTTTTTTAATTAATTTTTTTAAATGTCCGATTTTTCAAACAAGGCGTGGTCTTTATGATGTCACAAATGATACACTTTGCCGCATCTTTCAACTACATTTCTTATGATAATCAAGCAGCGAATTAAAATTGCGCTCTGCGCTTGCTACCAACCATATCGTTGCCAATACATGTGAGTAAAGATGCGAATTAAGTATTTTGGACCGTGAATGGCAACACTGAATGGCATTTCATCATTTGGCATGTCATCGGCAGAAGCGTTAAACGATGAAAGAACACCGATTTAAGTAATTTTTTAAAAACATTAAACTTAAAGAAATTATTTAAAAAATGGTCAGATTCTATGTTTTTAAGCATGCTCTTTTCGAAAAAAAAACTTTTAAAATTTTGGAAACGACCCCATTGTGATTTCTTCATGGAGTTTTATTCTTTTTCAGAATACTTATTTCAAAATAAGCTGCAAAAATAATTTAGAAATACGTGATTCAAAAAATATCTTACCGCTGCACCACTTGTTATATGAACAGGAGCTTTCGGATTTCTGTATGGGTTATGGAAACTACCATTGAACACCTATGATAGAAAAACATAGTTTAAAATGCAGTACTTTTCTTAAGATACAAAATATCTAAACGGTTATTGAAACTGCTGTTCTTACCTGGCCATCAAACGTTGGATATAATCTTTCGTAACAATGATTATGTCCCCAAAACGCAACATCTACTCCATGTTCGTACAGTAAATCTTCCAGCCCGTACTGTCTCAAGAGTCCAACACGTACCTAATAAGAAAATAGTCAGTTTTCGTGTAATTTAATGGCGTTGTTTCCTTCAGACAAAAGTAGTACTTTTAGTCACTGAAATTGATAGAATAAGCAAAAAAAAAAAAAAAATTACATGGACCCAGAAAATTTTTTCATTTTCCCAACAGTTATTTTTTAATTATATTTTTTTAAATGTCCGATTTTGCAAACAAGGCGTGGTCTTGGTGACGTCACAAATGATGCTCTTTGGCGCATTTTGTACCGCGTTTCCACGTTATGATAATCAAGAAGCGAATTAAATATTGCGCTCTACGCTTGCTATCAACCATATCGTTGCCAAAACACGTGAGTAAAGATGCGAAATAAATATTTTGCTCTGTGAATGGCAACACAGAAGGGCATTTCATCATTTGTGATGTCATCGGCAAGAAATGTAAACAATGAAAGCGCACCGATTTAAGTATTTTTTTTAAAAACATTAAACTTAAACAAATTATTCAAAAAATGATTAGATCCTATGTTTTAAAGCATGTTCTTTCAGAAAAAATACTTTTAAAATTTTGGAAACGATTCCATTCTTAATTTCTTATTAAATGTCACATGAAATAATTTTCTTCGAAAATCTTCAATAGGCTTATTTTGAGTTATTAAAAAATCGCCCGTGAAGATATGACGGCAGAAAATTGCTTTAACATTTGAACAGCAATTGCCTGTTTGGTGATACTTGGATAGTTGAAATTTTAACCTTAACGCCTGTGGATGAAACTAACACTCCAGTAGATAGCGCTAACTGTTGACCACTTCTTCGTCTCCTAAAATGAGCCTTACCAGTAAAATAGTTAAGTTACCGGATCCAGTTCAGCCTTGTCAAAATAAAGCATTTCCCTGCATGTCAAACAAGCATTACAGAAATATTAACAAATTATCATGCTATGGCGGGAGTTACATTGTTGGTGACGTCAGGAGCGTTACTCGATCAGTGTGTATATGGCTATTATACAGGGTATTCCGTTTTAACCTGTAAGACCTCTATTTGCGCAATCGTTAGCTTTAGATGCATACTTACAATTGCAAAAATGTTCAAAATCAGATGCAGGGTTAAGATATTGAAAGTTTGAAGCAATTATAAAAGAAGTCAAAAAATACAAAATTTAACTTTTTATACGGACCCTAGGTCCCCTAACTTATGTTCAGGAAAATAATCTCCATTGAAAAATAATTTCAACTAGAGATTGCAATACCGGTATACCGGTATTTCGAGCAATTTTGCAATTTCGTAATATCGGTATTTGTTGAGGAAAATGCCAGTATTTTCGGTATCAGCTGAAAATAATAAATAGTTTTAATTCAAAAATTTTCAATTTAACTTATTAAATATCTACTTATATTTTAGATGTACATTTATTTTTCCATGATACAGAACCGAAATCAATCTATTGATGTAAAAATTTAGCTTCAAAATCATGAACTAATTGAATATCATCAAACACCAAGTAATTTGCGCACCATGAAGAAATTTTTTCCATTTCCCTGATCGCTTATTTCCCCTTTTAGGAAAGTTAATTTCGAGTGTAATTTTGGATACCCCCTCACCCTTTTTGTTCGATGAACAATTTATTCAAACCATCAATTGCAGGAATGCTTTATGATTTTTTTTCTTAAATCTTTGTATTAACTGTACTAAATTTTGACAAAAAAGTTTCTTGTTAACATTACAATGGCACTTTGTTGGCAGCAGTATTGGTTTTCTGTGCCATTTCGCTATTTAGCTTCATACTTGGCAAGATAATATTTAGAAATTAATTATATATTGCCTTGAAAATTTGCATGGAGGAAAAGCATAAATATGTTCCACGAATTCAAAGATATTTTCAAATATTTACATAATTGTAATGGCAAAGAATTTTGAAAAGAAAGCTCAAAAGAATGTCAAGTTTATCGTAAATTTCAAACCAAAGGGCTAATAAAAGGTAAACACATCCTCCTGTTCAAGAGAAAATGATATTAATATTGGAAAAGTATTGTTTCTCAGGAAAGAAAATTAGCTTTATATTAAAAGCTTTAATTTTTTATGGATGCTTAAACATAAAATGGACGATAACTCAACACCAAATACGAGGGTTATTATTTTTTCAAGGCCTAATCGATTGCGAAATGAAGACCACAAACACAATGAAAACTCTTTTATTTAGAATATGTACGTACACCTTCCAACTACTTCTCGGCGTAGTCGCCGCTCCGGTTAAGACATTTGTCGTAGCGTGATACCATTTTTTAGATACCCTCGTCATAGAAGGCAGCCGCCTGTGCTTTTAGCCAATTATGAACGCTGCTCTGTAGCTCGGCGTGAAAGCCAAACGGTTGTCTTCCTAGCCAGCGTTTCATGTGACCAAAGAGTTGGTAATCGGATAGCGCCAAGTCTGGGCTGTATAGACGATGATCAAACACTATCCAGGTGAAACTGCTGCAGGAGGTTTTTGGTTATAGCAGCAGTGTGTGGACGCGCATTGTCGTGCAGAAGCGCAATGCCTGATGACAACATTCCTCTATGTTTGTTCTGAATTGCCCTTCAGCAATCAGAAATTGAATTAAAACACGCACTTCACACTTAGCGGGAGAGGCAATTGTTTGAGGCATGTTTCCTCGTACACTGCGTGCTCCAGAATAACCACAGCGACCTGATGCTCTGCACGATTTTACTTGAGAGACTGCGTAACCAACGCAGCGTCATCGGTTTGACTTTCTGATTTTCACTTTGCGATCGATCGGACCTTGAAAAAAAAAAAAACATAACCCTCGTATATAGAAAGATTTGGTAAAAAGCATTTTAAAGTACATTAGTTGTTGTTTAATAAGATATGCAACATGACTAATTTCTGAAAAATTTCATTGAAAACAAATTAAATTTATATTTTAAATTTAAATTTCTCAGAAAACGTATAATGAATTTTATTAAATTCTCAAAAATTTGTGTGTATTTTATCTTTATTTGTGCAAAGTTTCAAGTTGGGATCTTTTATGAATTTTTAAATAAAATTTGACTTATGAAATAATGACATTTTTCAGATTCTAACTAATTAAATATGGGGATCTCTTACTGGGGATGGTCTAGTAAGTAGTAACTAGGAGACCCGTGCGGAACTCCGCACTGTGCTTCGAATCGTTTCATGAACATTTCGCTCTTTAAAAATTTCAAAGAAAGAACATTATGAAGAAAAATCGAAAAAAGTTAACGAATTAAAGTAAACGGAAAAAAGTAAAAGCACAAAAGAAATGTAATTTGAAGACATCAGCAACAAAACCTCGTAAATCCAACGTTGTGATCATCAATCATCGCTCACCTTTTGGGTGTACGTATTTTCAATGCAAACATAAATATAATTAAAAGTGTGACTGAGTGACTCGTGAAAAATCAGTAATTGTGCATGTGAAGAAATGGGTTGTGGCAAATACAGTCCTGCATATGTGAGCATCTGACGGAAAAAAAAGAAACATTAAAGAGATATTAATTGGCATGGATTCGAACCGGCGCCATTCTGGTTAACAGCACGACACTCCAACCAAAATTTTGTGCTTTCGTTTTCGAATGCTCTTCATTGAAGCAATGTGTAATAAAAAAAACAGCAAAAAAAAGCGCTTTTTGCCAAAGGGAAAAAAAAAACATGCGTCTGTACGTTTTGTCATTAGCCAGTATGATACGCTTTAAAATTATCTGTAAAACATGGAATTTGATTAAGAAATGAGGAAGATCTCGCGTAGCAATTGAAACAAACATTCTAGAGAAATAATAGGGCAGCATTTCGGACGTAGTAAAAATGTGACTACCTATTTGTTTTTTGCCGAAAGAAGAAAAAAAAAGAGAAAAGATACTTTACCCATCAAATTGTTAGTACTTTTAATGTTTTACTTCGTATTTTAACAAATATTCATAGTTAAACTAAATGAAAAGCGTAATTTCAATTTGTGGTAGAATTTTTTTTTATTTGCACAAAGGGTCATAAACTGTTATTAGAAGAATCTAAATTTCAGTTAGAGATTTTTTTTCTGAACAAAAAACTATTCCATTGTAAAGTAAGACAAACAACGTTAGAAAAAGCACAAATTTGCCAATTACATCAGATACGTGTTTCGGTGTTACAGGGAACGCTTTTTTTACTGTTCAGCACAAAGGTATTTATTTATCTTATTTGTGGTTTAAACGGGCCTTACGTTTACCGCCTTTTTTGCATTTTGTGTTTTTGTTTTCTGAATTTTGTTTATTGTTGTATTTTGATCGTGCTGCATGCTTGTCTGCTCGTGGCTTTTGTCGGATGTCTTTTCATCCATATGCTCATTATTTTTTGCATTGAAAAATACGTTCCCTGTAACGCCGAAACACGTGTCTGCTGTAATTGGCAAATTTGTGCTTTTTCTAACGTTGTTTGTCTTACTTTACTGTTCAGCACAAAGGTATTTATTTATCTTATTCCATTGTAGTATGAAATCTGATGCTTATATTTTCGCTTACATTATGCTTTAGCTTTCTGACCGGAGCCAAAGCTTTAAACACTAAAAAAGATAAATACTGCAATTAAGAATCGATATAGCTATGTGTTGTATCATCAAAGTTTTCATAACAACAAGGAGCGTATCTATCTTATTTGTATTATTTATTGTATTTCTGTGTTCATTTAATGCGTGATATTTGTCTAATTTTTCGATGCAGATCGTCCAGGCCGGGCCTGAACACTCGTTCTTCTGGCTACCATTCGAACGCTCTGCCGATCGAGCCATTCAGCTCTGTAGGACAGCGCGCAAAATAAACTTATAAATTTAACCGAAAACCTCAGTCAAGTGCTCTAAAACAGGTTTTTTAACAGAAAAATTTTTTTCTTCATTAGCCTGCACGATAAGCTTTAAAATGAGATGTAAATCAAAGAAATCAATCAAGAATTGAGGAGGATCTCGTGTAGGAACAAAAAACAGGCTGCAGAAATAATATATAAGGATTGATCATGACTATGCTTGAAGTGAGCTGACATGAATTTTTAGATTGGTACCCCCCCCCCCCCTCCGCACAAAACCACTTTTTATCTTTTTTTCTTCAAAACTGTATTCAAAAAAAAAAAAAAAAAAAAAGCTGGCACGCAAAAGTTATAATCATAATAAACTGGGACGCAGGCTATTCAACATCAGTAGTGTCTAAGGCTTATAAGTTAGGGGGGGGGGGGTTCAGAAAAACTTTAACAGATAAATAGAACCACTCATTTGCAGCTTTTTTTTTTCTTTCGGAAAGTGGGAGGGTAGAGTGAGGGGAGGAATCTGGAATGAAGCTGAAGAACATTTAAGGTTATGCTCAAACTAGCAAAATTTGATTGATCTATAGCTGCATTTAATATATTTATAAATAGATCTCGCTGCGTTACTCTCCTTTACAACTGAAATTATAAAGAAAACTAGCATTAAAGAAAAGAAAAAAACAGCTGCACTCCTAATGTTGTAGAAAGACAGTTTTATGCGGACAGACATATGATCTGATACTTAGATTTATTTTTAGTTTAGTGGAAAAAGAATGGAAAAACACTGAAACAACACGGGGGAATCACAACTATTTTGCTATGATCTTGGGGTAAACTATTTCTGTCCTCCCTCCAAAATTGAAGGTTGGTGCAGGGATAGGGATGAAATGAATCATAACTTTCCTTATATCAAATAGTGAATTAATCAAGTACACTTTGTGAAGTTCGGACTGAAAAAGAAACACTTGGTCTGAAAAAAAAAAGCATCAGATGAGGCGTGATACTAGTATAGTGTTAATCGTATGTTGGGGGGGGGGGGGTGATGTTCTTCGTGTTGTTTTAAAGAAGACCATTTGCCAACTTTTAATACGTTTTCTATTCATTTTGTTTTATGTTATTCACTTATTTTTTTTTTACATTTTGAAATAGTTTTGAGAAAAAAAATATGTAAATAAAAGTGATAGTGCGGGGGGCGGAGACTTTTTCTTGCTTTAAATCTGATGATGTTCTTCTTGCTTTAAAGAAGAACATCTACCAATCTTTAATAAGTTTACTATTAATTTTTTTGTTATTTTTTTACGTTTTGAAAACCGTTTGGAAAAAAAAAGATTAAAAGTGGTGGTGCGGGGGAGGCGTACCAATCTACAAATTTATGTCAGCTTATTTCAAGCATAGTCATGATCAATTACTACTTACTAGACCATCCCCAGTAAGAGGACCCCATATTTAACTAGTTAAAATCTGAAAAATGTCATTATTTCATAAGTAAAATTTTATTTAAAAATTCACAAAAATATGATCCCATTGAAATCCCAACTTGAAACTTTGCATAAATAAAGATAAAATACCCACAAATTTTTGATTTTTTTTTTAAAATTATACATTTTCTGAGAAATTTAAATTTATTCTCTTTTAAATGAAAATTTTTCTGAAATTAGTCATGTTGCATATTCTATTAAAAAGCAACAAATGTACTTTAAAATGCTTTAAAAAACCCTTCTATCTATATTTGGTGCTGAGTTATTGTCCATTTTATGTTCAAGCATCCATGAAAGAGTTTTTCGAAAAATCAAAGTCTCATAAATAAAAAAATAAAAGAGATAAAAATCTAAAAATTTGGACTTTTGACTACCTCGAAGGGTACAATCCATGAGCCAAATTTCAAAGAAATACAAAAAGGTGAGGGAAATTTTTTTTTCTAATTTTGGATCACACTTGACATGGAATGACCCATAGATATATTACTCAATATACGTTACGCCTTAGGTTTTTTATTATACTTTATACTTACTGGATTTGATTCTAGCCTGCAATACCGTAAAGCAGTATTGGAACAGTACATTGGTCTGTGTCCTAAAGTTATAACCCATGGCCACTTTGCTCGGTTTTGCGGAAGATTTGCTTGCTGAAAAAGAAACACATTAATTTCAAAGCATCCGATAGTGTTGCGACAAAAAATTGTGAAAAAAAATCAATATGCCATCATTTACAAACTAGAAAAAGAGTTCTCTTTTATTTAAAAAAAAAACCAAAGGCATAAAACTGAGTTTATAAGAAGAGAACTACCGAATCTAAAAGCATCAGAACATTAATCCTTTTGGATTAATGTATCATAAAATTATCTTTAAAAACAATGAAATAAGTTGAAAAATATATTAAAATCGAAAACTATGTGAGCACCTTAGAATCTCATTTATCCGGTCCTCCTTTATTCAGATCTGAAAATTACCCGAATCTCATTTTTTTAAAACTTTTTTTTTTAGCCTTCATTAAAATTTATGTTTACATAAATTATGATAGCATGAACCTAACTATAAGTACACTTAACGTTCGCTTTTAAAAAAAAATCTATTCATGATAAACCGTTTGTGCAAACATGCTTCCTTCAAACGCTACGCGCGTTTAAAACAGAAAACTGAATAATACTTTGTTAAAAAATGATGGGGTGTAAAACTGTTTTTGCTTTTGTTGATGTTTTGTAAACACTTCTATGCAATTTTGTCCAAAAATAGTCTTTTCTTATAATGAATAGTAAGTTTTCTTATTGGAAGATTTGCTTCACTTATTACCCTTACTACCCGGATATAGGGATTTATAATCATCTGAATTGTCTGTGACCCCTTGTTAGTCCAGATAAACGAGATTATACCGGTAGAATCTCGCTCGTTTTTCCGGATCTTTGGACTATCCGGATCAAACTTGCAGTCTTTAAAAATTGTTTATGTTCACGTAGAAACTTGAAATAAAGACAGCAAGAACGTGACCACAAGTGCATTCGCTTTTTATTTTGATTAAATGTACAGCTTCGTCATAGATTGTACAAAAAATTATGGTGATCTAACAAACATCACTGCAGCGGAACTGTAACAATAAAGCGTTTGGATGATCGCGCTTTTGTCAAACAACACACGTGTTTTGAACCGGAAGACAATGCACCAATTCCTTTTAAGAAATTATGTGAAGACCTGTTTTGATATTATTTAAAACCTTCTAAGCAATTCTATATAATTTTGTTCCAAAATACGGTTTTTATCGTAATGAACAATAAGTCTGCTTATTTAAGGATTTGCATTGCTTATCCCTTTACTACCTAGATTATCCTGATTGACTTTGGTCAAAGTTAGTACGTTTAAACCACGTTGTACTGTACTTTAAAATTATAACGCAAAGCGATGGTTTAAAGCTATGAAACAATACATAACTTTAAAACTATTAAGCAAAACAATTGCTCTAAATTGTACAAGTGTGCCATAGTTTGAAGCTACAAAATATACAAAAGTTTAAAACTAAAACAACGCCATAAATTTCTATAAAACCCTGCAATAGTATGAAACTACAAAATAATACAAATACAATACAATAGTTTGAAACTACAAAAAGTACAAAAACGTAAAACTGAAACAACGCCATAAATTTAAACTATAAAATTCTGTAATAGTATATAAAACTATACAAATACAATTACAATAGTCTTTAAAAAAATTTTTTAAAAAACGATGACTTTGATTTGGAATTACAAAAAAGTACCAACAGTTTGAAACTTACCCTTAGAGTATCATCCAGCCATTTGTAATGAGAATACACAGCTTCTAACCCTCCATATAGCAAGAAGAAATAAACTTCGGTACTCATAACTACAAAATGTATCGGACCAACTTTGAAACTAAAAGCAAACAGTTATCTCTCAATTCTTATGAAAAAGTAAATAGAAATAGACATTCAGTCAGAAAATTATTAACGTTATGTAACAAAAGAGCCGCATTGTTGCGGAGTTTGACCTTTTTCTGTGGGGATCGCTATTTTGCATAAATATAAAATTTTCTTAAAATGCTGTTTTTATTAAGACCTTTTTATTTTTTGGGTAGAGCACTGGCAACACTTCTTTTAAAGCTGTGAAAGTATTATTTCAACGTCTCAAGGAAGAAGTAAAGTTGTAAACATACAAATCAGCGAAAACATGGAAACACTCGCAACATTTGGCGCCGAAAATGAGATGCCAAATCCAGTGCTAGGCATCGGCGTCATTTGGCGAGGGTCTCATAGAACACCATGTTCAATTAAGCAATAAATAAATACCTTATTTGCGAGATGTGAATCGACAATCTTGGTAAAACTATCTTTCCTGCATTAGTTAGCAACAAACTGAGAGATGTGGACATTCAAACTATTCGTTTGGCTTCGCAGTTTTGTTCATTTAACACGTCCAATTTAGTTGTTGCTGCAAAATTTTAGAGGTAAACAAAAACATTAAGTTTCTTTAAATTAGAAATCAGGTTGTTCTTAACAACATTTTAAAGTGAGATTTAAATCTTAAATGAAAATGAAACTTACTGTTAGACTTTTGTTCCCAAAGCGAAACGTTATATTTAATTCATTAACATGTCTGATTTCCTATGCTTAATGGGCGTTGCAACGTCTGGTAAAAGTTCTCTGAGCCATCTCATAAACTTTTCTCAAACCGAAAAAAAATCTCAAACCGTGAAAAATTAAATTCATGGTCTCCTACATTGTCCGCACAATGGGGTCGTTTCCAAAATTTTAAAAGTATTTTTTTTTTCTGAAAGAGCATGCTTGAAAACACATGATCTGACTATTTTTCAAATAATTTGTTTAAGTTTAATGTTTTTAAAAAATTACTGAAATCGGTATGCTTTCATTGTTTTTACTTCTGCCAATGACATCACAAATGACGAAATGCCATTCAGTGTTTCCATTCACGGAACAAAATATTTAATTCGCATCTTTACTCACGTGTATTGGCAACGATATGGTTGATAGCAAGCGTAAAGCGCAATTTTAATTCTCTTCTTGATTATCATAACGTGGAAACGCGATAGAAAGATGCGGCAAAGTGCATCATTTGTGACGTCATCAAGACCACGCCTTGTTTGAAAAATCGGACATTTAAAAGAATTAATTAAAAAATAACTATTGGGAAAATGAAAGTATTTTCTGGGTCCATGTTTTTTTTTTTTTTTTTTGTTTATTCTATCAATTTCAGTGACAAAAAGTACTACTTTTGGCTGAAGGAAACAACCCCATTTGCGTTGCGTGCGCTCTTATTCCCCTATATGATTTTTTTTTCAATTTAAAGAAGACAAAATGCTGAAAAATAACACCAATCCATAATTAATTAGCCGCAATTGCTTCAGTGTTATTTTAAGGATGATGATCATTGAACTATTTTTGTAGTATTAGAGAATTTAAAAAGAAAATCCCATTTAAATTCGTCAAACTGAAAATACAGTGCAACCTCGATTATGTGGACTAACTGGGACCAAAGGCAATCCTGAAAAAAGAAAATCCGAGTAATAAGCAAATCACCTTCTTAAAATAAGCAGACTTATCTTTTATTACAACAAAAAACAATGCTTTGCCACAAAACTATAAAGTACCGTTTCTCTCGCATCATTTTTGTTCAGTTGTAGTGGTGTTCAGTGGCGTAGCTAGACCCGACTTTCGGGGGGGGTTACTTCTTTTACATATAGTATATATATATATATATATATATATATATATACTATATATATATATATAATATATATATATATATATATATATATATATTATATATATATATATATATATAAATATATATATATAATATATATATATATGTATATATATATATATATGTATATATATATATATATATAAATATATATATATAATATATATATATATGTATATATATATATATGTATATATATATATATATATATATATATATATATATATATATATATATATATATATATATACTATGATCGCTTGGAATTTTTTCCTTTTCTTCTTTTTTTTTTTCTTTCTCTTCTCTCTTCTTTTTCTCTTTTTTTTTTTTTGAGACTAACGTTTCGGGGGGGGTTTTTGTCCCCAAAACCCCCCCCCTTAGCTACGCCCCTGGTGGTGTTGGGAGTGACGCTCCAAGTATGCCATATGTTTGATAAATTAGAAGTTATTACTTTATAGCACGTATATTGTTATGTACCAGTTTGTACTTTTGTTTGAAGCAAAAACCGAATGTTTCGCGCTTTAATAGTTCCGATTGTCCAAAATTTAAAATTATTATTCAAAAAATTAAATTTGTGTCTCACATTTCTATACATTTGATTCGGATAAACCGGAGATTCGAATCATGGGGAGCCGGATAAACGAAATTCTACTATGAAAGAAAATGAAATTTAATTTTGGTGCTGCCATCTAGTATCGAACGTTTAGACTAATCGTTTAAATAAAGTGCTACGAAGTTAATAGAATACATTGATTTCATACTCTCCCCCGTCCCCCGGAAATTTCTGAAACAATAGACCTGTGCTTATCTTTAGCTCCGGTTAATTTTTAAAAAGGAAAAAATCAATATTTTTGGTTTGGATGTTCATCTTCGGCGGATTAACTACGCAAATGTAAGTTCGTTTAATGAAAACGTATGGCGCGTTGTTTTTATAGAAATTGAACAAATGTTTTTTTATCTGTAAAAAATCAGCATTATTATTCTTAGCTCAAACCCTCTCAATACTGACATGTTACTGCGCGGCAAAAAAAAAAAAAAAAAAAAAAAAATGAAAATGCTTTTGACAGCACTCTTGCGGATTCTTATACAAAATGACCCCTGAATCTGTCACCGCCATTTTCCCCCTTCACCCACCAGTTTTTAAACTAGCGTTTTCGATGTTTTTTTTTTATTATTATTATTTTTTTTTTTTAAACTTTTTGACAGTTTCACAGGCATTCTTCTATTTGGATGGGAAGGAGCATCATATAAGTAACAGTTAACATTCCTCTAAGGAGCTAGGGAGGTGAAAAGTTCAAAAGCATGAAGATTTGTAGCAAGGAGGGAGACTCGTATTTCCTCCCTAAAATATTGAAAAAATTGTGATCTTTTTTACTGGGTAATTTTTTCACTTAATTATCAGTGTTAAATCACAGTATCGGAGTCTTTCTTGTTCGTCTCGATGTCCGAAAAAAAAATTCACGTTGTAAAATAAGCTTGGAAAAAAAAAAAAAAACTTAAGCATGGCATGTTGCATACGAGTCAGATCTTCAGAAAAGAACTTTCCAGAAAAGTTTATATTTATTCAATTTACATTCAGGGATGTAATTATGGTTAAAATGAAATTAAGTACGCATGTAATTAATAGCATTAATGTACATTCACATTTCGGGGGATAAGGGAGTGCACCCCGACCATTGTTTCTTACTTTTTGTTGTAGTGATGGCGCCATCTATGAAAGGAACCAACAGATTGAGCGGTGGTTAAGTGCCACATTTATACCATACGTTAAAAAGATTTTCATCTTTGATTAATTTAAATGCTTATTTCAAGTTGATCAAAAGTTATATGGTATTTTAGTGAACAAAATTCGTTCATTACCTGTACCACAAATTGTCATCTGTTCCAGGCATATCAAATCTCATTCTGTAATTCGTGTAGTTCCTGAAATTTAAAAAATGGATAACCTTAAAGATTTTAAATCATAAATTAATGAACAGCATAGTTAAAAAATATGAAATCATCATTATAAAAAAATGCGTTTAGGTGAAAGACAAACTAAACTTGTTTGGCACATAATCATTACTATTGACTTATTCAGTAATTACTACAGATTTTATTCCAATAATCCAGTTTGGAATGATCAAAACAAGCTATAAATATCAAAACGTCACATTACTGTCTTTAGCAGCGTCTAGTTTCTTTAAAAAACGAATAGTAGGTTTGCAACTAAAATTTTGTTATGTTGACTTTTTTTTTTTTTTTTACTTTCCTCTATATCTTGCAACTTGAAGAAAATATTGAATTCGTGATTTTTTTAATTTTAAATTTCGGAGAATTGGAAGATTTTAAAGGGTGCTCAGTCCTTTTAGATCATTTTTGGAAGATGTCGGTCTGTATATCTGTGACATTTTTTTTTGGTGGGGGGGGGGGGGGGTCGCTCCAGCGCAAAAACTTCTGCAAGAAATGGAATGACATTTGTTACTCATATATGTGCCCCATGCGAATTAGTGCCCATTAGTTTTTAGCGCCAATTCCTACAACAGGAGGGGGTGGAATTAATCCAATATTTTTCCCGTTATGCGTGACTGCTGTATCTCAGGTAGTAACGGGCGGATTCAAACAAAAATTGGTCCATATATAAACTTTAGAGGGTTACAGGTGCTGATTTAATTTTTTTTTTCCGGAATATATCAATGGGGGGGTGAACAATTGAACGCTTTTTCTCGTTAGTTGTGACTGCTATGTGTCAAGAAGTGATGAACGGGTTTAAAGAAAAATTGGTCCAATGGCAAACTTCAGAGTGTTTTGAAGTTGATTTGATTTTGTTGCCAATAGCTTTAAGGAAAATGATGCAGTCGAACTTTCTATATTGTTCATTACGGCTACCCTATCTAAAGAAGTAACGCTATGATGTAAATGAAATTTTGAACAAAAGTGAACATTTACGGAAATGACCGCTGATTCAATTTCGGCGTTAACCACTCGGGGGGGGGGGGGGGGTGACGTTTTCAATCTTTTGCATGGGTTATACAGGTAAATTAAATTAACAATGCGTGAAAGAAAAATCACATTAAAATGGTTCCCGTACCATTGTCTCCAGAAAACCTCTCCTGCGATTTATTTGTCGGCAAATGACCGAAGAAATCTCTATAACTTAAAATGTTTATCTGTTGCCATATGATATTTGTTAACATATGAAGTGCTTTTAATAAATTAAAGTAAGGATTTTAAAATGATTTTGATTTTCGCTTTTTAATTCTGCTTTTGTCGATTCACAACTCCAATAAACTATAGGGGGTGCTGCAGTCACTGCCTAATGGCGGATGAAAAAAGTAAAACAAACACATGCCGTAACTTATAACTTGCTTTGATGCTTAGTGAATGGCAGTAATTTTTCATCGTGTTTGTGGGAAGTTTTCATTTCTATTCTTCTGAAATTATATTACACCATAAACTGTCTGAAGCCTGTAATTTACCCCAAAGAAAACACGTGGAATGGAATGTTTTAACTTTTTCTTTAGTATTGTTAATCACCGCAAGGTAGCGTATTCGAGCTCTGGAGTTGCGAATAGTAAAACTTTGTAGAAGTGATTATACGTAAAGAGCCAAGAACTCATAAGAAAAACACAGAAGAAAGTTTTTTGATAGCCAGAACATACTAGTTATGATTTATTTCAATTTTATATTCACTAATCAGTTTTTAATTCTAGTTTAGTTGTCATAGTAGGTTCAGTAGCTTCTTAATTTGCAAATTACTTCTTTTCTTATTTATTTCGCTTTTTCTTCTAGTGTTAATGAGTGCAGCACGAATGACTCGGGGGGGGGGGGGGGGGGGGGTGCGCCAACATGCTTACTTTAAAACGCACATTAGTAAGGAACTAACTCAATATGAACTCTGTTTCGAGTACAGCTTCTTACGAACAATTGATGACGTGATTGAAAAAAAAAGGGGGAGGGGATGCCATCCCCGAAATATTTTATTTTTAATCTTTTCTTTTTTTTTTTTTTTGCAAAAAGAATGTAAATTGGTTTGAAACCATTTTTGTTTAGACGAATCTTCTCTAACTCCAAAGTGAGCTCCCCCAAATATTTTTTCTAACTACAGCACTGCGATCGGAAATGGTTCTCTTTATTATTATTTCGGCCGTAAGCTACTTATCAGTACTTTCTAGTGCTATAGAGACAAAGAACGGATACAAATAAGTCAAAATTTGTAAATTTCCGCTGATTAAATGCACAAGCTTGCGGCTATTATGAGTTGGTGTTTGTTATCGGCTGGTGTTTGTTATTAAAAAAAGAAGTAGAAGTAGAAGAAAAGAAGACGCAGAAAACAGAGAAAAGTTCTTTTAGTATATTCAGAACTTTAAAAAAACGTGGCTTCACTTTATATTTTGGGCTGATATTAAAAAAATATTTTCTCGTCAGTTAAGGAGATAAAGATGCCAAACTTGCAATATAGCGTTGCGGATCACGCAACTTTCTGGCGGTCTCTTGTTGGGAAGATTTCAGCAAGAATCATTCATATTCACTGACACGTGATTTTGCTGCCTGAATGTTGGGTTAAATGTTTAGGGTAAAAGAACACAAACTGTATCACCACCCTTGTAGTGATTTCTGAAACTAAGTTATTGATGAGTGAAGAGTGGGTTGCATAAAAAAAACCTTCTGAGAAAATGTTAATAAAAAAGGAACTTAATTTTGTTAATTACCAGTTGAAAGCTTCATGGTTTCCGACAGACACCATATAGGGAACTCTTGCTGCGAACGGCTCTATCATTCTCATGAAATTATCGCCAACCCGGCCGTTGTTCTAAAAAATAGGAAGGCAAGAATTATCTTTGAGTATGGACACAGTGGCGTGATGGAAGTCAATAATATATAGCACAGTAGCAGTGGTGAATTTACCTTGTCGCAAATATCGCAATTGCAAAGGGCCCTCACGACCATTAGGGTGACCAAAGGGGATACAAAATTCACATCATAAATGCTTTGCTTAATAATGTGATACAGAAAGGGACCCCAAAAATACATTTTTGACCCTCGAACCTGCAAATCAGTCATTGTACAATGCGCAGTATTAGTGTGTCAAAAGATCTACCGCTCCAAGGTTAATGCAAACGCAACCTGCGAGCATAGTGAAGGCGACGTAGACCCTAATCAAAGCATTGTGAAGCTATCAAATTAGATTTGTTCTAACTATAATAACCTTGCTTTGTCCGTTTTTGCTGAGAGAAGGAAACAGCAGCTACCGCTCTAGTTTCCTTGCCTTATGTTTGCTTCGCCTATACATTCAAACTTTTTCCACACTAGTGTAGCAGGCGATCTACTACGCAAGAAATTTGCTTTGTGTTTGTTTCCGATGCACGTTGGTAGATTTTCATTACTACTGCAGCAGGAGATCTAGCGATCTACTTACTCAATGTGTGGGTCGCACATCAGTTTCTCAATTGCAGACCTGACGGATCGATACTGGTCCGCAAAATACTTTGACCGCTACTCAGAGATTTTTACTTATCTGCATGAAAAGAAGTTTCTTGTTTAAAAATGGTAATGAAAAAAGCGGTAGTGGGATTTTTTTTTTTCTTTTAAGTTATGCCATAGCTTATTGTATAGCTATATATCATAGCTTTTGATATAAATATCAATATTTTGTCTTTGATGGGTAGCAGAAATGGAGTATGTCCCCACTTGTCACTTTCTAAGTTTCGCATTTCTTAACAACTGAACTGGACCTAATATTTTTTACAACTTTAAGGGAGATTACTTATCTTTACATTTAAATATTATCACAAGTAAGACCCAATAAACATGTTGCAATTGACTTATATAACAATTCTTTAACAACAAGGTTTTTTTCGGCTCAGGAAAAGAACACACACACAAAAAAAAAAAAAGAAAAAAGCATAAGAAAGTAAAATCACCGGCCAGGGATTTTTGTTTCAAAAATTTCAACACACTATGAGCGCAGAAAGTCGAGAAAAGCAGATATACATGGTTTAAGTGGTGCCACCCATTGAGTGATTAGATCAGGGCTTCGCAACCGGTGTGCCGCGGCACACTGGTGCGCCGCGACAAGGAACCCAGTGTGCCGCAGTATTTTCGTAGCTATATAAAAAGAAAGAGATTTGATGTCTTTTATTTTAAAGTTACGACCAAATAGCGTTTGTTATCGTATCGATCGTTAAACATATCGTTCTGTAACTTCTCAATTCACCCTCTCGGCCATGTGCAGTAAGACATACCCAACAACGGGACATGCGGGATTTGCTGCCCCACCTCTTTTGAACTTCTTGTGATCCCATTACTTTCCGTTTTTTGAAAACGGATTCTAATTTCCACGAAATAAACTAATTATACAGAATTTTTTCTAAATCTTTCGTCAACGGGAGTATTTCCCCCTCCCCCAGACAGGGGTCATACCTTCCCGCAGAGAATTTTAGCACCAGCTTTAACTTTTGTTTTCCTCTTTTTCCAGTTCCGATACTCATTTCATTCTATCGTAGTTTCTCAAAGCTCGGTTCCGAGACTTAGCAAACTAGAAATTAAAACCATACACTGTTTCCTCCATCGTGAAGCTCTAATGAAAGAAGAACTTATCAGATGAGCTGAAGTCAGCTTTGGCTGAAGTCGTGAAAATCGTGAATTTCATAAAATCGAGGCCGCTTAATTTTCGTCCTTTTCTCCTTATACTTTGTGAAGAACTGGGGGCAAATCACCACTCCCTACTTCTTCATAGTGAGATTAGCTGGCTTTCGTGTAATAAGGTACTACACACAGAATTTTTGAATTGAGGGACGAGGTACGGCAGTTTTTGATTTTAAAAAACGAAATGCAGTACACCAGTTTGTTTGCAAGACAAATATTGGCTGGCAAAACTAGCGTTTAGGCTGACATTTTTGAACACATTAACGAATTGAATCGGAAAATGCAAGGACAAAGAGATAATTTGGGTTACATGTATGGACAAGCTAAACGGGTTCAAATCAAAAATTCAGCTGTGGAGAGAAGAAGTAGATCGTGGCTCATTTGACTTGTTCAAACGGACCGCCAACATGGTATGTGAAGGAAATGGCATGGAAGAAAAGCTGCTGACTGTGGTGGCAGAGTATTTAGTCATACTTCAGGACAAGTTTAAGTACTATTTCAAGAATACTAACATAAAACAGTATGACTCGATTTGCGATCCATTAAAATCATCTATGGATGTATCAGTCCTTTCTTTAAAGGCGCGAGAAGAATTTATGGACCTTAAGAGTGACCGCACTCTTAAACTTAAGTTGAGCGAAGTGCCTCTGGACAAATTTTGGTTGCTGGTTAAAAATGAGTATCCCACCATCTCTTGTATAGATAGTGTAGCACCTATTAACATGCTGCTACGATTTTCAACTACATATCTTTGCAAACTTAGCTTCTCAATCCTCACACTTATAAGAAAACAGCAAGTGATCATCTCTAAAGAGCCTGGATCAAGAACTTCATGTAGCTCTTTCCAGCATAGAGCCGAACATCAAACGTCTTTGCTCCTCAAGGCAGGCTCAAGTGTCTCATTAGTGTCAAACGGAAGTTAGGTGCTTGGTTTTAATTTCTTGCTTGCTTCTTTCTAGAAACATTTTTTGATAAATCGTTTACTTGCTGTGGTGCACTTTAATGACATGTTTGGCAGAAATGCTTTGAAACATATCAAGTATAATTTTCTGTAATGTCTGTTATAGGAAGTTTTGTTGTTAATCAACTTCAATTCATTCCAAACACTTCTACTTTCTAAATAAATTTAAATACACTACGTAAGTTATAATTGTTTTATTCATATGAAAAAAGTCCTTCTCCTGTCTTTTTACCAGTGAATAATAAAAACATTTCTGTATTACTATTGCGAAATTAATTTTAATGTGCCCCGTTGATCTAGAAATTTCTTTAGTGTGCCGTAAAGAAAAAAAGGTTGAGAAGCACTGGATTAGATGACTGGAACGGTAGGACGCCTGCATTATTAATAAAAATTTTCCTATAATTAGAGAAGCGTCTTCTAGCCCAGAGTGGGGTCCGTGGTGCTTGCCAGCTAAAAAGTGCGAAATAAGAAAACGTGAACGTAATAATTAGCTCTATAAAATGTACAGAAAAATGAATAAATTTCTGTAATAATACGTAAATACATAGTTAGTCCGAATAAACGAGGTTCTACTGTGTACCTAAGTTTGAACTTTAAAGTTTTATATTACTATACATAACTTTATTTTAAACTTATTATTAAAATACATTAAGTCGAAGAGTCAAAGAACTAAATACCGGAGTGGTTCCAAAAATCGATTTTTTTTTTAAATTATTATTTTGGAATCGCGTTACCTCTTAAAAATTGTTGTTTGTCATCCTCAAATGGGGAAAAATTAAAAAAAAAAAATCTATGTTGACATCTTCAGTTCACGGATAAGGCTGAAAGTTTGAATAAATATGCTAAAAATTGATTTTCTGAAAAGGATAATAAAATTTGTTTTCTTTTTATATTTTTGTAAGGCACACATTAAATTGGGCTAAAATCTGAAATTTGAAGACCAATTTAAGGAATTAAAGATCTTATTTAAAAGCTATAAAATATTTTTTAGGTTCAAACTACGCTATATACAGATAATTAATTGTTCGTTATGAAAAAATACAAAAAAAATCTAATTTAATTATTTTCTGAAAATTTAAATTTTTAACACTTTTTTATTTTTATTTATTTTTTAATTTCAGCCTCATGCGTCAACTTAGAATTTTTTGTTTTTTTTTTTCTCCAATTAAGGATATCAAACTACAACAACTTTTGAGAGGTAACGCGATTCCGAAATTTAAAAAAAAAAAAAAGATTTTTTTTTTTTTTAACCACCATACTAAATACACATTAATTTGGGGGTAATCTGGGGTCAAAAAAAGGCTACGATCTAATTCAGCCACACTAATCGGAAGACAGTCACTATTTGTGCTTCACAAGTTTTCGATTATTGGGTTGCAACTGCAAAAAAGCGTAACTCAGGTTTCATCCAATATCTACCTCGATGTTTTTACTTTATGTATGCTAATACTCAAAATCCAGATTCACAAAGATATGGGGATGAAAACTGCACGGATATCTTCAAAAGAAGCAATAATACCGAAAATATTTACACGCGACCACCAAGTTGGCAATTATAGTTAATTTTACTTTTTCATTTTATTTTTTAGACATTCACGCCTACCTTCAAATCACTTACTCTTGGTAAAGGATATTCGCAGAATGTACTAAATAATAATAAAGTGATAGAAATTAAGTGAATTTGAAGGTTGATAAATAAAAATAAAATTTCTCACCGTGTGCAGATCATAGGCAATATCACCTATAAATGACAGAAAAGAGTTAAAATGAGGATGTAAATAATTCATTGAATAGAGAAAAAAATATCAATCAAAATATCTATTCACAATCACTTCAAAATTAAACAATCGTAGGTGCAAAATATAGGATTAAAATTGAAAAAATAAATAAATATTTTACTTTTTAAATTTTTACAGTGGATTTCATTTACGTAAGTATATAAATATAAAACAGACCATTCACCTTAAAGCTTCGGCCGGTTTATATGTTCGAAAGGCAACTTTTCAACGCAGCATTATACTAGACAAGCGGGCCAAATGACTTTTTACTTTTTAAAACAGGCAATACCGTGCGGATTTCGCTAGTTGTTATAATAAATAGCTGAATCAACTTACTTATTTGAATGTACAATCTGCAGACTTCTACATGGCATAAATGTGGGAAACCACATGGTTGAATAAATTGTAATTTTAATGAAAAAATAAAACATGAACATAAAATAAAATCAATTTACTCCAAAACAAGTTCAATCCAAATTATTTCAGCCTGTTAATAATTAGACAGCTTAAGTAACAATTTACTGTAAAATTGGTTTTCTTTTTATATTTTTGTAAGGCACACATAAAATTGGGCTAAAATCTGAAATTTGATGACCAATTTAAGGAGTTAAAGATCTTATTTAAAAGCTAATAACACTTAACTGACCATAAGACTTAACAGCCATAAGACTTAACTGATCAGCCCAGTCAGTTTAAAAAAGAAAACAAAAACGAAGTCATGCTCCGAATGTTATTCAAACGAAAAAAAAATTATTAAATAAAAACAAAAAACCCGACTGCGTAAAAACCAAAAAAAAACTAAAAAGAAAAATGTATAAGCCCAGTAGTTTAGAATGTTATTAAGTACTACTGAATAACTATACCGTTGAAATAGTCGACTGTTGATCCTTCTATTCTGCTTTTGAATTTATGATTTGTCTTATCTGTGTACGGTTATAAAACTATTTCAACGGTGTATTTATTCAGTAGTACTTAATAACAGTCTAAACTACTGGGCTTATACATTTTTCTTTTTTCTTTTTTTGGTTTTTACGCAGTTGGGTTTTTTGTTTTTATTTAATAATTTTTTATTTGACACTTTTTAGTTAATTTTCATTGACTTAGTTATTATGATTATGATACGGTACATTTCGCAATCTTGTCATTTCATTGAAACAGTTTGTTTGTATCATGAGGTCTATTAAGTAACTTGCGGTGGTCTAAACTACTGATAAATAGTCCCCCTAGGGACCTAACTCCGCTTAAAGCTACATGTGCATGGCCTTCGTCAAAAATGCGCGAACTTAAGTCAACCACAGTACAGCTATATAAACAGCCTGTATAACTCATGATGACGCGAAATCGGAAACTCCCCCCGCCCCCCGTCAGTCAAATCTTTCTTCTCGCAAAACTAAAAAAGTCTATCGAGAAAGTACAAGTAGCGAAACTCAGTCCCTTGAATCAAGGCAAAAACAAATGCAACATGTTAGAGATTAATATCGAATTAGTACCCCTTTTTTTTGGTGCTTATTGCACGGGTTTATTTTGATGAGGACTACAATCTAAGTGTCTTTCCTTCGTTACGCATATTATACTTTTTATTACAGTACGGAATACAAATAAAGAACACATGAAAGAATTCACATCAGAAAGAGAAGAAAATACATCCGGAGCGAGGGTGTCTTGACCCATCGCCTCAAGTGGGAGAAGCAATCGCTTAAACCACTCGACCACTAAAATCCCAATTAGTAGACTTAGCAAACAAAAAAATTCAGGCACGAAAACTATCTGCATTTGTCGCACGCAGGTAGCGTGCGACACAGTGTGCAGCACCCAACGTGCGCCGATCCCGAACTGTCAAAATGGCAACCGGTTTTTGAAATGGTACTTTTGATTACTATCATGTGTTTAGTGACACTCCCAACGTTAAGACAAATCGATTGACGTAACAATTACCAAAATTGACCAAGGGGTTCAGCTTGCAGAACGCCACATAGGAACAGCCATACATAGACTTATAAATACATTACCCTCCTTTGCGTCGCTCACGCGCAGTCGGGTAAAAAGAAAACTAGCATTAAAGAAAAGAAAAAAAAAAAAAAAACAGCTGCTCTCCTAATGTTGTAGAAAGACAGTTTTATGCGGACAGACATATGATCTGATACTCAGATTTATTTTTAGTTTATTGTGAAAAGAATGGCAAAAACACTGAAACAACACTGGCGAAACACTAAAATTGACCAAGGCGTTTAGCCCCTAGAACGCCACAGAGAAACGGACGTACATACATAGCAGTGTTGCCAGATTGGGGGAAATTTCCCCATTTTGGGGAAATCCGGTGCTCTCTGGGGAAATTTTGGGGGAAATGGGTTTTGAGGGGAATTCTTTGGGGAAAATTTTTTTTCTTGGGAAAACCTGGGGAAAAAAGCTTCGGGGGAAAAAAAATCGTATTTAAATTCGAGTCTTGACATCTAGTAGTTACATTGTTGGTATCAAACAGCGTTGGTTTAGCTTTGCTCAACTTGATGGAATTCGCATTTCGCATTATGTGGAATATTATGCTACGGAATTCGCATTAATAGTTCTGCGTGAGTAACTAGTTGATACGTGAAACAGGCAAAAAAAAAAAAAAAAGTGTGATGAAGAATGTTCTTGGATAAATATATACAAAAATCATAATTTAAATGTACATACAGAAGCAGAGTAGCAAATGCGAGTAGAAAAAAAATATTGGGCTATTTCTTATCTCTCGGTCAGGCGCTTATATTTATGACTAGTGGCACCCGCACGGCTTTGCCCCTAGTAGAAAATTAAAAGGTATTTTGGTTCCCCTGTATATTTACAAATAATGAATGATGAATTTATCGCCAATTGGCTTGCCCACGTTACGATTCCACATTATGATAACTTGGTAATTTAGTCGTCCATCTTATGATAATTTTGCTCCCATCTTATGATAATTTTGCTCGGGAAAATGTTCTTAAAATTGGAATAGAAAAAGAACAAAATCTAATTTTCGAAAAATCGCTTAAAGGTGCACACTCCCATGCTACAAACTAATTCTTTGCTAAATTTCATGAAAATCGGTCGAACGGTCACGGCTATGCGCGTCACAGAGATCCTGACAGAGAGAAAGAGAGAGAGAGAGAGAGATCTGGACAGAGAGATTTTCAGCTGTAGTATTAGTAAAGATTTAAAAATAGATAAAGATCAAGAAGACAAAAAAAAAAAAAAAAAAAAAAAAGCGAAAATGGGAAGAAAAAAAAAGTTGAGGAATTTTATAACAAAATTTGGCTATTTGGGGAAAAAAAAATTTTTCAAGAGACAAAAATGTCAGGGAAAGTCGATTCATTTTATGAAAATATTCGTGGAAAAATAATTTTTGCATTTGGGGAATTTTAATAGAAAACATCGCTTTTTGGGGAAAAGTTGGAAGGGAATTGGGGAAATCTGGGTTTGACCATCTGGCAACACTGATACAGAGATTGATAAACACATTACCCTCCTTTGCGTCGCGCACGCGCAGTTTGGTAAAAAAAAAGAACAACGTTTTAAAAATTAAAATCTACAGAGCGTAAAATGTGTTTTTTTCTCTCCAGTTTTTCTTTTTTTTCTTTTTTTTTTGTTTTTTGATGGATTGAGCTTGTTTAGATACTTAACCCTTCAGTTGTACTCTTCAATCTTTAAAGTGGGTTGAAAGTGAAATATGAATGTTGACAAGGAAATCTTTCTCACCGGTGGCGTGAACGACTAACAAAACAAACGCCTCGATCAATTAGAAGAACCAAATCAGCGAAGTCAAAACTGGATAATCTGTCATTAGCTGTCACGCCATTCGCGTGCCTCTACTCGAGTACAATTACTTCATTCAAAACGAACTGCCTACATAATTTCGATGCGTCTCAACATTACAAGAGCGTTGGGTGACCTACAAAGTTTTAGAATTGGCGTTTGAAGATTAATATGAATTATTTGCTCCAATTTATTCGCGGAAGTGAATGGTGATTTGTTTGTTTTACAAAACGAGAATGGTTTTACGGTGCATTTTCTACTGTCTTGTGAGAATAAATAGTGAGAATAATTTTATTAAACATTTTGGATTAAACATGTAAGATAAACTTTTCGTGATTAAGTGTTGTTTCAAATAGAACACGAATGCAGCTAACTTTTACTTTCTTTTTATTTTAGCTTTGTGCATTATTGGTAGAGGATCAAAGAGTAGTTATTTCTCTTTGAGTAGTGTTAAATAGTTTTTATATGTAATAATCAGGGGCGGATTGGGTCCCGCCAGAGGGCGTCAACTTTGGCTTCCAAAGGGCGCGGAAAAAAAAGAAAGAAATAAAAAAGTAAAAAAAGAAAAAAAGGTGCAGTGAAAAAAAAGTGCCAAAAAAAAAAGAAAAGAAAAGAAAAGAGAAACGATGGTATGCAAGTTTACGAGTTAAAAAAAAAGTAAAAAAAAGCGAAGGGAAGTCGCACAGATTTGTGAACGAAAAAAAAGAGAAGGAAATTGCATTAACATATTAAGAAGGAAAAAATTTTTTTTTAATAAAATATGTTGTTCAGGCTTGAAGGCGCATATGCGGAGGACTCGCGGATCGATGGGCCGGCGGACCAGTCCGCCCTTGGTAATAATCATAAGAAACAATAAGTTCAGGAATTAATAACTGCGTTTAGTGCCAGTTTTGTAGCACACAATTTGTAATTACTTAATTCCTCACGGTCATTGCTGTCATTATCTTGAAAACGAACTATAAAGGAGCTTTTTCATCTTAAGGTTTATGAAATGTTAACAATAATCTAACGAGGAATTTCAGGGACTGTTACCATGCTTTGTCGAGATTTTCAAGAGAAGCCGTTTTTATTCTCATGGTGGTTTTTGAGTATTGCTGTCGTTTAAGAACTGCCCACCTTGTTTTGATGTAGACTATTTGAATTATAACAAATTGGCGACCCGTGGTGAATTCCGCACTGTACTTCAAATTGTTTCATGTGGCATTTCACTCTTTAAAAATTTCAAAGAAAGAATATTATGAAGAAGAATCGAAAAAAGTAAGCGGATTAAAGTAAAAGGAAAAAATTAAACGCACAAAAGAAGGCATGTAAAATGAAGACATCAGCAACAAAACCTCGTTAAATACAATGTTGTGATAATGTGATCATTGCTCACTTTTTGGTTGTATGTATTTTCAATACAAATATAAATATCATTAAAAGTGTGACTGAGTGACTCGTGAAAAAGCAGTAATTGTGCATATGAAAAAACAGGTTGTGGCAAATACAATACTGCCTACGTGAGCATCTGACGGAAAAAAAAAAGAATCATTAAAAAGATATTCATTGGCTCGGATTCGAATTGGCGTCATTCTGATTATCAGCACGACACTTCAACCAACCACCAACCGAGAAATTGCGCCTTCGTTTTCGAATGCTATTTATTGAAGCAATATGTAATACAAAACAGCAAAAAGCTTTTTACCCCCTCCCCCCCCCCAAAAAAAGACCATGCGCCTATGTTTTGTCATTAGCCAGAATGATCCTCTTTAAAATTATACGATGAACATGGAATTTGATTAAAGAATGAGGAAGATCTCGCATAGCGATTGAAACAAACATTCTAGAGAAATAATAAATTACATTTAAAATAAGTGTTTTTTTTTTTTTGAAAATTGATACACTTTCCCATAGCAGGCTGCTTTAACCGTTACGGGTTGAATGCCAGCACATGTTTTCCTTTTAATCGACCACTTTAAATTCAAAACCAAAACCAGTTGAACTAAGTCCGTTTTTTAAATGTAATTTTTCGAACGTAGACAAAATGCATTTTTTTTTCGCGAAATCAGAGGAGTAAAAATGATTTCTGACTTATGAAGTTGATAATAATTTTGATGTTTTACATCGTATTCGCGCGAATAAATAGCGAAAGGTTTACTGGACGAAACTCGTAATTTCAATTTGGCGTAGTATTTTTTATTTATACAAAAGGTCGAACAAGAGAGAGAGAGAGAGAGGCTGTTCGAAAAATCTACATTTCAGCATACAATGAAAAAGTTCTTCTGCATAAAAAGTCCCTTTAGGTCTAAATTTTCAAATGTAATACTTTTTTATGCTTACATTATGCTTAGTTATCTGAACGGAGTCAAAACTTAAAGAAAAAAAAAAGAAAGAAAGAAAGAGCACTCTTCGATTAATAGTCAACATCTCTGAATAATAACTGGAGCCTGCATAAAGGAGTTGAAACGCCAATTAGCATTCCCGTCGTATTTATTTTATTGCCTTACGTGTGTCATCTGTTGTATGTTATGAGGACATGTAATGCGTAATATTAATCTAAATTAGCTATAATGGTGTACAGCCTGTGCGGGCCCGAAGTTCAGCTGGTTTATAGGTCTATTTAATCGAACAACTAAGTCCAGTGCTTTTAAGCTTATTTTTAAGAAAAAAAAACAGGTTAATTGTAAAAATTTTTTTCGCCGAAAGCGATGCAAAAAAATTGGAAAATTGTCTTAGAATTTCGCTTAAAAAAAAAAAAAAAATCTGCATAAGAACTACAGGTTGCATCAAAGGTTTGCAACAGCAAGGGGCGTTTCTGAAAAATTGATTTTTAGAACGTATGTCTATTTTTCGTCATTAGCCGGCCCGATAAGCTTTAAAATGAGGGAAGAGGGATTTCTTCAAGAAGTAAGAAAGATCTCGCATACCAACAGGGAAATAATCCACAGAAATAATATATAAGATAAGATAGTGAAGAGAAGTGTTTTTATTTTTTAATATTTATACAATTTTTTATCTTAGGCTGCTTGAACCGTTACGGCTTAGATGACAGCACGTGTTCATGATTTAACCGAACAGTTAAAATACAAAATCAGCTGAACTAAGTTCGTTTTATAAGCGTAGCTTTTCAAATGTAGTTAAAATATGACTGGCTATTTGTTTTTTGCTGAAAGAAGAAAAACAAATTATATTTTACCCATTGAGTTGTTAGTAATTTTAATGTTTTACTTCATATTCGAATAAATATTAACAGGTTAACTAAATGAAAAGCGCAATTTTAGTTTGGGGTGGAATTTTTTAAGGGTCAAAATTTTTCATTAGAACAATCTTCATTTCAGTATGCGATTTTTTTTTCTGAACAAAAATTATTCCATTGTAGTCTGAAGTCTTAAACCTCTGATACTTATATTTTCGCTCACATTATGCTTTAGTTTTCTGACCGGAGCTAAAACTTTTAAAACCAAGCTAAAAAATAAAAAATAAAAAACTAACAACTAAGAATCAATTTAGCTACAGGTTGCATCAAGTTTTCGTAACAGCAAGGAGCGTTCCTATCTTATCTATTTTAATACCTGTCTTATGTTATTTATTGTATTTAAAATGTTCATTTAGTACGCAAAATTTGTCTAATTTTTCGATGCAGATCGCCCGGGCTGGGCCCGAACACAAATTCTTCTGGTTATCAGTCGAATGCTTTGCCGATCGAGCCATTCAGCTATATCGGTCAAAGCGCAAGTTAAACTTATAAATTTAAACGAAAGCCTCAGTTCTGCGCTTTAAAACAGTTTTTTTTTGACAGAAACAACAATTTTTAGACCTTGGGTCTATTTTTCGTCATTAACCTCCACGATAAGCTTTAAAATGAGAGGTAAATCAAAGAAATCGATCAAGCAATGAGGAAGATCTCGTGTCGGGACAAAAAACAGTTACAGAAATAATATATAAGGATAATTAAGGAAAACCAATTCAACGTGAAAGCAACTGGTTTAAAGCAAATTTTTACGTGGTTACTCACCGTTATGTATCATTACGTCTGCGCTTTCGTTGAGAGCCTCCTCCTTGAGTTTTTTCGCAGAGACCCCATCCTTGAAACCGAGGTCGCCGTAAATAATGACCCGAGGACTCCAGTCCGTTCCTTTCTTCAGGGTCTTGAAACTGTAAATGGGGCTAAAGAAACGGCCATCGCCGCATCTGTAATCTGAAAAAGCAAAAAAGCGAATTAATTCCCATAGCGAAAAAAAAAAAGACGAAATTATAAATACATTGGTTGAGTTATTCTTGAGCAAAATTATTTGCTTCTGGACCGACACGTGATTCTCCGCAGGTAAAAATAACTTTTCAACAAATTTATGAACTCCCTTCTGCGTTTTATATGCAAAAATAGTCTCGCTGGTGTTCCCAAAGTCACTTGGATGCACTTTATGGCACAATGACAGTATTACTTACCTTTTGTTTACATTTGAATGGAGCTTTCGTTCGTTTTCTTTGTTTTTCATATTGTTAGTGAAGATATTTGATACGAAAAGGAAATTTCTCACGTCGGAATAATTTCTTTGTGTCAGTTTTATTTGTTTATTTTTAGATCTACTGAGTTTTGTTACAATATTGTTACTATTTACTTTTAAGTATTTACTAATTGAAAAAATAATAATAGTTATTATTAGTTTAGAGAGTGATGAAGAGAAAGAGAAACGGACAGTAAGTGAAAGATAAGAAAAAACTTATATTACTAAATCTTGTAAAACTAGAAAATCGCCCATTGCCAGTTTGGTGATATTTTGATGGTTGAAATTTTACTCCTAACTCCAGTGGATGAACCTAAACTCCAGCAGATAGCATTGTTGACCACTTTTTCGTTTCTTCATGCCCCTGAAATTAGTCACCCCAATAAAATAGTTAAGTTATCGGATCCAGTTTAACTATGTCAAAATGAAGCATTTCCCTGCATGGTCAAACATTACCAAAATATATTATCAAATTATCATGCCGTCTAGCGAGTTTCATTGTTGGTGACGTCAGGAGCGTTACTCGAACTGTGAATTCACTATTATATATATATATATGAGGATGTTGTTTCTTTTTTCAATATTGATTGTCTGCGGTTGGCTTGTTATTGGGGTGAAGAACTCGATTACCCGATGTTAGTAGTCACGTTGTCTCATGGTTACTCAGAATTTCTTGAGAGATAAAGTAGCCCCTTGTATTGTCGGAGGACAACAAAAAGAGAGATGTATCCAAAATATCGTTGAATTCGAAGTCATTAAAATCAACATAGTTTCTGACCAATTGAAATTATGCAATCGTGGATTGTAGCCATACTAACGGTGGTACAATAAAATATGATTCAAAAAGAAAGCTCATAAATCATAGTAAAGTATTTAACAAAATCCTGAAAAATTTCGGTAAAAGTTACTGGCATCTATGTTGCCAGTAACTTTTACCGTAAAATCCTATTTTACTGTATAATTTTACGCTAGAATAAACAAGAGTTTAAAAACGCATAATCCGAGCAGCAGGCTCAATTTCGAGATTTTCGCATTGGCAGTCGGCTTTGCTGACCACTATCCCAGTCGGGTCACATGGAGTAAGGGGAATTACGGTGTTATCTACTTTGCACTGTAAGTCACGTGGTGTATCGATTGGCGCCGATATTTTTTGGGGGATACAATTTACTGTATTTTTTTCTGTACTGTAAACACTCCATTTTACAGTAATATTTATCACAACAGTTTTCTGAATTTTTAACAGTGTATTTTAATAGTTGTACTATAATACTTGAAGCAACCATGAAAACTTAATTCAAAGAAAACGATATCCGTTATTGAAACGGATCACAGCCTTCTATATATCAGGCCTACCTGCTGTATTGCGCAATCGATGTCACGTGACCTCTCAGAGGCGAGCAGCGGTAAATTCAATTTAGTTCAAACAGCGTTCGTGGACCAGCTGATCGTTGCAAAACAACTCTGGTATTAGTTAACAAAGTAATAATTATTTGAAAAGTGTGCATGAATGTTCAGTTAACGTCATCAGCAGTCTCTTAATGGAGACTTGGAATTATGTTGTTTTTTTCTTTCTTTATTATTGTGCTAAACGCTGCAGAAGCCGTTGGGATGCTTTAATAGTGAAAATTTAACGTACTAAATGTTTAACATTTCCGAACATGTTTGGAAGCTACATTGTTTGACCAAAACATGTTTTTAAGAAGGTAAGTCTAATTATCAATACTTATTTTTTTTAATAGAATCGATAATAAAATATAAATACTTGTTAAATAATTTTTTAATGATTTTTTCCCTGTAAGGTACAAATTTTTTATGTGTGGTTTTTATCATGCTATACATTTTCATTCATTTCGATTTTAGTGACGAGGGTTTTTTGCCCCCCCCCCTCCATTTTCAGTAATAATTATATTTTGTAAATATTGTTTCAAGGAACTTTTTAGCATGAATTGTCTGAAGAGTGCGGTTTAGTAGATACAATAGTTAGCGGCATTTAAAAAAGACCAACTGTTTTATATTTTAAAGCAGCTTCTATTACTGTAAGGTACGCATTTTTATGTATGATTTTTTCATGCTATATATTTTTATTACTTTCGATTTTAGTGACGAAGCTTTTTTGCCCTCACTTTAAGCAATGATTATTTTTTGTAGCTATTGTTTCAAGGAACTTTTTACATAAATTATCTGAAGAGTGCAGTTTAATAGATATATTAGACCGCCGCTCTTTAAAAGGGCCGACTGCTTTAAAATATTTCAAAATATTGTGGAAAGTTTTTAGGAGGAATTCGTATCAAATGAAAATTAATTAAAGCTTTTAACAAATATTGGTGAGCTATGCATTAGAAATCTGGTACATGATCATTACAAGCTTTGGTCTCGCAACATTTTCTTGATTTTGCGAAATGTAATGCAAGCGATTTATAAAATACTGTTGTACAGTGATGTTACCATCAATTTTCCTGAGTCGGGTTTACTCCCAGTAATCCATTACGCACAATTTGTGCATGTGATCAAATACATAGTATGTCATAATATGAAAATTTATGAAGCTTGAGGGTATACGCTATATGTCTAAAAATTCTTTAGAGTATACGGCGTATATGGAGTCTACACTACGGGAGCACCACACTATTGAATAACTTTTCAAAAAAAAGAATGAGAAGTAGTAATGAAAAAGTAGATAAAAGAAAAACAATGAATTTAACTCGCAATAAATAGATTCCCAGTAAAAATTCATGATAAATCTAAACATTGTTTGCTCCGAAAATGCATCAGAATCGTCATTATATATCAATTGTTTGGTTTGTTTCATTTGTTTAGATGTTTTGTAATTATTATTGGATATTATAGCAATTCATTTCTCAAAATGTATGTTTTTTATTTTTAACAGTTAAAAATATGTCTAAATATAGGTTTTTTTTTATTCCAATTTATATTATTGTTTCATTTGTTTACATTTATATCAAAGAAAATCAATACTAAACTGTTAATCATTCACGGGAAAAATGATTTATTAGATAAAGAATAACAAATATGCACTTTCCGTTTATCTTAACTCATTTTACAATTTACAGTAAGCAAAACTTATTTCGTACTTTCTTTTACGTTAGGTTTTAAATTTCAAGAATATTTTCTTCATATCCATACAAATAATTTTAATTTTCCTTTCTTATCTGTATATGTTGCGGAACATAATATTCAATGTGTCATATACATACAGTTTAATTTAATTTACTATTTAAGAACTATTTGTGTCGATATTAAAACTTAAACTATATAAAATTTTAATTGAGAAATGTTTCAGAGTAATTCATGTGAAAATCTGAATGGATCAACTTTCTCAATGGATTTTTAAAAAAATCTTAAAATTTTATTCACGGTAGAGTTATTATTAGATGTAAACAAACCGCCTTCACGGGCGGCCATGTTGAATGAGCGCGCAGGCCTTATGTTAAGATAGCTGTGAACGGATTCGCTCTCCCCCCCCCCCCCCCCGCCCTCAATAGTTTAGCTTTCATCAATGGATTAGGTGGTATTTTTCGTTCAAGGTATATACAAAGAATCAAACTTCACCTCCTTTGCATAACATCGCCACACCTAAGGTCAGCTCACAATATAAAGCATTGGATCATGTGACTCGCTACCTACCAAACACAAATCGAATAAAAACGGGACTAGTCCAAGCCACAGCATATGGAAACCAATTAGCAAGCTTAATTGTTCAATAACAAGAGCCAACTTCCAAAAAGATAGTTCTTTCTTTCTTTCTTTTTTTTTTTGCATATTAGAAAAACATTTTCAATGGAATAGCGAATTAATTTACATAATATTCAAACGAATAAGCAAAACAAACTTCTAGTTCTACGCATTCAACAGTTTTTGAAAGAAAATAATTTCTTCCTAAACTTCGTAGAGAAACATAACTCAAATCTGCTCTCTTTTCTTACATCTCAAAGCGTGTAATCCACTTTAAAATATTTCGTTTGAACTTGAATTTGTGAACATAAAATTGTTGCAGTAGTATTGTCTCAAAAGCTTTTAAAGAAATAACAATTTCTCGAAAAACAATAAAAAGTGCGGTATATCCCAATAAACGGTTTTATGAGACGTGATGTAACTAAGGTTTACAGTTACTGGCAAAATAAATTGCGCTGTCATGATTTAGGTTTCTAATAACAATGCTTTCACTGGCAATGATGTAAGATTTCCTCTAAAAAAACTGTTGCAATGTAGAGTGAAAAAGTTGTAACATTGTTCAAAGCCGTTCAAAAATAACAAAAATAGGGGGAAATACCTGTAGAAAAACCGTGAAAAATGAATTTACATCAGAGAAGGGGGAGGGGTGCTGGCAATGGTATGTGATATACAAGTCTATTAAAAATGCGAATGAATGTTCATTCTTTTAACAATCATAGCTATATATACTGCAAAAAATCTTGGAAAGCTCTCTGTTTATTACGAAAAGCTTTTTTGTATATTCAGATTCGTACGCCCTCAGCAGTTTTCTGCTCTTATCAATACCTTTCCCGTTTAACAAGAAAGTAAGAGTCGACGCCTGCGCAGCTCACACGGCAATTTTATAGTCCAGCACCAAATCCAAACGGAAACTTGTGAACGCACGCAATGAAAACAAAAAATCTTATTGCGCAAGAAAAAAATTCGGTAATTTTTTTTTTTGTCTGGGAGAAAAATTCTCTGGAATAAAGAAAATCCTCCCGTCAAATGCATTTTTCTGACCTAAAGCAATACGTTTTTCTTCTCTCTAGAAAAGTAAGAGGAAGTGCCGACTCATGTGCGAAGTAACACTCATAGAGGCCAATAGTAGAATTTTTGTTCCTCGCATGAATTCACTGAAGATAATTTTAAAGTCTTATATTTTCTTGCTAATGTATCGTCATGAGATTGAATTTGAAGCTATGTCACTTATTTTTAAGTACGAAGTGCGACTTCGCGACGCATGCTCGCGGAAGGAATACAAACTGAAATTAAAACCAAATAACTGCCGAGAGGACTCCATGTAAATTCGTTGCGTCGCATAACTTGTGTAGGTAATTTACTTTTTTCTTGGATATTTTTCTTCTTTCTACCAAATGGTTAATTTTTGTAGGCAGAATTTTATTCTGTCATAAAAATCACCTTTTTGGTGACCAAAGCCTGCAAAAGACCACCACCGACGAATAAGTAAGTCGCTTTGCAACTCTATTACTTTAAAGTGATTTAGTTCATACAAATCTCGTTAAAAAAAAAAAAAAAACTATTTTCCTCAGTATCATTTTTTCGTTATGAACTATTGCAATTTGAAAATATTTTACACTACATAGAACACATATTTAAAGTGCAAGTGTGTCTAGTTTTATTCTGTAAAGTTAATGAATTGAAGATAATAAAAACTTTAAATAAGTGTTATTGTGTACTTTGTTTTTATGTGTCAATCTCAGCTAATATTTGGCTGAACATTTATGTATCAAGCATTATGAATTGAATGTTATATTATGCAAATTGTCAGGTTTGATAGTTCGTCTTTAAGGTTGCATGTTTTCATTCCCTTGTAAACAGTGTAGCTAGATTGTGTGAAGCAAAAAAAAAAAAAAACTATCTCTTGTAATTAGGAACATAGTGCTTCAGTATTATCTAAATGACGATATCTCTTTAAATATTTGCATTAGCGAAACGCTTTAAATTAGTTAAATGTGCATTAATTTCTTTAACAAATAGATTTATATATGGATTTAAAAGTGTCTTCATTTTTTTCGTTTTACAAGTCTCAATTTTACCAAAAGCAAAAAAAAAAAAAAGACTTAATAAAATAAATAATTCTGTATTTTTACACCATATTAAAGTATTTGACTTATAATTTATATGATACTTTGATTTATAATGTATATGATACTTTGATTTATAATTTATATTATACATGAAATATTTATCTCAGCAGAGCTTCATTAGTACGATTTTAGTTGCAATGTACCTGCCCTTAAGAGAAAGAAGCTGCAAATATAACAAACAAGAATTATTTCTCAATATATATGTTTTTGTATATATATGAAATACACAAGCAATGAATAGCAATGAGAAAAAGAAAATTAAAAGTAGCAATTATTAGAATGAAGTTTAAAAATTGAATTCGGAGCTCATCAGCCGTGGAAGATTCGATAAATATGGTCAAAAGACCAAAAGATATTAAACTACTTACTAAATAGAGAGTGTTTAAGCTCTAATATATGCATTATATTGGGCCAAACGCACCATATGCTAAACTATATGCAATAAACAAGAGCTTAAACCTAAAATTAAAAGAAGGAGGTTTTACCTCTGCTAAATTAAGAAACAAGTCCCTATAATTTGTCTTCCTCAGGACAGTACCCGCTGCATGCATATATCACTTAAATAATCATTACTAATTAGTTGAGGCAAAAACCACTGCTTTTAATTTTAGGTTTAAGTTCTTGTTTTTATCACATATAGTTTAGCGTGTGGTGCGTTTGGCCCAATGTAATGCACATATTAGAGCTTAAACACTCTCAATTTAGTTAGTAGTTTAATATATTTTTTTGAGCATATTTATCGAATCCTCCACGGCTGATGAGCTCTGGGTTCAACCTTTCAACTTTATTCTAATAATTGCTGCTTTAATTTTCCTTTTTCTCACAACTATTCATAAAAATTGTTATTTTGCTTGTATATTTTATATTTTTACTTAGCTTTTTAGTTCTTCTGCGATGCACATCCGTGGGGTTTTGGTTTGATCTTTTCAATATTCTTCACTTCTTAATCAATATATATATATTGAAGATTTTTTATTTCTTTATTCTTATCTATTATTATTATTATTATTTTTATACGCTGTTGGGATCAGCGAACAGATTTTTGAATACTTTTTTTTTCTTTCGATGTTCAGGTACATTGTTTGATTTTGTAGGATTTTTCTACTGGGTTTTGTTTTCCTTATTTCTTAAACGTTTGTTTTTGTTCTTATAGTTGAAGACAGTTACTTATCTAAGTAAATAATTTGGTTTGTCGAATTATTCAATTGTGATTGTTCTTTATAACGATTTTTTTATGGCATTGTTTGTGTGGCGAAACATTTTAAATTGCAGGAAAAAAAAACCGCTCCACTCGCTAAAGGGCAGGGTTACGGTAGCGTGATTGCTTGACGCGTTAAGCGATGAACTATGTAGTTGAAGGATTATTTTGAGTTTTAAAGCTACCGTTAATATTCTTATGTGTTTCGGCGAATAGTTTTAAATTCCAAAGGAACTTCTTTAATAGGTGTTTTGAAAAGGTATGTACGCATTTTAGTGAAGAAAAATGATAATTTCACATCAGAAGGGGGTGGGGGGGGGCAGGGATTATTATTATTTTTTTTTTTTGTTCAACGGACTTCCTTTAACTTCTTAGCACGGGCATCGCCGTGCAGGTACTGCTACTATTAAAATAAAAAAAAATGTCTTTTTTATGCTTTTTTGTGTCAATTCCTTATTTTCCTTAGTAAATTTAATATAATTGAACTTGACATTTTTGCATCAAAAATTAAGAATAGAATGCCTTAACATTCAAATTCACACCGATACCTCATCTTTAAGGGTGAGTCTTTTCATTCAGTAAACAGTGCAGCTATATTTTTTTTAAAAAGCTTGAAAATATTGTGAAAAAGTGAGGATTAAGGCTGTAGAACAAACAAATCTCTCATTTTCAGAAAGTACCACTTACCCTCCAAAAGCTTGAAAATATTTTCGTCTTTTGTGAAAGGAAGTGAAAGGTACAGCTATCGTTTCATAAATTTTCAATAATATAGTAATTTCACAATCAGTAATGGAGGGAAATCCTGCTAGTTTCTAAGAAGTAAACTTCTTTACGTTTTAAATTAAATTTTTTCTTCAAAAATAGATTGTTGTGAAAAGAGAAAAAGACATTAACAAAATGCTTTATTGTCCTCACTTGATGTTCCATTGATTTTTTTTTTTTTTCAGATGACCATGACGATGAAAATAATTATCTCGTTTTTCATATTTATACATGAAGAGATTAGTTTTCGTCGTCATGGTTGCGAATCATCTACGGTTTGCGTTTTTTTTTCCTTCCATGGCTTAACTCAAGCAGATTTTGCAAAAATAATAATAAATAATACTTTCCCTTTTGATCATAATTAGGGGTTTTTTGTTAAATGCTCCTTTATAGGATGACTATAAATAGCACAACTACATTGAAATACAAAATTTCCTCATTGCTATTCAAATAATTTAAGATTAATAAGAAATAAAAATACCCTGTAAATAGAACATTTGTGATAAGTATATCTTTCAAATTGGTCATAATCACTATATTTTTATCACAGCATCATTAATTAAATTTCTTTTTATTGATATGCCTTGTTTTATCCTATCCAAAAAAAAATCTGTTATAATATAAAAAACACTAATATCTTCTAAATTTCCACACCTTTCCATTTGTAGAAACAAGAAACACAACCTATCTCACTTTGTGCTTATGCGGAAAATATAATAGGAGTTTAATAAATTCAAATGATTGTCAGGGACTGAAAAATATTTTCGAAATTGGCAAAACGTTTCCAAATGTATATAAAAAAACATGGAAGGATTTTTTTTTTTAATTTTAATAAGAATTTTCTGAAAATGATAGAAAGGTTTCCGAAATACTCTGAAATTTCTTTGAAAATTTCATGAACCACAGCTGCACAGAATATTCAGAAACGTTTTTGAAAATTACGGAAAGAAGATTCTGAAATACGCGGAAATGTTTTTGAAAAATACAGAAAGAGGATTTCGAAATATTCAGATACATTTTTGGAAATTACAGAAAGCGGATTCCGAAATACTCAAAAACGTTTCTGAAAATTACAGAAAAAGGATTCCGTAATACCGAAAAACGTTTTTGGAAATTTCGGAAAGCGGATTTCGAAGTATTCGGAAACGTTTTTGAAAAATACAGAAAGAGGTTTCCGAAATACTCGGAAACTTTTTTGAAAACTAAAGAAAGAAGATTCCGAAATACTCAAAAACGTTTCCAAAAATTACAGAAAAAGGATTCCGTAATACCGAAAAACGTTTCTGGAAATTTCGGAAAGCGGATTGCGAAGTATTCGGAAACGTTTTTGAAAAATACAGAAAGAGGTTTCCGAAATACTCGGAAACTTTTTTGAAAACTAAAGAAAGAAGATTCCGAAATACTCAGAAACGTTTTTGAAAATTTCATGAACCACAGCTGCACGGAATACTCAGAAACGTTTCCGGATTTTTTTTACAGTGTATTAACGAGAGAAACAATTTTTTCGCAGCAATTCTTGTAAGAACATCTGTTGTATAGTAATTTCAAACATTTTGGAAGAAAGAGAGCAACAAAGAAATAAAAATATATTGAGTTTAAGTGATAAAATATGCATATAAAAAGAGTTTAAATCTTGGAAATTTTCAAAAAAAAAAATGCTTTTCAAAACCGTTAGATTAAGTTTTCCCGTTTATCATTTTGCAAAGTGCTAAAATTAAAAAAAAAGTTGAGGTACACTCTAAGAAAGGTAGGAGAAACTTTTATCTGTTTTGGGGCTAGGAGATATAACTAGTAGTTGTTAATAGGAGCTGGAAATATAGATGGGTTAAAAGAAAAGCTTTTCAATTAAAGTCCCCACAGTTCGAACACTTTTTCACACGTTCCACTCAAAACTTAAAATGTCCACTTACGTTCTCTTTCTTCTTACAGTCTCACGTTTCATGAAGTTTCACTTCACGGGACGCCTCGAACTTTAATTTTTGGGCAGGAGGAAATTCTCAATTTTCCGAATAAAACTCCAAAATTCGCCGAATAATTTTAATTTTGACGACTGGAACTCCAAATTTCGTGGAATGATAATATTACCGAATGGAACTCAAAATTTCGCCGAATGGAACTCCAAATTTTGTCGAATGATGATAATTTTGCCGAATCATCAGACAAAAATTGCCAACTACGGACATTTTTGGGAGATTACAGTGACCTCCCATGACCTCCAAACGTTGCGCCTCGGCCCGTGTCCTTATTTTAACAGATAGTACCAACCCTAACATAGTAGTTACTCCAAATTTTGCTGAATGGAACTCAAAATTTCGCCGAGTGATGATAATTTTGCCGTGTCGTCCGACAAAATTTGCCGAACAATAAAACCTTGCTTGACCTCTATTCTTTCGCCGTTCATGTCTACTCAGATAGTTAAAAGGTAGGCCAAGAGACATAATGGGCCATTCATTAATTAAGTAAGCTTGATTTTGGCAATTTTTGATTCCCCTACCCCCATAAAAGGGTACGTAAGATTTTTCAAACCCTTCCCCCTGTTCTTACGTAAGATTCCATTTCGGGTTTCAAAATAATAAAGTGTTGTTAGAAAAGGATCAATTGCACTAAAACTTCCAGTTTGACGTAAATCAAAGTTCTTAAAGTACACACGGTGTAATTAAATACGCCGCGAGTAACATTACGAAACATCTCAAAACAGCCTGTGTCTAATAAACTTACATCACTGGGATCATTATTAAATTCGCTATAATTAGATTATTTTTAAAAACGTTTTTGCGAAAAGAAATTTTTACGAAAAAGTTAGAACCTAGACTGAATGTTTCTTCGATTTTTTTTTTGGATATGTTGCGATACTAATTAAAAATAGAAAATGCCATACATAGTACGATTTTTTTTAATTATATTTTACACTATTCATTCTTTGAAAAACAAGTAAAAACCAGTTCATCTTAATACTGTTTTACCTTCCAGACGTAAATGAAATATGAAGTTATCTATATACATAAATGGCTACTTCTACATGTAAGGATGTCCGGAGTAATCTTCAAAACTACTGGACCGATTTTAACTATTTTTCCACCATAGATAGGTACTTTCTCAGCAAAAACTTAGTTTAAAAAAGTTATGATGGAATACAGCAAATTTCATGCTATTTCCCCATTAAATGATTAAATATGAAACCCATTATTACAAAAATTCTTTGCCTTACAACAGCAATATTAATAGTAATCATAATGAAAATTTCGAATCAAGGCTTCTCCGGAGCCCCTAAAAAATTGAAATTTTATACAAAATTTTTTCGAGCCCCGGAAGTGTGCACCTGGGTTTTATTTTTCAAAATTTGAATTAGTTTTTCTGTAATTGAATTTTTAAGCTCAAATTTCACGTAAATTGGCTATTATCGTCTATTAAAAGTTTGAAACATTACTTGCATATATTGATATTATATGTCGTTGGAAAGGGTGGAATCATCCGCGTTCTGCGCAATTTGTTTCAATGCTCAAACTTAAATACGGCGGGAGTTATTTGCGTTTTTAACTCGAACCTTTTTAGGTTTAGCTAAAATTTAGGCACTACTTTTTTCATTAAATCTATCAGTAAAAAGCTAAGGAATAGTCCCATACTTTTCTCTTTGACACCGCTGGAAAGAACGGTCTTTTTTACTCCAGATATAACTCGACCTATGGCCGAAAAACTAAGCTTCGGTCTCTAAAGGAAAAAAAGTTACAAGCTGTTAAAAATACCTCCAAGTTAGAATAATCACATCTCCGTTAAAATTATTGATGTTTTATTTGGCGTTGCCATAGTTACGTCTTTTCGATTCACATGTTTCTTCTTTCTTATTCACAAACTTTAAGGGTTTCGATTTCAACGGAAAATCTTAGGCTCAACTCAATTCAAGCCCCGAGCAAAAAGCAAAATATATTACTAGAGACCACGAGTACAGAAGCGATTTTTCAAACGTACAAAACTGCAGTTTTGCAACGCTTAGGTGCCCCTTAGCCTTTACGACTCTGAAAGTTGGTACAAGTTATTTTGAAACCTGGAGAAGGGGTGCTTTTTGATCCAAAGGGAGCTCATAATGCGTTTTTAATCTGTTTCTTTTGAATTGACGATTTAAATCCTTGTGAATCAAATAAGATTGCGAAAGCAATCCTAGGGGGTTGGTGAATGATAACGAGCAGGGGGCAGAGCCCCCTAGTAGTCTAAAATTACTCAAGCCTGAAAAATTCAGGTCATGAAAAAATGATTGTACGGTAATGAGTGACTTTTATTCAATTAGGCGCGCTGATTTCAAATATGACATCCATTTTTCTCAATCACATGAGATATTTTCACCTATTGAGCTTTAACATATAAGCAGAAAAGCCTATTTTTTTACTTTTCTGGAATAAAGAAGTCTTTTCAAAATATCTGTAAATTTATTACTTACAAACGAGTTTAAGAATCAAACATACAATTGGAAATCAGTTACTAAATATATATATTAATTTCATACTAATTAGAGCAGTTACCAATAATCTTAATATATAAAAATCAATGTCCTGAGATATAACATATATATATATATATATATATATATATATATATATATATATATATATATATATATATATATATATATATATATATATATATATATATATATATATATCAACGTACAGCCGAAACCGCTGAAGCTTCAGACTTGAAATATGGCAGGCAGGTCCGCATGATTACGAAAGTATCCACTAAGAAAGGATTTTTCGAAATCTCAATTAGTTCGGGAGAAATTAATTAAAACCTCTTAATTTCTGCGAAATTAAAACCAGTCATTGAAATTCAAATCCCTTATTTTCGAAGTATTTCCTCCATTCAAATCATTATTCAGTACTTCATCTCAACTTTTGGTCGATAGCGAACTATAAATTTGATATTGTTTTTGTTTCTCACGTGGTTCTTCGAGGCTTTTCTCAAGTCAAATCATAATGTTTCTGTCTATTGCTTTCATTTTTTCAAAACTAGAAACGAAGTTTTTAAGAACATCATCACAGGTGGACTATCCTTTTGAATTTAAAAGAGTGCAGTTTCCTGTTAAAGTTTGCTTTGCAATAACCATTAATAAGTCACAAGGACAGACATTAAAAGTAGCAGGGACCGATTTAAGAGAAGACTTTTTTTCACACGGCCGATGTTGTGTAGCTTGCTCCAAAATCAGTTCATCAAGCAGCTTAATAATTTTAGCACCAGAAAAAAAAAACTAAAAATGTTGTATACAAAGAAGTTCTTGCTTAAACATAGGTGTATCAATAAAATGTGGATGGTCTGTGTTGCAAAGATAATCAATACTTTAAAAGGATCGTTAATAACAGTTGAAGATCGGTTAAGGACAAAGGCATAAATGTAAGGAGTCCAGGGGCCCCGGGATCCTCCCCAAATTAGAAAAAGTTATAGGTAATAAGTAATTATTATAGGGGATTTTCGAAACTAGATGCACCAAGCACTGTTAACCCCTGCTAATTCCATTACCCGAGCAATGCCGGGTATGGGAATGCTAATTAATTATAACGATTCAATAATGACGTAAGTCAATTTATTCAACTGAGGCTGTTTTTGAAGCCAAAGACTACGTAATAATGTTTCTCGGCTTTCACCATGTAACCAAAATATCACCATTAAAAGAGTCTTTAAAATTTTTGTTAAAATGTAAAATAATCCGTTAACTAAATTAGGCAATTCCATAAATAGCACAAAAACTTCTATTAATTTGTCTTTGTGCCCAATTTCAAACCAAGTTTTACTACTTATTTCGGAGAAATTTTGGGATGAAAATGCTTAGCATAACTTTATGGTCACCAAAAATATCTCAGTATTTGGCGACAATATCTCTTTGATGAACATTAATAACAGACAGTTTTACAAAGTAGGGAGTGGGAGCATTGTCCGAGGTATCCCGAAATAGCTACCGCCAATTTGGTAACATTTTAAGTCGCACCAAAAACTTGCAATAATTGAAATTTCCCAAAATAACTGAAGCAAGTATAGTGGGATTACGAGCGGCTACATTTTTCGAAAACCGTTCGTATTTCAATAGTCACATAAAGAAAATATTAGACTTATGTTCAAAAAAAAAAAAAAAAAAAATATATTAACTGATAAATCTTAACTTCTCATATTTTATAAATTCTTCAAATTTTTAAATGCTTAAACGTCGTTCTTTCGTTTCTAAGTGAAAACTTTTTTTTTTTTTTTACTTATTGCTATTTTACTTTTATGATGGGTATGGAAGAAGCTCGATTTTTAATCATGTCAAAGCGGTGTGTTTTAAGTTCGTTCAGTTAAAACAGAAAACGAATGAAAGTAGCAATTGTTTCTCACAATTATTACTGACCCAGGCAACACCGAGTATTTTTGCTAGTAATGAAATAATTGCGAAATATTTAGGGAGAGAGTTGATGAGAAAAGGCAAGGATGCCCCTAGTTATCTAAAAGAAAAAGGGGGGGGGGGGACGTCGTACCTCCGATAAAATTTATTTCTTTATTGGGAATTTTCATACTTTCGTTAACTTATTAGCCATTTTGCATTTTCATAGACGGAGATATCTTTTCCTATATTTTAAAATTAATATGGGAAACCTCTGGAAAATCAGAAATCAACGTAACACTACACATTTTTTGGAAATCTTTTGTACTTATTTTTGAACATCAAGGAATCCCGTTTATTTATCTCACACGTTATGCGAATAGAAAAGATTATTCATGAGTAGTTTTCAATATGTTTGTATAGAAGTAGGGCAGGTTGCTATTGATAGAAACTGCCGTTTCTGTTACAGTCCATAAAAAGGGGGTAAAATCAGGGAATGCTTTCCTTTATATTTAACAGTCATTTTCATTATATTTGATACAATACAATCAACACAAAAAGCGGCAGTTTCATTCTATTTGATACCACACGAAATATTTTCCCCTTGAAAAAGAACAATTCATTGAACTACAGTGTATTAAATCCGATTTCGTAAAAACGGAAACGCATTTTAAAAAGATAAATCACTACAATGCTTCATGTTTCCGTTCGGAAACTCTAGAATATGTCTACGTGGAAGTTTTTTTTTTTCTTCTTTTTTTTGTTTAACAAAATCATTGCGCTCAAATCTATAACTGTACGAACTAACACCTCATTTAAGCGCAATGATTAGAGACATATTCGTTACATATGTCATAGACACTTGAGAACTCCCTTAGAAGAAAAACCACTTTAATAACTCATTTAAAGTAACATGACCAAATATTTTTAATTTCTCGTACAAAGTAAAGCAATTATGTATTAATTACTATACTCACGAAAAATTGTTTTAATTACCCCTAAATGAGCATTGATTAGTAGTTTTTCCGTCGTGTACGTATATATAAACGTAGATATGAGCAAAAGAGATAGCCATTCTGACTAACCCCGTGAATATGTTGTATAGTCGATCGCGAAAGAATGACCCTCGTCAATCATTTGAGAAAACGAGTGAATTCTTTGAAATGGGTAGATAAGGAAGAAAGGACGAGTGCCATATTTTGGAGTTTAGCAACATTATAGCAATATGGAAAAAAATGTACTCTTAACTCTTATTATTCTTTTGTTACGTGATTATTTAGACTGTCTGCAACATTGAGAATGAATACTAATGGAGGGAGCCATAGCAAATGTCTCAGTGAAATAAACTTGGGACCCAATGTTTCCCAGGTCAGGTGACTTGTTTGGCTGGGAAGTTGTCGCGTTTTGGCACGCAATCGCTCTTTTGGCGTTAAACATTTTTCAGACGACGCGACGTTGCTTATTTATGAAATCGTGGCTGCAAATCAGAGCAACTCTGGCTCCAACAACTTTACCGCATAATAATATATAAATAAATAAATAACGGATACAAATACAGGCTATCATTCAAATCCCCTCTCCCTACCTCTTTCTGGATTTTAAAATATAATGTAATTGCATTTTTCATGTATTTTGATGTTTAATCCACAAAAACAGTTACGTGTGAGAGATTGAAATTTCGTCTACCGTTTTAGGGATGTCGCCCCCTATCCGTCGCACCGTCTCATAGAAATTCAATAACATTAACGACTTATTAGGGCCGTTTCCATGGACGCTTTCGACCCCGGAAAAAACCTGCTTTTCACCGCATTCCGGTTATTTGCGGGGTTTATGTGGAATCTTTCTACTCCCGCTAGCTTCTGGAGTGAAAGCGGTGTTTTTACCCTGAATGCATTACGCGAAACAAGTTCGTCTACTAGCCGCTGAGGATGCTGGGTAAAATCCGTTTTCTCTGGTATAATGGGAGAACCTCTTTTTACATGAAAACGGAGAATTTTTCATTCGGTTTTTTGTGGAGCCAGAGTGAGGATTTACCGGGTCGAAAAGTATATTGTGAATGTTGTGAACGCGGCTTCTGTTACAATGGGAGAACTTCTTTTTACATGGAAACGGGGAATTTTTCAATCGGTTTTTTACGGAGCCAGAGCGGGGATTTGCCGGCTCGAAAAGTGCGTTATGAACGCGGTGAGAAACAGCGACACTGTTCGTTCTTGAACCAAAGACAAGGTACATTTTTTCAGATCTATTTATAACAATGCATTTTTTTTTTTTTTTTTTGAGAGAGAGAGATACCATCAACTTTTGTTTAAAAACACCAGAAGAATGTGTACAATAAGCATAATTTACACATTTATTAAAAGAAAGAAAAAATAATTTTTAAAGAAAATGCAAAACAAAAATTCAATCATTACGAAGACGAAGATTATGTTTATGATTATAAAATTAAAATAAGTGAAAAAAGTAAAACTTTACTTGGGGCCCTATTTCAAGCAGAGTCGTAGCGAGGGCCAAAAAAACTGGTGTGTGTGTATGAGTGGGGAGCGTCTCAGCCCTTGAACTTTTTAAAACGCCTAATACAAATAGAAAGTGGATTCAGCGTCTGGATTAAGAAGGAAACGGGAGTCATTACTAGATCCAAGGCTGAGTATAAACTACGCAAACTTAAATATTCACTCAGAAATACTTGGTCAGGAGGTTTCTCCAACGGAAAGTTTTCGAAATTGTGGTTTTACAAACAGTTTTAGACGATCTTTGGAAATGTTAGGTATTAGGAAAAGAGGGGTTTTAGGGCCCTTCTCCGGAAAATTTTCGAAATTATAGTTCGAAAAACGCAATTTTAAATAATTTCGGGTTTTGTTAGAGGGAGGACAGATTCAAGCTCCGCTACGGAAATTTATTGAAATTGAAGCTCCAAAAATGAAGTTTCAGCCGATCGCAGATGAGATTAGAGGAAAGGAGTTTTCAAGTGCTCTCACTCGGAAAAGTTTAGAAACTGAAGTTAAAATTTGAAACAATCTTGAATATTGTTGTTGAAAGGGAGGGAGACGCTCCCCTGGAAAATCTATGAAGTTGTCGCTTTAAAAACGCAGTTTCAGACTATCCTTGACAATAATTGTTTGAGAAGTTTTCTTCGCCTTTAAATTTTAGTCGATAATAAATTGTATATTTTTATCGTATTTGAAAATTGTTTAAATGTTTTTTCCCATTGAGAGCCGCTCCTTCCCGAAAAAGAGGGATCATCTCGGATGAAAAGCCGTCCCTCAGCACTCCAGATCCGCCACTGCTGTATACAAGCACAATCCTGACCCAGGAAATCCGCTTGCATGAAAAATACTTCTTTGTTTAGGTATTATTTCTTTCACCCTTCTAGTTCCATTCTTACTAATTTTCCTACAAAAATAATTTCAATATTCTATTTTTATTTGGTTTTATTTTTTTCTTAGTTTTTATTAGTCATCCAATGAATATACACAAGACGGAGAAATTGAATCAGGAGCGAGATATTAGGTTTTTAATTTTCGGGAAGCGTTATTTGCACACTTACGCAATTATTTCAGAAAACAAAGATGGACTGAAGTGCCGTAAGAAAATTCTAATTCTCCAAAGGATGCCACGATTTGGAAAGTTTGAGAATTCCTGATATAGACTAAAACTGCGCTTTTGAAACTTCAACATAAAAAAAACATTCTGGAAACAAAAACCAACCTCTGTCCTTCCTCTTATCATCATAAAAGATAGCTAAAAATGCGTGTATCGGATCTCAACCATCGATTAAACTACAGGACATTAAAATAATATTTCCTGTTTTTAGTTTAAATTACCTATTTGTTATTAAACTTTAAGTTTTAGAACTAATATAATGCATTTTTAAAAACTAAAATTTGTTCGTGCCGAAGGTACGAATAGTTACAGCAGAGTCGTAGCCAGAGGCTTTTAAAGTTCATGAGTTGGAGTCAGACTCGTGAAGTAGGAGAGCCTAACTTTGAGGTAAAGGAGTCGGATTTGGAGGTTTTCAAATTCCAAGGTTCGGAATCAGAGTTGGTCATGTTTCTTCCGACTCCGCAGCTCTGCTTAAAGTGATATTCTTATCCAGAATATCCTTTTTATTCGCTAAAAAAATAATGATAATAAAAATAAATCAGCACCTCTTGGCTCGATTGGCGCCAAAATTGAACCAAAGCCTGTTTACATATGGAGTCACACATATTCCAAATTTCAACCAGAACGTAGCATTACTTCTTGAGATAGGGCACTCACAATGGAAAAAAAGAACGGGCGATTGCGCTACCCCCTTTTTAGCTGTTGACACCAAAATAAAATCAGCTTTTATACCCACTAAGGGCTACTTGCCGATAAATTTTTCTTTCATTCCGTTCATTATTTCTTGAGATACAGCAGTCACAATTGACGACAAAAAACGTTCTATAGCTCAACCCCCGTTTGAGTTATTGACACCAAAATTGAATCAGCACCTGTTCCTGTTACTGGCAACATATGCACTAAATTTTGTTTGATTCCGCCAGTTACTTCCTGAGGAATAGCAATCACGCGTAACTCAAAAAACGTCCCATTGCTCCACCCCCATTGGATGAATTCGCGCCAAAAACTAATGGGCACAAGTTCACATAGGGGCACATATGTGTACCAAATTTCGTTCGATTTCATGCGGTAGTTTTTGCTGTAGAGCGGCCACAAAAAACTGGTCACACACAGACGTGACACATATACACACACACACACACACATACACACACACATACACACACACACATACATACACACAGACAGACAGACATTTTCCAAAAATAGTCGAAATGGACTCAGCACACCTCAAAACGTTCAAATCCGTCAAAATTCGAAAATTTGCACGAATCCAATACTTTCTTCTATATATTAGATATAGAAGAAAGTAAAAATGAAGAAAAGTTTCAATCAATTGAAATTGTTCAATATATTGTTCATTTAAAATTCATGCTTATTGTTTGGAAGTTTTTTCTCCAAACAATAAGCATCTATGATTTGGAGGGGAAAATTATTTCTCAGGGGGAAAAATGTAGAACTACACGATTCATATAATATATTTTTACCTTCTCAAAAAACTTGGACCAAATTATTTCAGAAAATCTCTCTCTTATCCTGATATCATATTAAATAAATATTATTATTGATCCTTCGATTTGTCAAATATGTTCAAGTAATCAATATTCAGCAATCTCAACTCTGAGCCGCTGAACAAACGGAAATACTTGTTTCAATCAGCGAATTCCCAGTTGCAATCAAGATTATGGAGGCAATTGATAATATCATCTGAACTCACAAAACTAAGTAAACTTGCTGGACGGACGATGAAATAAAAACAGCATGCGTTGTTTTTAGTTTCCTGTAGTACATACTAAATTTTTATATGCAATAGCTTTAAGGTACGTTATATGCAATGGCACTTTGGAGCGCAAGTTAATCAATCCGACATTTTGATCTCCAAAGAACTTTGGATGCAACCTTATTTCAAGTATTTCGAAATACGTTATCATAGTATCTGGTTGCTACATCGTAAAAATAACTGTTGACATGTTGAGTAAAACAGGGGCACCCCTATGGGAGGTCACTGTGACCTCTCTTTTTACAGACTAAAATATCCGAACACCAATCAGCACAACAGGGCGCCCCGACGGGAGGTCACTGTGACCTCTCCTTTTAGAAATTAAAATAATCAAACATAAATCAACACATCATGGGCACCCCAACAGAGGGTTACTGTGTCCTCCCAAAAATATCCTTATTCGGTAAATATGAAGATATAATTACTATTTTTAATGTTCGAATGTCCCTTTTCATCAGATATACACATGTAGGCATATCCGTTTTTAATCATTCGACAGATGGAGAATCTTTTCTCCTCTCCCTCCTAAAAATGTAAGTTCTGGTCGTCCCTGTAACACATTTGAAGTTAAGCTACAATTTTCTTCAACGCAGTTTAGTTCCACATACTATCGGTGCGATGCGCTTTCCTTTGGAACATCCATGGGACGAAACTTAGTAGCAGTAAATGTACATAAATGATGTCGCACGTTATTTCAACGTAGTTCAACCCTCTATGGAGCCCCCCCCCCGTAACACCCCCTCTCAATGTCACACTTCACCTTACCCCTCTCATCCTATTGTCAAACGTCAAGCTGTATTACATTAACACTTTGCTATGAAAAATATTTTATTTCAACCAAAGTACATGATGTCACATTTCGTGTTGCCCTTTCTCTCCCTTGTCACAATTTCCCTCTTCTCCTCAAAGTGCGATACTATTGGTGGACGACACCGTAGTATTTTAAGAACTTTCAATAGATCTCTTTTTACTTTCTTCTATATCTAATATGTAGAAGAAAGTATTGGATTCGTGCAAATTTTCGAATTTCGAATTTTGACGGATTCGAACGTTTTGAGGTGTGCTGAGTCCATTTCGACTATTTTTGGAAAATGTCTGTGTGTGTGTGTGTGTGTGTGTATGTGTGTGTGTACGTGTGTCACGTCTGTGTGTGACCAGTTTTTTGTGGCCGCTCTACAGCAAAAACTACCGCATGAAATTGAACGAAATTTGGTACACATATGTGCCCCTATGTGAACTTGCGCCCATTGGTTTTTGCCGCGAATTCCTCCAAGGGGGGTGGAGCAATGGGATGTTTTTTGAGTTACGCGTGCTTGCTATTCCTCAGGAAGTAACTGGCGGAATCAAACAAAATTAGGTCCATATGTTGCCCCTAACAGGAGCAGGTGCTGATTCAATTTTGGTGTCAATAGCTCAAACGGGGGTTGAGTTATAGAGCGTTTTTTTGTCGTCAATTGTGACTATTGTATCTCAAGAAATAACGAACAGAATCAAACAAAAATTTTTTGACAAGTAGCCTTTAGTGGGTATAAGAGCTGATTTTATTTTGGTGTCAACAGCTAAAAAGGGGGGTAGCGCAATCGCGCGTTCTTTTTTTCCATTGTGAGTGCCCTATCTCAAGAAGTAATGCTACGTTCAGGTTGAAATTTGGAATATATGTGAATCCATACGTAAACAGGCTTTGGTTCAATTTTGACTCCAATAAACTTCCAAGAGGTGTTGATTTTTTTTTTTTTTTTTTTTTTTTTGCGAATAAAAATAGCTTTATTAATGCAACAATAAGAAAGATAAATCGTAATAGATTGTCGTCTGCGTATTTCTCGTGATTTTAATTGTATGGAAATGATCGGAAATATTATCTCACTGACTTAAAATTTTTAACTGTTGCCATCTTATGTTTGTTAATAAGTAAAATATTTGTAATTAATTCAAGTAAGGCTTTTAAAGTAACTTTCAATTTTCGCTCTTTGTTTTGTTTTTACAATAATTCAGACATTGGGATGGTCGTCAAGTTTTTGCATGTGTAATTTTGTTTTTGTTAGGAATATTGCTTCCTCGTTAAGCATGGGGAGGGATCAGAAAAAGGAAAAATATAGAAGAAAGTTTCGTGATGGCCACAACATACTAGTTTATGAAACGAATGTGAAAATTTATTTAGCAAGAAGCACTGTTATTATAACTTTTTAATAACTTTACAGCAAACAAGAAGTTCTCTCAATATTAAACGAGCCTAATGTTGCTTATACCAATTACCTGAATTCTCTACCTCTAAACCAGGCTGACGTAAGTCCAAAACTGCAATTTTCTGTTTTTTAGCGCATTGTACGTAGACTCTCATTTTCATCGAGCCATGTGAACGTAATGGAGTTGTTTCCTTCAGTCAAAAGTACTACTTTTAGTCACTGAAATTGATAGAATAAGCAAAAATAATAACATGGGCCCAGAAAATACTTTCATTTCCCCAATAGTTATTTTTTAATTAATTTTTTAAACTGTCCGATTTTTCAAACAAGCCGTGGTCTTGAGGACGTCACAAATGATGCATTTTGGCGCATCTTTCTACTGCGTTTCCACGTTATGATAATCAAGAAGCAAATTTAACATTGCGCTCTACGCTTGCTATCAACCATATCGTTGCCAATACACAGAGCAAAATTAAATATTTTGCTCTGTGAATGGCCACACTGAATGGCATTTCATCATTTGTGATGTCATTGGCAGAAATATAAACAATGAAAGCTCACCGATTTAAGTATTTTTTTTAATATTAAACTTAAGCAAATTATTTTAAAAATGGTCAAATCCTACGTTTTTAAACATGCTCTTTCAGAAAAAAAAAATACTTTAATATTTGGAAACTACCCCATTCCAAAAAAAAAAATAAAAAATCCTTTGTAATTATTTACCACTGTTAAAAGTGCCTGTGTCCCATCTTTTGCTTGCGTCAGATGATCTTTTTTCCTCTCTCCTGTAAAGTAGCGATTATGTGACTCACGTTGTTCTGGCTTTGAGCTGCAGAACTCAGTCTACTATTTTCGACGCCAGATTGAGTTAATTATTTTTTAACTTTTAAAACATCCCTCTCAAACCAAATATTACCGTCAAATTATTTACTTTAATTACTTTTTTTTTTTTTTTTTTCAGCGATCATGCTATTTTTCTGAGATCTACTTTACATTTATCCCCATTCATATCCTCGTTGATAATATCCTACAACTAATTGTACGTGCTACAACTTAAGTAAATGTAGAGCACTAGATAAAAATTTACAATTTAATTAAATAAAAAGCTTTCCTAAAATAGTCAGAACCTGGTTAGCTTACAGAGATTATTGCTACAATATGAAAACATCAGATAAGTCGCTTGAAGATGAAATTGGAAGGAAGTTTGAAATCTTTTTTAAAGGAACTGATCCTCTAGGAAAGACACTAGAAAGGTACACAAAAACGGAAATTTGCATTAGCTTTTAAGCTGTGAGTAGGTTTTAATGTAAAAGCGGTTGAGCGTATCGTAAGACGCAGCTCTTTATTTTTAAGGTGTGTAGTTATATCTTAAAAAGCAAGACATTGTGTAATGAATTTCAATGAGCGCACAATTTATAACGAGTTATTATTAGCATTATTAGGGGTTTTTTTATTACAAAAATACGGTATAAAAAAGGATGATGCTTTTAAAGGTTAAATGGGTTTCTGATGTGGTGTTAAAATATAGCGTTATACATTTTATGAAATATTTTACTAATATACTCGTAATGTTTCACATTTATACCAGCATTTTGCTTTTTCATGAAACGACGTCCTTGATGAAAAATTATGAGTTTCGAGACATGATGGTGTTACAGAAAATGCGCAGTCTACAAGAAATTAACCTGTATAGGACAAGTAGGTACGTCATTTAAGGGGGTCTAGAGGGGGCAAATGCCCCCCCCCTCACCTTGCTTTAAGAAATTAGAGTATTTATATAAGAGGGAGTGGTTTTGTTCCTTTTTGATGTAAGTTGCACTGCAATTAAACAACTCTATTGTGCTTGATAGATTTTTTTCCTCGATCTAAAACTACAACCTATATAAGTGTAGTTACAGTTCTGTCTTAAAGTCATTGAATCTTGGTTTATAGAGCAATTCATCTTCAATTTTGACATTTAAAAAAATAATCAACTTAGAGGCCGTTTAATCCAAGAGTGATCCACAGTATCATTTTTTTACAGGTACTATATCTTAGGGTGCGTAATAAATCCAGTACTTTTTTTTTCTGTGAGTCACTAAAGCTTTAGCTCATATGGAGGCAGAGTAAAAGACAAAAAGCAAAAGAAACCAATATTTCTGAATGACCTTGGCATTGAAAGTTTTAATAGTTAATAGTATCCAGAGCACAAAAATTGTCGCAGGTCACTTGAAGCTTCAGATGCTATGTGATAAAACCTATGTATTCGTGCTCTTGAACTTTTACCTATGCCCATTATGTGCAAAAATTTTTCAGATCTGTAACAGTCAAATACAATCCCCCCTCTCCTCTAAAATGGGGTTAAATGTTCAATTTCCCTTGCTCCTAAATTAAAAAAAAAAAAAAATCTGTAACAGTTGTGGAGTTATACTACCCTATTAACTTTAACTTCTGATTATCTTTTAAAATCGAAAATATCCATGATCAAATTCGCACTTTTCCTGATATTCACCCATAAGGCAGGCAATGAAAATTTGAATACGCCTCAATAACTAAAGCTCATTTTCACGATTTGTGTTCTAGAAAAAAAAAAAAAAACAGCATCGGTAATAATAAAAAATAATAATTTTTGAAGCATAACATTTTAACTTTTTAATGATTTACTTAAATAAACGGTGTCAAATATTCTAAATGTTAAAATCAAAATTGCACTCATCTCTTCTTTCCCTGCCATCCTCCGTCTCATTTTTAGAAATTTATTATAATATTTTTTTTTTTTTAACGAAATTGGTCATTATGATTTTTACTGTTTTCGATTACTTCATTCGTCCAGACTGAATTTCACTCCTCTAAAAGATATCAAGGAGTATTTCCATGCCTTTAATATTTTTTTAATAATATCTCTGAAGCCAATGAATTTGTCAAGTCAGTAAAACAAGAAAATAGATGAAAATAGAATAAAGAACATTTTTGAACACTGCATAGAGATTCGTGCGTCTAAAAGGAGCTATGCGTATAGCAGTTAGAAGCAATGAAGTGTGAGAAAACAAAAGCACAACTCACAGTATTTAGTATCAATTCCCAGATCGGTGAGTTTTGACGTGTGGATGTATTGAAAGAAACCCCTGTTGTTCAGAATCTGCCAAGTTCCGTTGGCCGACTTGTCCAGCTCGCCCGCCGACAGTCCGTATTCGACAATCGAAGCGTCAGTGGCCTGGAAAGTACTCCACATTACTGTCATCATGTCAATTCTTTCTAAAAGATAAAACACAAGATTAATGAACGCTGGAATTATGGGAATGAGTCGCATTTTTGCTGCAAATAATTTTCGGTGTCGTAATTAGGCGTTGTAGTGATGAATTAGAGCCAGTTTAGAAGACAGTTCAAACTATCCGGAACTTCTGCCTTAAATTCGGGACTCGGCTAATTGAAAGGGAGACCCAGGACCCAAAATAATTTGGAGGCCTCCTGAAGACTATGGCAGAATGCAGTGGCTGATTTACAGGTTTGAAGGCTCATCGGAATGCATTTTTGAGGGCTCTTTTGTATATTTTTTGAGTCTACTTTCGGGAACCCATAAGTCGACTTGGCCAATTAATTCACTGCTGTCAAAATGAATAAAAATTATCTTTCGAGGAACTTTTTTTCTAATTAATAAATCATTATTTTTTCTAAAACTGTTTGTATAGTTTTAATTCTACGAACAAGACAGTAAGAACTTAGGGCCCCTTCGGAACATGTAGCCCCAGGCCCAGGCCTGGCCAGCCTGTTGTAATCAGGCTCTGCTTAAATTGGTTACTAAATTATACTAGGTATCTCTTTTTCAACACGAAAGGAAAAAAAACAAGTTCAATGAAAATGAGGCAACTTCGATCTACAGGCTGTTATCATTTGTGTGAACTTAGCTGCAAATTCGAACCTAGTTTCGGGAAAAAGCTCAGAAATATGATAAGTAAAGGGAGAGGTTTCACCAGAACATCTCCCTGTTTTTGAAACGCTACAGTTGGCGATGAAATGGAAGTACAGTTGAGCCTCGTCCATCCGGTCCCCGTTTATCCAGATCTCCGGCTTATCCGGATCGTAATGTCAAAAAAAAAAAAAAAAAAAAAAAATACTTACTTAAATAATAATTTTAAATAATGGCAGCAAGAAAAGAACTATAAATACGCTAAATGTTCGAGGGGGGGGGAGGGTTTCGATTAAACGTACAATTCCTGCGTAGAACGTACAATAAAGAATTAGGGTCAGGTGCGGTAAAAGTCATGAAGTAAAATAGGTCAGATTTTTAAAAAAATCTTCAAAAAGTATACAAAGAATATACATTTTTTCTGTGCTGCCAGGTTTGTGTAAATTGTTGACAGCAGGCATAAAAAATATGCAAAACTAGCAGAAACTAATATTAGAGATTTAATGTTTTCCTTAATAGAAGCTTGAATATGTTCATTATAAAAACTTTTGATTTAAGGAAGCTTAAATGAAAGTTCTCAGTATTTTTATCTACTTCATAAAGCACATTTTCAAGATTAATCTCCTGAAGTTTTGGTCCAAAAACACTAAACAAATATTTTTAGGGCAATAAAACTTGTGGGGTAAAATAAGTCATGTTTTGCATTATAGGCTAAACTTAAAGTTATATAGCTAATTACATTTTTCGCTTTTTAAATCACTTTTTGTTTTCATATGAGTGTGCTAATTTAAAATAAGTTTTGTCTAGTTTTGTAATTATTTTTATACATAAAATGAAATCTTTAAACTAATAGTGTAAAATAGTTCACTTAAAATGCCAAAACTAAGAACACAGTTTTTTTGTTCGAAGAACTTCCACCAGAAAATGTTGTTGAAAAGTTCAGCGAAAGTGGCTTCCTAACACTTTGGGAATTTTGGCACACAAATTTTGGGTATACGAATCCCAGAAAATCATTCTATGGAGATGACATCAAAAAAAAAAAAGACTCAGTAGCATAAACATCTAGAATCTCAAGAAAAAACTGAGGCTGTTTCATCAATTTGGGAGCTAGACGAATCAAGTAAAAATTCTCCTTTTAAACGTATAAAAGCGTCTATCATAAGCACATGTACAATAACATAAAATAAGTAAAGAAGCTCTGAAGAATGCCAGATGAAAAAGGACATGTAGAAATAAAATGATGGAATTTTAATTTTAACAAGCCAGACAACTTTGGAAAGATTTCACACAGAAAAAGTCCCAAGAGGCAATACAAATTAAACTCTCTTTCTCCTATGACTGTACCTGTGTTTCTTAAAAGAAGCACAGGCACAGTCATAGAAAAAAAAACGAAACACTCGTTCGTATTAAAAAACTATTGATACTAGAGACACATGTAAGGTGTTATTTTTTCAAGAATAATGTGTTCTACATAAATATGTTAATAAATTGTTGTTAAGGGGTCGTCTTCATATTAAAATGAGCATCAACTTCAAAATGTTCTACGATAATCCACCTTTTTTTATCACATATTTGTGATTACCATCCTTTTTTAACTTTGTATACAAAATTTTGTTTAATTTGATCCAGCAGCCTTTACTTCAGAATTGAGTTTTGAAAAATCCCTCTCGTAATGTTAAAACATATTTTGATATTTTTATACATAACACATAAACTAGATTAGGTACGGCATTTTTTTTATATCAAAATATAAATCGACCCAATATTCACAAAGCATCATTTACAACAGCTAAAAATCTAAATTTGGAATTTTTTTATGAATTATGATAATATTTTTTTGAAAAATATATGATCTGAAACCCCAAAATAAATTTTAATAGAAAAACAATCTAGAAGAGCTTTTATGTGGAAATCTAAAATTTGAGCTCACAAAATATTCAGTAGTTTTCGCGCTATGGGCTTAAAAATTCATTTTTTCCTTGTTTAGGGGACCGTATACCTTTTTAAAACAGAAATTATGAAAGTTGGTTTCCTCGTAGAAAAAGAACAAAATTGTTCAACAAAATATGCAAACCAATTATAACGTGGGTTTTCTACATTGGAGTTAAGTCGATGAATTTTTAAATGTATAAATTTATTCGCTGTCGCTGCAGAAGTACAACACAATATTGCAATTGTCAGTTTTTTATGGATATCAATAAAACGTCAATAACGCGAAACACTATTTAATTGTTTAATAAAAGAATATTTCACAAATCATTTTAAATTAAAGGCTACATTTAAAATACTTTTTTTTTAAAGTAAATTTTTTTTTCTGCATTTAGTCTTTGCCTTTTGTAAAACAATACCTCCGAAAAATAAAATTAACGTACACAACTTTTTCACAGAAAATATGATAAAACCTCATTGTCTTGCTAGTCATGTAGCAATAGGCAGTGGAGAATAAATGACTCGTCTCAGTGGTAATTCGCGAAAAGAAAAAATTATTGCCCTGTTTAAATCGGGAGAAAGCACTCGAAAAATAGCCGTTAGTATGAAATTTCTCCTTTAAGTGTATCCAGATGGGTCAAAAGGTAATATTTGCTCTTAGATCAGTTTGCTGATTGTTACGAATTATTATTATTATTATTTGTAAAGTGTTTGAATAATTTTCAATTTGTTAAGATCTAAGAGAGGAAATGTCAATCGCAGTAGTGGGCCGCAGGCTTTGAGCCCGTAATCTGCACGCAAAGAAGTTGTTGTGGCTAATTGTGAACTTTTTTTTTTTTTTTTTGACTTCGTCAAAAATTTAACAAAACATTAATTCGGATGTAAGATTAAGTAGAGTTTTTGTCTATTTTTAATTATAATTTAAATACTGCTTTTTTAAATTTACTTTCTCCGTCATTTTCCGTGCATTTCACATTAAAATCATTCTTGCAAGTCAAAGATAAAATTTCAAAATATATTCTTCTTTTTTAAATAACACGGAAAAATATGGAAAAAGGAAGAAAGTTATAATAAAATATTGTAATAAACTACTGAATGCCTATTTTATTAAATGCATGTTTTTCAGAAACCGATTTCTGAATTATCGGCTCCAATTTTATGACATTAGAACTGTGGTGTAATCCACATTCATTCAGTTTCTTTTTGTTTCGATTTCCGGCGCCGATCGAGAGCCGTTTGCTGAATCCTTTCTCTGCGCGTGCTGGAAAGTTTATGATGACGTCATTGATTCGCATTTCTGAGGTCACTGAACTTTTAGCCAACCGCGAGAAAGTTTTGGTTTTGAAATGATTTGTATTGGACAGGGAACCGCTTCGAGTCGGTTATTTGGATGATGTAATTTTTGTTCTAGAAGCTTCCATGAAATGTTGATAAAAAGGCCACGCAACGTTTTTTAAAGGGAGATCATATTTTTTGCTTGCATCGGAACGCTGTGTTGAAGAGCGAAGGGTTCTTGGCCCGATTCGCTCGGCCGAGTATGGCTCCTAAGCGGTCCTTTAGTTCGGTGTGCCCGTATTTGATGAGTGATTGTTTCGCATTGTGTTTTACTGCTGTGCCATGATGTTTAATATGCTGTGACCACATGTCTGTTCTGCCACTGTTTGGTGCGTTTGTGCAGACCTTGCTTCCCGTTTGTAATGTGAAAAAGTGGGACAATAAATCGGTTATGTTTACGAACTCTCATGGATTATTCTTCGTTTGGACTTTCAGCTTTCCGTTACCCGGCATGATAATTTCAGATGTACGTGAGTACCCTTCTTAAATATTTCGGTCTCAGTTCATGTTTGTAATGCCAACTTCTCCATTTTTATCATGTGCTCTCGTAATGTATATTCTTAACATTTCGGAGTTAGAGTTCTCCCATAACAATAAGATCGTATGATCAAGCTGTCAAATCAAACGATTAGTGAATTCACTTTGTCGCGGGGTGAATTCACCGTTCTTGGGTTTATGCTGAAATGTCTTTGTTTATTAAACACTCACCACTATACGGATTCACGTGCCGAACACAAGTTTACATCGTCTTTTTCCAACTCTGTAAAGGAGTACCCTAATTCCTCTATGGTCATTCATGTTTAAGGAGGTGTATAATTTCTTTGTCATTTACTCGGTGCAAATCAAATTCACTTCTACTTTTTCGAATGATTTTCGTAGCCTGTTCCCCGGCCTTCCCCACACAACTACGCGACATTTTTGGTGCGTGACCAGTCCCATCTTTGGTGTTGTGCCAGTTCTTTTTCTTGTGAAACCGAGCTCATAAAAAAAAATTAAATAAATTTGTAACACTTGATATTATGGGAATGAACTCTAACGCTCAGTGGAAATTGTTTGCTTGTACATCTACTGTTGAAAAATTGTTTCTTGTTGAAATTTTTGTCATTCTAAGTTAAATGAAATTTTTGGTTGTGAATTAATTTTTCTTTGACCATGCCTGCTAAAAGAAAAACCCGTCAGGTTGACCCAACTTTGTCAGCCGTGTCCAACACTGTTGATAATGCTAGTGTGACACAAACCCCTCAAAATGCTGCATCTTGTAGAACTTACAGTTCTGGCAGATCCCCATTCATGCTCAATGTTGCTAATTTTAGTGGAGATCCCGCTGAAACACAATATTTTGTAGAGCAGGTTAAAGATATAATAAGTGTTAATTCGTGGTCTGAAAAAAAAGGTGTCTTGTACATTAAAAGTAAATTGTCAGGAGCAGCACTTAAATATATTTTAGAGACACCAGATCTAAGGTATTCTGACTCAGTTACAAAAGTAACTGATGCATTGTTATCATTTTTTAAGCCGGTGGTTAATACTTATTCTATGAAGGACTTTCACTCCATTAACATGGAACAATCAGAGTCAATTTTGAATTTGGCTCATAGAATAAAATTAATTACCACTAGTGTTTTCAAAATTAAGAATCCTGAATTTCAAAATGAAATAATGTACCAAAAATTGTTGTCTACCATTCCGTCAGACTTTAGAGTCAAAATTTTAGAACTTGACATCAAGTCATTTGACTTGGCTGTAAAAAAAATTGAGGAATTGCAAAAATTGAAAGATGATGTTAAATCCTATGAGAATCCTCAATTTTCTGATGAACATGTTTTGGCACTACAAAAAAAAATTGTTTCGCTAGAATTGCAACTGGATCAAAATAAAAGGGGTGTTCAGTCTAAAGCTAAACAAAATGATGGTTATCCAAAACAAAAATTGTTTGCTTCTCAGGAGCATTTGGACACTATTCCTAGTAATTCTGCTTGTGAATCTAAACAATTTGAGGTGTCGTCAAGACAATTTCCTCAAAACCGTCAATTCAGAAAACTGTTGTGCAGATTTTGTGGTAAAGCTGGTCATGTGCAAGAAAGATGTTTTGTGTATTTAAAACAAATGAACAACAGTGCTCGATTTCAAAATCGACGACTTAGGTCTAATATTTCTCATGGTCGAAACAATTTTTTCAGCCAATCTCATAATTCAAATTTTGAGCCCTTGGGCCGTTCTGATTATTTTGAAAGACCTGTGTTGGGAAATTTTTCTAATACTGATAATCAATCGAATTCTAGAGCCATTAGATATAATTTCAGAAATGATAATTATCATCAAAATCAGAGGTTTAATAACAGGTTCAGAAATCATCAGGTGAACTGTCTGAGTTTTTCGAGAATTATAAAAGATAAAATTCAATACAATGATATGGGTACACAGTATTCTCCCATTAAGTGTGTTAATGCTTCCCAAACATCTTTTGTGTATTCAAACAATGAATCTGACCCACAGGCATCAGAAAAAATTTTGTCTTTTCAAAATTGTGCACCAGTGGTAACCTCTGATCATCAAATTCAAAATAGAAGTCTGTTGGTACAAAACCCAGAGCCCAGATTTCACTTTCCACAGCCAGTTCACCATACTGCAGAGTTTTTGCCTAATTATAGTTATAATTTCTGTCCAAACAAAGACAAAAATGTTGTTAATTCTTGTCCAGGTGGTAATTCAAATGTTCGTATGGTACATGATGCAAAGGACATGAGTTCCTTGTGTACTGTAAATCAAAGCAATGTCATAAATGCCACACAAAATGCTAACATGAACTCTAATGATCTGTATCATAATTGTGGTGTTGATTTTCCTGTACCTCCTCCACCTGGTTTTCATAATTTTTCTGAAAATAATATGTCTTTTACACCTCATAATATTCTCTTTGTACCACAACCACCTATTTTCAATAACTCGGTGCCAAATTTTCATAATGTAAACCCTTCTGGCCAAAATAATTCTACTCGTGGTGGTAATGTGTCAGATCTGACTCGCTCTAGTGGTCATACTTACTCGAGACCTGTTCAAAAATCCACCGGTGTCATTAAAATTGGCAAAACTCTTGCAACTCAAACTTCTCCTGTGAAAAATAAGTCGTCATTGTCGGTTGAAGCTCAGGAATTTATTCCTGCAGCTCTGGTAAATGTAAGATTACAAAGTTCACATCATGAGGACTTGTCAAATAAGTTGCCATTAGTCAAAGTTCAAATTTCTAATTTGTTTTTTCCTTTTTTTAATTGATTCTGGAGCTAGTCTTAGCATTTTGAGTGATGATGTTGTCCAGAAAATTAAACAAATTGTCAAAATCAAAAATTTAGGAAGACGAATAACTGTATCCACTGTGAATTCCAGTGTAGATTTTATTTCATGTGTAGAATTCTCATTTAAAATTCAAAGTAATTTCTTTCGTCATTCTTTCTACACGATGAACATTAGAGATAATTCTCCATTTGTGGGAATTCTTGGTTATGATTTCTTAACTAAACATAACATGTATATTCTCCCTAAAGAGAATGTATTATTTTATGATGGTAACAAATTTCCTTTGTTGAGGAACCCTCATGAACTTGACAACAATGTGAACTTGTGTAATAATTGTAGTGCTTACACATCTCCCAGTTTGGAAGCAATGAATAGAGTTCAGGTTTTTTCTAAACAGTTTGTTGAACCAAAACAAACTGCTCTCATTAAAGTTTTTGCTCATGGGAAGTTAGACAACAAATCACATTTTTTGTTTACAATTTGTGATTCGGTAAATTCAGTTAAAATTGAAGAGTCGATAATTTCTATTGATGAGGATCCGAATGGGCAGCTGTGCAAGAAAAATTCTTTTTATCTATACGTTGAGAACAATTCTTCTCAGAAAGTTCATCTCAATAAAAACATGACTTTGGGGCACTTGAGTCAAATTGACCATATTCAGGAGATTGAGAATAAAAATAATGAGCATTCACTGAACTTTATTCAGGCGTCTAATGAAGTTGTGCAACTCAGGGAAAAAGAATTTAACTTGGAAAATTTTAATTTGGCTCATTTAAAGGATAATCAACTGTCTGACATGCAAAATTTGTTGAAAGAAAATACACAGTGTTTTTCAAGTTCTTTGAACTCTCTCGGTCATTCAGACAGAATCAGAGTTGATTTTCAATTCACTCATGATTATCCAATTAAGGCGCTTCCTTTCCCCATACCTCAGAGTCTTCAAGAAGAAGCTAAAAATCAATTAAATCAGTTACAAGAGGCTAACGTGATTTCTAGGAATTTATCTAACTACGGTTGCCCCTGTCTCCTGGTGAAGAAAAAAGATGACGGATCAGGTGTACAAAAGTACAGATTGGCCTTACACTTAAGACTTTTAAATGCCATAATTGTTCATTCATCTTACCCGCTTCCGAAGATCCATTCCCTGATCAACTCTTTGTCAGAATACAAATATTTTTCAACTTTGGACTTACATGCTGCCTATCATCAAATTGATTTACCAGAAGAGTACCGAGACAAATTCTCCTTCACAACACCTTGGGGTACCTACGCTTTTCACAGAATTCCTTTTGGCGTGGCCAGTGGGGCGAGCATACAACAACATTATTCTGACACTGTTTGTGAACAAACAAACATGGATGGAATCTTTAGTTATCAAGATGATTTGATTGTAGCTTCAAGAACCTTTGATGAGATGAAGGTTAAGCTTCAGAAACTGTTTTCAGTCCTTAAAGACTTTAACTTGACTCTGTCACCAAAGAAATGTCATTTTTTCATGGACAAAATAGATTATCTGGGATTCCAGATTTCTCAACATAAAGTCTTGCCAATCTCGTCAAATATTGTGAAAGTTACTTCCTTTCCTCCGCCAAAAACAAAGAAGCAGCTGAAGCGTTTCATTGGTATTTGCTCATATTACAGAACACTCATATACAAATTTTCTGATTTGATTCATCCACTGAATCAGTTGACCCATCCTAAAGCAGTTTTTAAATGGACAGATGAAGTAAATGAATGTTTTCAAAAATTGCAAGAAGTGTTTTTCAAGAATCCATATATTGTTCAACCGAACTGGAATGAGAAATTCTATGTGAACACAGATGCAAGTGGACTGGCAATAAGTGGTGTGCTCTTGCAAAAGAGGGATGGTTTGTTTATCCCAATTTCTTTCTTTTCGAAATTGCTTTCTCCAGCTGAAACAAGGTATCCTGCTATAAAGCTAGAATTGATGGCAATTGTGAAGACTCTCGAAGCATTCAAGTCATACATATTTAATCGCCACATCTTTTTATTATGTGATGCCAAAAGTCTGAAATTTTACAGTAAAAACTCGTCTCCTGCATCTTTAACTACTCGGTGGCTAATGACTTTATCTGAATACAACTATTCCTTCTTACATTTGGCTGGTGAAAAAAATTTATTTGCTGACATGCTCTCTCGCACAGACCTTACAAATCATCAAGTTGATATAGTATCAGATCCTTCTTTGTTACGTGATAATCGAATTAACCCTGTGGTTGACACAACTTTCGATAAGGGGGAAGTTTTACCGGAAATTGTTGAAGTGTATGAGGATAATACTGGGAATTGTGTAAACACTGATGGTTCTGATCAAAATGTTAATTTTGTTGATAATGTACAGAATTCTGGTACACTTTTACAACATTGTGTTAATGTGTTGAGCTTAATTGATGTTGGAGAAAAGGAGAAAGATCCTTTGTTGCAAGTAACTCAGTCGACAATTTTAAAAGAGCAATTAAAAGATCCTAAATTATCTGTCATTTATAATAATATTCTTAATAGATTTGCTCTTGAGAAACATAACAAATTTTGTATCCATCCTGAAACTTTGGTTTTAATGATGTGCAAAAGTAATTCATCTAATGATGATCAGGAAAATTTGAAAATTGTCATTCCTGATTCTTTAAAAGCTAAAGTTTTAAGTATTGCTCATCATTCACATCTTGGCATAAATAAGACTTATGCATTTCTAACTAAAAATGTTTATTGGGAGAGAATGTATGTTGACTGCTTAAATTACTGTGCTAGTTGTACCAAGTGCATTCAGGCTAAGCCTCATCGTATAAACAAAGCACCCTTTCAGGAAACCTTTTCACCTGTTAAATGCAATCAACTAGTGACACTCGACATCGTTGGACCCCTCGGCAATAACAAATATATCTTAACTGTCATTGATGCCTTTTCGAGACACTTAGAGTTGTATATTTTGAATAATATAACTGCTGTGTCAGTTGCTAAGTCTTTCTTTAAATACGTCACTTTGTTTGGTAGACCTGAATTAGTTTTGACAGATCTTGGTCGTCAGTTCAATTGTGAACTATTTGCTAAATTTAATCAGCTTTTTAATATTCAGTTAAGGCACACTACGTCGGCTAATGCCCAAGCTAACACTCTGAGTGAGAGAGTGAACCTATCCATTAAAACTTCGATTAAAGCTTTGCTAGCATCAGGTCTTGATTTTGATTATGCTGTTGATGTTCATAAAGCCTGTTATAACGCGTCCACACATTCAACTACTGAATTCTCTCCTAATTTAGTTCATTTCGGTCGAGAATTATCATTAATTACAGACATTGTTAATTTTAATATTAATCCATCTTTGGATTCGGCTTTTGAATTGCACAAACTTTTAGAGCAATTGCAATTTGTTTATCGGGAGGTTTACCAGAATTCTGTAAGTAAGAAGTTGGCACAAAATGAGACCCAAAATTCCAATTGTAAATCTCGAAAGATCAACGCTGGCGACTGGCTGTATCTTAAGTCGAAAAATAAGTTTCGTCCATCCTTTTGTGGACCATTCATTTGTAAACGTATTGTATCTCCTGTTCTTGTGCTCATTCAAGAACTGAATAACAAAGCGGCACCTCTGAAAAAGATACACATCAACCGATTGATCAAGGTCCAGAAACGTCTTCCTTATCTTCAAGAAAATCAGTTGCCAAACGATGATGTTGTTCAGCGTCCTGATTCGCCTCAACCGTATCAACTCCCTGTTCATGATGAGCCTGTTGACATACCCGTGTTGCGACCACCTTCACCTGAAGTGAGTGTCGATCGACTGGATGCTGAGCCGCCTGTCCTGTCGCCCCATCCGAGTCCGAATGCTGATGCTGTGCCCTCTGCTTGCCTTTCTCGAGATGCCAGTCCCTGTGGTGATGCTCCAGTGCCTCCCAGCCCTCGAGCTTCAATTCCTGATCCAGACATGAGATGTCCCTATCCGTTAAGAAACCGCCGTTAGTGCCTCTTCTTGTGTCCATGCGTGCTACTGCCTTGATGAGATCTGCTGCCTGCCTGATGTTTTGGCTGACCTGCCCTTCAGATGTGATCGCCTGCTCCCAATGATGTGTTTGACTGTGTCTGAACCAGCTGCTGATGAGCCTTTGGTGTCCTCCTGTCACCTGACGTTGTGCCATGCCTGTTGACGTCCTCATGTGGTAGCTGACGACATTCTTTTGGTGTAACACTCTCACGAACTTTTTTTCTTTTTCAGCAAGAACTTTTAAATTCAAAATTCAAGATTGACGAAAAAAAATGAAGAAAATTTGGACTGGTCTCCTGAAAAATTCAAGTAAAATTTTTGTTCTTCTGGAACTTTCTTCAATTACTCTCACGGTCAAGTATTTGTAAAATTTTTTTTTTGGTCAAAATTTATTCTTTTGCATTGCAGTACTTTCTTGGTAGGTTTGGAGTTCCATGTGCATGATGAGTTGACCTATGCTGTGGCGGAAAATTCATTTTGGCTGCTTGTTGAAATTGTAAAAATTTTTTTTTTATGTAATTCATGGTTAGGATAACTCTTTACACAAACAAATATTGGTTAGGGAAAATATCTTTTTTGTTTCAGTTTGTTTTCTTTTAACAAAGAAAAAAAAAGTATCAAGGTGTTTTTTTGAAAAACACAAAATTTTTCCTTTTGATTTTGAAAGTTGTTTTGTCCCATTTTAAATGTTTTTCAGAAGTTAGTTTGTTGCTTTCAGTACAAAGAGTACCTCTTCTTGTGATGCAAATAGTATGCGGGCTGGATGAGATCATTTCTGGTCATTTCGTCATGCATGGTTGGACTGCTGTGCAGCCTCAGAATCGTCTCGAGAGGTCAAAATTGTCAATGCAAGTGCAGTTTTCGATTGTGCATGCAGTTGTGTTTGGTTTTGGTTTTCTTGAAAGCTCTGCTTGTCCATCGCGGCCGTACATTTTCTTTTAATTTTGTGAGTCCCCCTTTTTTCATTGGAACCGGCACTAGTCCCCGCATCTCAAGAATTGTTTTTTCTGCTTTGTGCAGCTTTCACCAACGTCTTCTGATTTGTTTTTTTTTTTTTGACAAAGAAATTTTTTTTGTTTCATTTTTGATCATTTGTTTTTCATTGAAAAATTTCATTTGTTTTTGATTTTCGTTTCTTGTGTCAGGATAGTGTATGGAGCATTATGAAATTTGACAGCCATGTGGGGTTATATATATAACAGAGTGATTGAATTGTTTTCAAGTGCTGTATATGCTGTTCTTGATGCATTGATGTAAATATTTGACTTGTGTATTGTCACTTTTGTTTGCCCTTTTTGCAGGTTGACTGGTTGAAATGATTTGCTGAGTGTGAAAGGTTCATTTGATGGTACTTCTTGGTTGGGTTGAGCCCTGTTGAAATTGGTGCACCTACCTAATGATGTTGCTTTCCTTCCTTTTTCCCCATTTTGGTGTTGTAGAGGTACATTTTTGGCTATCTAAATTTGTTCAGATCTGATGCCTTTTTTATTTCGACCTCAAAATTTCACAGATTTGGAAAAAAAATTTTTTTGTACAAAATTGATTTGTGAAGTGAAGAAAAAAATCTTCCTTCGTGCCTCATTCAAAATTGTAACCTTCTTGGAGTACCAATTGAATGATGTGTGAAAACTTGAAATGAATGATTTGAATGATGGGCATTCTGCGTACACATGTACATTTGCTTTGTTTGTTTGTGAAATTCCATGTTTTTTTTTTTTGAAGTGAATTTAGAGCATGCAAATTTTTTTTTTTTGTGATATAATTGAATAGTTAACATCTCTGATCAGAGTTAATGCTGTAAATGTTTTTTTCTTTTGGTTTAAGTGTGTACACACATTTTGATTTTGAGATCCACTAGTGGTTGTAAATATTGAAGATTTGAAATATGGCCATTTTGTATATTTTGTTTTGACTGGAATGAAAAGTTTTGTGCATTTCACAGAGGTAAATTTTTTTTTGATTTATATTGAAAGTTTGATGCACCCATGTTCTGTGTTAGCTGAAACACTGTATGTATAAAGTGAATTGCATTTGAATTATTTTGATTGCATGATGTGTAAATATTTTGAAATAATTTCAAGAAAATTTTTGAAATGGAAGCAAGGTTTTTTTTTGGAAATAAGTTTTGAATTTGATATTGTGAAATGACATGTCAAAAATTTAATGCATCAAAATTTTTGTTGGTTTGAAAAATGTTGTACATATGGAGATGAATGAAAGTGAATTTTTTTTCTATTTGGATACAATTGAGAGCCTTTGCAAAAATTTTTTCTGGCCTTTTCGTGGAACCTTTGAAAACGGAATTTTTTTTACACTTTGAAATTGTTTGGCCATGTTGCTCTCTGTTTGTTTGTATGGCATTTTGAAAATTTGTATGGTGGGCCATGCTTGATGCCATTGTACATATTTGATTTAAAAAGAAAATTTGTGGCAACTTTGAAATGTGATGAGTTTTGTTTACTGATGCTCTCTTGGGAAATTTTCAGGCTCAATTGGAATTAGTGAAGTTTGAGGCTGTTTTTGCCATGTTGCAAAATTTTTGAAAATCTGAGCCTTTGTAAATAGTTGTTTTCCCAATGATTCTCCCTTTTGTGTGGCACATTTTTTTTAGAATTTGAACATTTTGGGTTGTGATGACTCTGATGCACAGTAATTTTTTTTGATCTCCATCTTCAGGCAAAATTTTTTTTCATACCTGCTCTCAAAGGCAACTTTATAGCGTCTGCTGTGTGCCTGTGTCTATTTGTACTGGTTGTACTTGACGTTTTTTTTTTGGCTGCCTGGAATTTTTTTTTTTTCAAAACTTTGTCAAGGGGGGGAAATGTGGTGTAATCCACATTCATTCAGTTTCTTTTTGTTTCGATTTCCGGCGCCGATCGAGAGCCGTTTGCTGAATCCTTTCTCTGCGCGTGCTGGAAAGTTTATGATGACGTCATTGATTCGCATTTCTGAGGTCACTGAACTTTTAGCCAACCGCGAGAAAGTTTTGGTTTTGAAATGATTTGTATTGGACAGGGAACCGCTTCGAGTCGGTTATTTGGATGATGTAATTTTTGTTCTAGAAGCTTCCATGAAATGTTGATAAAAAGGCCACGCAACGTTTTTTAAAGGGAGATCATATTTTTTGCTTGCATCGGAACGCCGTGTTGAAGAGCGAAGGGTTCTTGGCCCGATTCGCTCGGCCGAGTATGGCTCCTAAGCGGTCCTTTAGTTCGGTGTGCCCGTATTTGATGAGTGATTGTTTCGCATTGTGTTTTACTGCTGTGCCATGATGTTTAATATGCTGTGACCACATGTCTGTTCTGCCACTGTTTGGTGCGTTTGTGCAGACCTTGCTTCCCGTTTGTAATGTGAAAAAGTGGGACAATAAATCGGTTATGTTTACGAACTCTCATGGATTATTCTTCGTTTGGACTTTCAGCTTTCCGTTACCCGGCATGATAATTTCAGATGTACGTGAGTACCCTTCTTAAATATTTCGGTCTCAGTTCATGTTTGTAATGCCAACTTCTCCATTTTTATCATGTGCTCTCGTAATGTATATTCTTAACATTTCGGAGTTAGAGTTCTCCCATAACAATAAGATCGTATGATCAAGCTGTCAAATCAAACGATTAGTGAATTCACTTTGTCGCGGGGTGAATTCACCGTTCTTGGGTTTATGCTGAAATGTCTTTGTTTATTAAACACTCACCACTATACGGATTCACGTGCCGAACACAAGTTTACATCGTCTTTTTCCAACTCTGTAAAGGAGTACCCTAATTCCTCTATGGTCATTCATGTTTAAGGAGGTGTATAATTTCTTTGTCATTTACTCGGTGCAAATCAAATTCACTTCTACTTTTTCGAATGATTTTCGTAGCCTGTTCCCCGGCCTTCCCCACACAACTACGCGACAAGAACTAATTGTACTTTCTGATCTTTTACTTTAAGAAAACAACGATTCACATGGACCAGCTTCGCGGGCTGAATGTGGCCGCATATTCACTGCAATATACTAGAGGTTCGTTTATCCCATTCGAAGACTGCTGTGGGTCCTAATAGTGGTCTTAAAAATCCTGAGCTAGGATTAACTGTAAATGAAGCAGATGTCATGTCATTAAAGATGAGAGTGCCAACAAACGGGTGGATAAAGAAATTTTATCACACAAGCGACAGGCCGTAAACCATACAGCAGATAAATTTACATTACCTACCAGTTTGTTCGCACTCTCAGCTTCAATGAGATGACTTCTGTCTCCAGCACGATTAGTTCCGATTCCAGGCTGCTAAGTCCACAGCAAGGGAGCAAGGACGAAATAGCAGCCTTCTGGATAGAGTAAAGCGGTTGTCGGTATGTTGTGTGTAGTTTTTCCATGGTGCGACAACCTACTGCCTGATACTATAGAAAATGTTCGTTTGCATATAGCATTGTTCGTTTGCATTTAAAGTATATGGTGCGCAAAACAAAATCAAATAATGCTAAGCTTTATTTGCAAGTCCAAAGTTACAAAATCCGAGAAATGACAAGAAGTTTGATTTCGGTTCACCTTGGTTTAAACTAAAATAACTTTTGACTTTTTAAATTACGGGTCTGATCCATTTCGAATCTCGTTGCCAGAAACATTATTGGGAAATTACTTACCTAAATTGTTTCTAAGATCCATTACATGTTCAACTGAAAACGCCGATTGTGTTATGCTTTTTTAATAATACCACGCATTGTGATCTTTTGCATCAAATTTGGATTTGAAACAAATTCTCGTTTTTTGATTACAAAAAAGCCGCTAGAATAACTACTGTATTTGTCCACTGCGTTAATTCAAATAACCAAATGTTCCCAAATAAAGTTGGAGTATGAAAGGTTTGCTCATTAATGGGTATTTATATTCTCCTGTTTCTGTTTTATTTTTTAGATTGATACTCTGTTCATTTTATGTATTTAAGGCAAATTTTCACGGAATAACTAGACTTTGCTTCGATCGAGTCACCAGTTTATTTAATGCTGCGTCTTCCTACGTTGGGCAGTACATTTTTTATATTTTTGTATGTGATGTCCCAAACTTTTTCCGATGTTCTGCGAAATTAAAAACGCAAATTCCGTTTCACATCAAGAGACCTACTATTCATTCCAAAATAAGCCAGTAACATAGGTGCAATACATTTATCAAACATATTTACATCATTTTTATAGGTATAAGGTTCAATATTTACATTTCTATGTGGCTAATAGATGAATGATTAAATAAGCAATCCAATAGGTTCATATTATGAAAAGTCAAAAAGTTCCATTATTTTCAATTAGTCATTATTCGATTTAATAAACAGCGATCTAATCGAGGGACCAGCCAGACCTCATCCGTGTTTCTAAGGTTAATCCAGATACACAAAAATCAGCAAGTATTTTAACGGTTTTTCAAAAAAAAAATGTTTTTGACTCTAAATCGCTTTGTTGCGCAACATTATCGGCCAAAATGTATCGAATTAAAAAAAAAAAAAAAAAAAAATCATGAATTGAGCTGGATAAACTCGATTGTTTTTCTGTTTACGTTCCGTTACTTGAAAACCCGTGACCTTGAAAGTAGCATTTCAATGTGGTAACGGTCTCTAAATCGTTTTTTGTTAATAACTTCTGTTTTACTGCACGGAATGCAATGAAATTTCGTATCCTGGCTGCATTTTGCTGTCTGAGCATAATTATGTAGCAAAAAATAGGGTTCTTATTCGAAAATTCTTGGTGCGAATTTTACTTTGTATATGGTCCCTTATCAAAATTATACCAATGTAGTTTTAAAGAGAACTTTAAACCGTGTCAGATGACAGCTTTTTTTTTCTAGCGTGTATAATGGCCGAATAATTAAAAGTGTTGATGACCAAACTTTACAAGTTGAAAAGTGTAAGCAAGTTAAGCTTTTCGGAAAAAAAGTCAAAGAAGTCTATTTCCATGGCATTGTTCTTTCCTACAGTGTACAATGAAATTTGAAAAAAAAAAAAAAAAAATAAAAGTAAAAGTATAAGTTATTTTCCGGAGGGAGATGATGTTTTCAAATTTGATGTATCGTAAATACTGAGTCATTGAAACCCTGAGATGAATTACAGAGAGCAGTATAATTTTCTAGAAATGTTTATATACTAATGTCTTTCTAACCAATAAATAAAAGTACAAAACTACTAGTCAATAATTTTTGAAATTAAAGCTTTTAAAGTATGACTTTTAATCCCATCCTAATGGGTAAAATAAGTCATTGACAACATGTTTTTACACTTCCTTATCAGTGTCAATACTTTGTTTTTCTGAGATATTTCCCTTCAAATGTCATAAGGAATATTCATTTGCATATCTTGAGCATTTTATTCACTTGTTGAATGAATATATTTTTTTACTGTCAAGAAATGGTTGTAAAATTGCAGTTTTTTGACCCATTTTACCCCACCTACCCTACTGACCCCTGCGTCTGTCTGACCCCACTGCAGCTAAACTATAAATGATAAAGTATCTGCGAGAAACGATACTACGCAATTTTGTTACAAAGCATTGTTTCTTTCTGAAATGAAAGCTAAGTTAGCTTATTTAAAAATGTGTTTTGCTTATTGGTCATAGTACTAGGATTATATGTATTTTTATTTATCCGATTGCCTTTAGTTCCAGTTTCTCCGGATAAACAAGGTGTTACCGTATGTTAGCTAACTATAGCTGGTATTTTGTCAGGGACACACCAATTTGCAAGAGGAAAACAGCCCACAAAAGAAAAAAGGCGCAAAGAAAAAAAAAAGGTGGTTTCCTTCAGTCAAAAGTACTTCTTTTAGTCATTAAAATTAATAGAATGAGCAAAAAAATAACATGGATCCAGAAAATACCTTCATTTTCCCAACAGTTTTTTTTTTAATTAATTTTTTTTTAATTGTCTGATTTTTCAAATAAGGCGTGGTCTTGATGACGTCACAAATGTTGCACTTTGCCGCATCTTTTTACTACGTTTCCACGTTATGATAATCAAGCAGCGAATTAAATATTGCGCTCTGCCTTTGCTATCAACCATATCGTTGCCAATACACGTGAGTAAAGATGCGAATTAAATATTTTGCACTGTGAATGGCAACAATGAATGGCATTTCATCATTTGTGATGTCATCGGCAGAAGCCGTAAATAATGAAAGTGCTCCGATTTAAATAATTTTTTAAAAATATTAAACGTGAACGAATTATTTAAAAAATGTTCAGATCCTATGTTTTTAAGCATGCTTTTTCAGAAAAAAATGCATTTAAAATTTTGGAAACGATCCCATTGTTTTCTGTTGTTAATCATCATTTACATACCTCTATAATAAATTTGAATAAATATGAAAAGTGGTACGAAAACGATACATGGTGAAGTCCCAATATAAGGGGGCTTGTCTCATTCGACATTTTGGATCCGTAAGTATTTCGCGTAATACCATTAGCATGTGTAATAAAATCGCGTAAAAGAAAACTGGTGCCTAAACTCCTGATGTATTGCTTGAATAATGTTTGGCTATTTCAGTCTACAAAAGGATAAGATTTCATGAATTCGAATTTAAAACAAAACAAGTAAGGAATGAAAATGGGGCTTGTTACGGGAAAAAAATTCCCGATAAGCTAATATTTAATTTAAGAAATCTGTTATACTGCTAGATTCACTCAAAGTGGTATTTTATTCTACTTCTCATTAGTTATTTTTACAGCATAGCTACCGCAGCTACTATATTATTGTATTTTCGAGTTTTTGAAACAAGACTGGATCCAAAACCGTCTTAGAACCAAAATTTCTGATAAGTCAGTCTGTCCTCTAAAGGGGTTCTAGATTTACAATTATAATTTTGTTATATGAACTAAGCATGTTTAGTTCATACAGAATCACAAGTGTCACTTTAAGGACAGATGAAAATTATTTGTGTGTTCATTGATATTTTAAATATTTTTCCGACTTCCAAGTCAAACATGAAGCAAAATCAAATAGGATGTTTGTATTGAAACTTTTGAAAACTATGGGGGCGTTGAAGATTGTCTGCAATCTTATTTGGTTCACGAAGGTTTAAATTCTCTATTAGAAAAAAAATCTGATTAAAGTAAGCGTTACAATTGGAAAAAAAGGAAAATCTCCCCAACCCGTAGAAAAGGTAAAGAACTCATTATAATTAGAAGAGTATTAAAATCTCGAAGACAAAAAGAACTTGATGGAAATACACATAACCAAATAAAAAAAAGGCATCTCTGTAGACACTCCTCCTCCAGGTTCCACACTAAGTTGCACCAACTTACACAACTATAGGTGCTAAGGAACTCTAGAGCATTGCAAAACGGCAGCTTAGTTCATTTGAAAAGTAATTTTAAAACTTATGGTCTTTAGTAACATTTTGCGCTTTAGTCCCATGCTTGAATTGAGTTTAGGTTAGGACTTCTACTAAAACGGAAACCCTTATATCTGCTATTCTGATTAATTGAGAAAATAGAATAGGAACAAGCTTAATTTGATGCAGAAAAAAACTGCCAGTTTTTCAATAGTCATTTTATATGAAATTTTACCTTAAAAAGTTGATTGCAACATACAAATTCGAAATTTAAAAAAACGCTTCGAAATGCAAACTTCTGGAACTTGAAGTGATTTTGTATCAAATTTCAAGGCTATAGGTTATATGTGGTTTCCCAGACACAGGCCTCACGGCCATCCTTTCACAATTTTTTTTGACGTAACTTATTTTAGAATATAGAGATACAGTCAATCCCGTTTTTAAGAATATCGGTTAAAAGATTACTTCCCCGTTATTGTAATAAAATGTTATTGTACCAAACGGCTGTAATCTGTCATTTCAATCAAGAAAAATGGAATATCTTGAATATTAGAACAATTTTTCGGGGAAAATTGACTGTTCCATCAAGAGGGCTCGACTGTGTAAATTTGTATCCCTCCAATTATGCAAAACGAGATCGTCCGACTACTTCCCACGCATCATAAATTGCTGTAGCACGCTCCATATCAAATCATAGAAGCCGAAGAACCCCCTTTTCGAGAGCTTGATTGCTTGGATGGACCCACAAGTAACAAGGTAATAATAAAAGCTTCCTCGCGATGATGCAGAACCGGTGTGTCTAGGTTTTTATTCTACATCGCAAGTAGAACGTGCGATACCACTTTCTCTCGCTTTGGAATATTCCCAGCTGTTTGTTTCATTTCATAAATACGCATGATTTTGAATGTATGCTAAGGAAGTCAACAGCAACATAGGAAGAGAAGACAGCGTTCGATCGTGCGTGGCTAAGCGCTTGAGCTCCGCTTTCAGAACTTTTTTAAAGACCGGAACTTCGAACAAGCTATTTTTTATCACTTTCCTTTATTCGCCATTTAATTCAACTCGGGTGAAAAGAAAAATAAATCGAGACTGTTAACTTTGAGCTGCTGATGCGTAAGATATGTTGCCATTCAGTCAAATTCAAATGTTTAATTTCCTCATGTGTTGAATTCTTTTGTGCAAAAGAGAGAGGCCAATTGAAGCACCGATATTCTACGCCGAACAGTGAACCCTAATTTCATATATATATATATATATATATATATATATATATATATATATATATATATATATATATATATATATATATATATATATATATATATATATATATATATATATATTAGTCTCCTTTGTGCAATATTATGCGTTTTGAGAAAGTTGTATTTTACTAATTAAGGATACGATGAAATTATTGAAGGGCTCGGGGCAAGAATATGATAAGCCACAGTTCAGAAAAAATGAGTTTTTGTTCTAACTGTTGCATTTGATTATTGAAATAAACAAGACCATGGATTATGTCATTCTCAGAAAAACTTATTTGGTTTTAGTATTACAGAATATAGAATGTATAATATCTATAAAAAATATTTGTAGAATTTTTCAAAAGTTGGAAATTGGCCTGCCGGAAAAAAAAACTCATGTGGCTTATCACATTCTTGCTCCGAACCCTTCAATTCTTCGTGCACTTATATGTTCTATTTTTGACTCGGAAGTATTAAAAAAAAATAGGAGGAAAATATAGGTATCATATGATAATTTATTCAAATCTTTGCATGTAAATTAAAGATAATATGCATCATTTTGACAAGTTTCGAGTCTGTGTGTAATGAAATTCGTTTGCTTCAAGCGAAATCCTCATTTGAGGCAGCGAAAAGCAAGGAGATGTAAGAGGACATTTTCAAGTTTTGATTAAAACGCGTTTAAAGTTCCGGTCCTAGGTAATCTTACATTGAAATTTTTTTCTTAATCACGCTGCATAGCAGCACGTAACAGGGCAACTTGTAATATCTCTTGTTCCAAAATAGAGGAGTGGCTCACCTACCATTTGTAGAGGTAATCTCCAAATTTTTAATTTTGGCACTTACAAACCTTTGCTTCTCACTGCTTTATTTGAAGAGAGAATTTAAATAAGGAAAATAAGGCTCACACACAAATAGGATTTTTATTTTAAGTTTTGTAAGGCTACTTTCGTCGTTCTAAAAATTTAACACTAGCACTTATAAGGAAAATTCAAACTTTTTTTTTTATCAACAATAGAAATTTTTAAAAAATATTTTAAATTTTGAGATCCTGAACTCAAATTATGTTTTCCGCAATCACAAATTGCGATAGGACCCTACACGTTTAGTTTCTTGTTTCTACTAATGGCTTTTATTGCAACCATAATTTAAATTCAAACGTCTAAATTCAAATGCATGCTAAGGGCTGGATGTTGTGTGCTGGAAACTGTTTTCGCGCAAAAAAAGATTACAAAGTGAAAAAGGTCGTTATTTCGATTCCGAAGCACATGGATGCCTGTATCATAAGCATAGGAAAACAAAATCAATGGACGGGAGTCATTCAACGATCAAGTGAAAACAATAAACAATTCGTGATTGCTCAAAAAAAAAAAAAAAAAAACCACTAGCAATAAAACTTTTTGCACTAATAACCCTTAGGAAATGCACTGAGGAATAAAGTATGATTTAAAAATTATTTGCATTTTTCCAGTTTCTTGAGATTTAAAGTCAAACTCGCTTCAATTTGGAAATTTTAAAATATTGTTCCTTTCACGAAAACAGAAGACCTCAAATAGTTTTCATTTTATTTTTCAAGTGATTATTGGAAGACAATTTTTTATGTTCATTCCAAATATTTAGTACCATCAACGACAAAAAAGTTAAAATAATGCTTCTATGAAACAAACAAATGCATTTTACCTCGCTTAAATCAAGTACATGTGAAAATATTTGTAGCCAAAAATTTATTCGCATTTTATTTAATTTTTATTCAGTTTTAAACTCTCTACTCGAGGCAAAATGCTTTAATTGTGTTCACATTTTATTTTTCCGCGTTTATGCACTTACATATTGAAACCTTGCACTAGAATCTTACGAAATAAAATAATAGCTTCATAGGTAAAATTTGCTGAAACATTTACCCTTATGACTTCTATAGCACACCTTAATGAAATCTAGTTTTTGAGAAGTAAAAAAAATGTGTTAAGAGCAAACTTGCAGTTTTCTTCTTTTTACGGCAAAGACATGTTTTGGTTTTTAAGAATTATTTGAAATGAGTTATATCCACTTAGAAATTCTGCACTCTAGTATATACTCTTCAAAATAACAATAGAAAAAAAACTTGTGCATTTTCCTTTTTCATACCATTTTCAGATTTGTTAAAAAAGGTAGTTGAAACAAAATTTGTTAAAAACTTGTGCGCGTAAAAAACATTTGTTCAAATTGTTTTTCAAAAATCAAAATCCAAAAATGACTTGAATTTGCAAACTCCACGGGATGGTCAAAGTAATCCTTGCGAACAGCAATCACAAAGAAAGACATGTAATTGAAATTATTTAAGTCGACAGAATTAATAATCTTTTAATTTTGTTGTCATGATTACAAATTATGCACATAAATATTTTTGGAAAGTATGAGCTTATAAACTAAAAATTATGAATGCATTTAATGTTGTTTATATGTAAACCTAAAAAGCAGGCATTTAATAATGCTTTCACGTCAAATAAAAACATTTTTGTTTCTCATAGCTACGCGAATGAGAAACAAAAATTACATATACCATCAAAAGGTTTGTTTTGTGGCGTAACGGATGTAGACGTGAAAGGATCAATGATTGCTTATTGTTTTCTTTACACTGCAAGTAATGTTCGCTTTCAGAGAAAAATGTTATAATGTCGAGAAAACGTGATCAAAAAATCAAAATGGAGATGACGTCCTAAACTGGCTACCATTTGGGGTAATTTGGCAATAGCTCAGCAAGTTCGCTACCAATTTGGCATCCAAATCTAGTGCCACTTAGGCCAGCAATTTTACAGCCGGTTATCTGGCGGACCGGCAGCGGTCAGCAGAAGTTGACCGGTCCTTGGAGATTTTTGCTCGTCCACGTAATTAAAATTTCCTTTCTAAATAAATAAATAAAAGCCACCATAATAATAATAATAATATCTTAAAAAACATCTTTTACGTGAACTTTTTGATTAATTTTCATAAGTTTTCTCTGATTTTTCAGCAATGTTTTTTACTTATATATAATATTTATTACAATAGTTACTGATCTTTTTCTTAACATTTAAATCATTTCGTAACAGCTCTTTGACACAAAGTAAAAGTTTGACAATACTTTAATACTTAATTAATTCATTTATTATTATTTGGTAAAAAATAAAAGAAAACTCTCAGCAAAATTGTTTTACAAGTGTCTTGCGATCCTCGAGTCGAAAATTTTCATCTTTTTTGCATCTAAACGCACATTAAAAGCATTTTTAAACATCACATCGAAGTTCACATTTTTTAAACTGCCCGCAAATGCATTTTTTTTTTAATTTTCTTTTAACAAAAATATTAAAAAATATATATAAAAAGAAAAAAACATCACCCGATCACGAATTTTACTCCAAAGCTTTTGCCAGTCCACTGGTCAAAAAAGGCTGAGAAGCTCTGACTTAGACAATATTTGGCGAGGTCTGTACAACTGTCTTTCCTGCATTATTGCGCAACAAACTAGGCTACTACGCTATTTAAAATGCTCTTCTGTTCATGCTAAAGCATTTTCATATTACCTTTTCATGTTTCTTTTACACATTCCATTTAGTTTTTAATATTTGCAATTTCATTTTACGGACACTAACAAAAATCAAAAAGTTCTTTTAGTTTGAAAGTGCTATATGCTTTATCTACAACATTTTATACGAAAATATAAGTATACGTCTAAAGTGCCATTTTTTGTATCTATCGTACCATTACTTTCAAATTAGTAACTCTAAAATTGTTTTACCAACATTCGGAGCTTAAGGAACTTGTAATGTTGTGCAATGTATTAGAAACAATGGTCCACCGGAACAAAAGGATATTTATAAAAAAATAAAACGCCCCCCCCCCCCACACGTAACCAGACGGTAATTGTTCACCATTTTATTGAAATCCATTTTTTTTATTTATTTTATTTTTTCTTATTAGCATTTCTTTAAGTCGTTTTCGCCGACAATCGTGCGGCAGCAAAAGAAGGATTTTTAAGCTATGGTAAAAAGTCTTTCAATGAGCTTTTGAGAATTTTTCCCCTTTTGAGAATCCAAAAAATGTTTTTTTTTTTCCACCAAAAGTAGGTTGGAAGACCCACAGAAGAGACACGCTTTCCCGCTCTTACTTTCAAATTACATACGTTTATATACACTCATGTCCAAAATTATATTTACATATACAAAATTAATGATCTTCAATGAAATGTTGAATCAATGTGATCCGTTTTTGCAGAAAATGTGTGAAAAACAAGCCTAATTAGCATTATTTAACTAAAAGTTATCAAACGAGTCTGTGATATGCAAATGTAGGCTTACGTCATCCAATGCGCAATCAAGCCGTTTGCGCAAAACGAATAATTTAGTGAATCTCTGCGATATAACGTTTGATTTCAGGGAGCACGGGCTCAAATCGGTGTGCTGTGCCTTCGAAGTATCATTTGGAAGAATCTATGAAGTGGCGACGCATCGGCCATCTAGAAGCAGGGCAGCCAATCACTGAAGTAGCCAGATGTCTGAAAATTTCACAACAGATAGTCTCTAATTTATGGAAACAGTTTCAAAACGGGGGAACTGTCGTAAGAAGGGCTGGACAAGACCGTAAACGAATGACAACTGCTGCCGAAGATCGATATTTGGCACTAACTGCCCGTCGTAACTGGAAATCTACTGCTCGCCAGTTAGCTTCAGAGCTTGTAGCCGCCACTGAAACTGCTGTATCACGGCAAACGGTATACAGAAGGTTTAATGATGCAAACCTTTATAGCAGAAGGCCAAGGGTATGTGTTTCACTGTCAGCACAACATAAGAGGGAACGCCGGAATAGGTGAAGAGCACATCAAAACTGGAGTGAACACCAATGGTCCCATGTTCTGTTTACTGATGAATCAAGGTTTAGTTTTACAGGTGATTCTAAACGGGTTTACATGTGGAGGGAGTCAGGAACACGAAATTATCCCTCAAACATTATGGAACGTGACCGTTTTGGTTGTACAGGTGTGATGGTAAAAGGAGGGATAATGATCAATGGACGTACGCCCCTACACATTTTCGACAGTGGATCTGTAACCGACAACAAGTATCGGGATGTGGTCCTGGAGCCTTATGTCAGACTTTTCAGAGGTGCATATGGACCTGAATTTTTATTTATGGACGATAATGCTCGTCCACATCGAACAATACTCGTTGACGACTTTCTTGAAAGTGAAGGCATTAAGCGAATACCGTGGCCAGCCAAGGCTCCTGATCTGAATCCGATAGAGAACTTATGGGACTACCTTGGAAGAGCAATTGCACGTAGACCTCATCCTCCTCGAGTGTAAATGCTCTGAAGACGGCATTACTTGAAGAGTGGAGCTTAATTCCCCAAACTGTTATTGCCAACATGAAAACACGTTATGATATGTGTGTACAAGTCAGGGGAGATCATATTCCGTATTAAAACCGTAAGGCTGAATTGTGTTCTGCGTTATTCCTTTTTTTCTGAGATTGTTTTTCCACATTTTATTACAGTGATCTCTCGCTTATACGCGACCTCTGTTATACGCGTTTTTCACTTATGCGTGTTTTTCTCACGGGCCCGGCCAGCGGTATAGGAAAACAATGTTAACTCTTGTTCATTTGTACGCGAAACTTAAAATGCCATATTCACTTATGCGCAATAAAATTTTTCCAAGTTTTAGTTAAATCACCTATTCACGTTTTGCTTATAGAGGATTTGTTCCCTTCTTGTTCTGTCTCTTGAAATACATTTACACGCCTTCATTCCATTGTTCGGATTCTTCCAAGAACGCATTCTTTTCGCACAAGTGTGCGATTGGGGGTGGAATTAATCTTGTGATTGACATCGAGAGGGGAGAACGAGGTACATACGAAAAGTTTGACGTTACTAAAAGTCTTGCTCAAACGGTAAGCATTGAGGTAGCCTATCGAGGCTCTTTTGCATCCTCGTAGACTATAGCACTGTTCACGCGACCCTTTTTTGGTTTTGGGAAATTCGCTTTTCGCTTACGTATTGTACACTGTTTAAAAAATAAAACGTACAACTCCAAATTTTACTTTCATTGAAATACAATGCATAAATGGAAATTTTGTTCGCATTTATCCATTGGTATTAGTGGCTATTAGTATTATTATAACTGATGTTAACTTATTGTTATTACATAAGTTAACATCATGTACATCATAAGTTAACTATAACATTTAGGATTATTTTTGGGTTTTCCACTTATGCGCGAATCTCACTTGTGCGCGAAAATTTCGTTGTCCCCTTTGGTCGCGTATAAGTGAGAGGTCACTGTATCATTTTTCATGCTACAGTTTTATATTATGTGCTATGCCCTTTTCCCCTTTGTTATTTATGTGTCATAGTGCTATGTAACATTCCACAAAAAATCACAAGTTCATAGTTCAGTTTCTGAAAAATTCGTGAATTTATGCATGTGACGATAATTTTGGACATGAGTGTATGTATTGAAAAAATTATGACATTCTGATACATTAAGCCGTCTTTCAGATTTCTATTTATTTTCTAATTTATTAAATACTGCTACTATAGTTGAAAAAAACTTAACCTGGCAGCATTGTGAAGGCTACGTAGATACTTATCACGCCACACAAATGCTGCCAGGTTAGGTTTGCCCCTACTATAGTATTTACTCTTACAGAAGAATAGATTTCGAAAAAGAGAAATTTGTTCAAATATTTTAATTATAATTTTATGTGTTTTTTACTAAACCGTAAAAAAAAAACAGAAAGGAACATTTGTAAGTAAGAAAAAATAATTGTTATTCCTTCTTTTTTAGGGACCTAAACATCTATGTACTATCAAAATTAATGAATCGTAAAAAATTCTGATTCCTTGTTGGGAACGGTTATACTTTGCTGAATAATGTATTACAAGAAATGTTTACAAATATCTTAAATTTATCAGGGAGGAGTAAAATTAAATTAATTCTATAGAGTTTCACTCGAAGCTGCTTTGAGGGTGCAAGAGGCTTTTCAAATGGGCCGATTTTTTTTTTTTTTTTTTTGCCTTTTTTTTACCGAGATTTTTAAACGAAACTGTTGACGAAAAACCCATCAAAAGAATACCTAAATGTTTCGCAAGTTAATAAGACATTTCTAGACTTTTATAGAAAAATCTGAAAAATAAGTCTTAAACAACTCGTAGGTTCGTCTTGAAAAACATGACACAGACGTCAATGAGGTCTCCTGCTAACAGAAAAAGAAACTTCCTCATTTCTCTCTTTTTCTAAATGCAAAAAAATAGAAAGCTATGAGTACATCGACAGAAAAAAAAGTACGAAAGAAAGAAAGAAAAGAAATTGATGTTCATGAATTTTATAGGGACGCTTCGAGACGCAATCCATACTTGATTACCGATAACACTGTGGGACAAAATTTTACTTTTTTTTCTACAACATTGATTTTAATACCCGATTCATGTCAATTTGGACCTGCTAAACATAAATATATAAACTAAATTCCTGTAACACGTACCGTTTTAAAGTTATAACAAATGCAATTTCCATAAATTGCTAAAAACTGAATTTTTCAAAATCAAATCTAAACATGCTTATTTACTTATAATTTGAATTTTAATGCAAATACAGTAGTAATATACACTGAGGAGAAATAGTACAGGTTTTAGCATTAAGTAGAAAAATAATTCACATGTTATTAAAGAAAATAATGAAAAATTAATTTTTCCTCTCGAATTAGAAACCAACAGTAATCTCCCAACGTTTTTGAATTCCATTTTCATTGGCAACGGTCTTCTATACGCTTAATATTTTGATGAAAATATTCACCTTGCTCACACTCGTCGTTGCAAGATTAGGAGGGAAAAATCGAAGTGCAACTGCATCTTCAAGGACATTCTGCACCACATTTGTTTCATATTTTTGGACGTATTTCACTTAAAACTTTGTATTTTTAGTTATATGACCGGCTCAAATCCCCTTCTTTAGAGACAACCAAGCCGCTAATTATTTTTGAGTGAGATTTTCATCGAGGTCATCGTTCTTCATGAGCTTTCTTTTTAGTTTGTTCGTAGAAATGCCTTAATTTTAATTTAACATGACTCGATTTGGGAAAAATACTTTTAAAATACAAAAATCCTGTGCCATTTTGTCGGTATCTTTGACAAAAAGTTTCGTCAAGTCAAATTTTATACATGAGGGTGGAAAAATTATTTTCTTACAGATTTAGAGGAAAATTCAAAAACTAAGTATTGTTACCTCAGAAAATTACAGCAATTCTAATTAAAATAAAATATTATGTTAAACAATAACTGTTGCAGATGGCAATTTTTACATTATATACTGATAAACTGTTCTATACTTCTAATTATTGAAATAAATATGAAATAATTTTTTTTAATCATTTTATAAACGAGGGTGCGGGAAATTGTTATAGAGGCTTTAACTACGAAACGTGACGTGTTAGATATCCATATCATTTGGAAATTTTGACTACAAGTGTGTAAATAAATCAATACACGTGATATTATTCATGTTAAAAAAATCGTGAACCACAGTGTAATCATCTCCATTTAAAAAGTTTGGTTGCCCATTTTATACCACATGGCGCAAACGCTTAACTAGTTATACGACACCTAAAGCCCTGGTTTCCTAGCAGCGAAGTCGCCGATCTTCGGCGTCGCTCCTCGCCGTGAAGCTGAAATCAAAGTCAAGTGATTCCGGCGTGGCCATTCACGACGTCGATTTAGCTCGGGCGCGCATGCGCAGAAGAACCAAGTTTTCCCCGTGGCGAGGAGCTGCGCCGAAGATTGGCGACTTCGCTTCTAGGAAACCAGGGCTTAACTGAACTCATTTCGTGATATTTTTGTGCGCAGTAAACTTGAGGAATAGCTACCTTCCTGGTTTACTTCTAAGGTTGTCAAAGAGTAATAAAAAGGGGAGGGGAGAGACGCGTTATCTTTTTTTTAAATAAAACTTTTAATTCTTGATAAATATACAAATCAAAGGAATTTATATCATACATACAGAGATCGACAAAAGCTGAAAAATGGTACCAGGAAAAATCTTTATCTCCCAAACAAACTATTTCTCATCAGTTCCTCTGCTAATTCATAGCTTCCGAAATATTCATTCACTGAAAAACTAGTCGTCAAGCTATTGGATCCTGCATGTATGTGTTCAAATGATGTTGCGGAGGTATATACAATGACCTTCGAAACGTGAGAGGAAGTAGTTCATGGTAGCTGGAGATGAAATTGTCGATGAGTTAACCCGAGGTTTCATCACAACCTTAATGATTCCTCTAGTTTGTTAATGCGCCCACACGCCGTGAAGTTACCACATTGGTGATTGCACAAAGTCATCTTTCACCGCTTTCAGCGAACAGTTTTATTACTAGATTTCAGTATGTACTAAGTTTCATATGGATCATTTTCTTCTTTCTTTGAAAACATTCCTTACCTTTGCTAGATTTAAATTTACAGTATAGGGGAGACTTGACCCAATTTTTAGTTTTTCCTTTTTTTTTTTTTTGTAGAATAGTCAGAACGAAATAAAAAATATATGTACATAAATAGTTTGCCATTTTGCCATTATTATGGCTAAAAATAATAGCATAATTCTAAGTACAAATGTTGCAAAAAAAATTACACTCCTCAAGTCTGCAAAAGGGTTGCCGCTAGAACTAGGGAGACTTGACCCAACACTTTAGCAGACATGACACCCCTCATGAATGTAAGAAAATATATAAATACTAGCATTCCCGTACCCGGCATTGCTCGGGTAATGGAATTAGCAGGGGTTAACAGTGCTTGGTGCACCTAGTTTCGAAAATCCCCTATAATAATTACTTATTACCTATAACTTTTTCTAATTTGATGAGGATCCCGGGGACCCTGGACTCCTTATATATATATGCCCTTGTCCTTAACCGATCTTTAACTGTTATTAACGATCCTTTTAAAGTATTGATTATCTTTGCAAACACAGGTCATCCACATTTTATTGTTATACCTATGTTTAAGCTAGAACTTCTTTGTATACAACATTTTTAGTTTTTTTTTCTGGTGCTAAAATTATTAAACTGCTTGATGAACTGGCTTTGAAGCAAGCTACATAACATTGGTCGTGTGAAAAAAAGTCTTCTCTTAAATCGAGCAGGTCAAGTCTCCCTATGGACCAAACCTCCCTAGTTTCCCCTACTGCCGTGGACAGGTAAACGGCACCATCTGCAGAAATAAGCTTTCGAGAAATTTGAAGAAACGCGTTTTGAAATCAATATAAACAGTAAGGATATGTTAGAATTAGACTTTTTTTTCGCGTTTTTTTTCCCTAGCGGAAACCAAATAAGCAAGCTTGTACAATAAAGCTAACGTACAGTAGAGAAAAAAAATGCAAGAAAACGAAAACTTAGCAGTTGCTGCCTTTTTTCTTCCCACGGCAGTATAGCCCTCGTATCTCAAACACTGATGAACGCATAGAAAAAAAACTTAAGATGCACACATTTCGACTTAAACACGGAAAAGTTTTTTTTTCTTTCTTTTTTTAAAAATCATCATAAAAACCAAACAGGTTGAATGAAAAATAATCAGAGATGCTTTGTGTTAAAATATGATCGACACAAGAAAACAATCCAAAAAAGCACAATATGTCAAATCGACTTTTCTCAACAATGGGTTCGTTTCCAAAATTTTAAAAGTATTTTTTTCTGAAAGAGTATGCTTAAAAACTAGGATCTGGCCATTTTTTAAGTTTAATATTAAAAAAAAAAAAACTTAAATCGGCGCGCTTTCATCGTTTAACGCTTCTGTCCGATGACATCACAAATGATGAAATGCCATTCTGTGCTGCCATTCACAGAGCAAAATATTTAATTCGCATCTTTACTCACGTGTATTAGCAACGATATGGTTGATAGCAAGCGTAGAGCGCAATTTTAATTCGCTTCTTGATTATCATAACGTGGAATCGCGGTAGAAAGATGCGGCAAAGTGCGAGTGCATCATTTATGATGTCATCAAGACCACGCCTTGTTTCAAAAAGCTGACATTTAAAAAAATTAATTAAAAAATAACTGTTCGGAAAATTAAAGTATTTTCTGGATCCATGTTTTTTTTTTTTTTTTTTATCAATTTCAGTGACAAAAAGTACTACTTTTGACTGAAGGAAACAACCTCATTTGTGTTTCATTCACTTTGTTTTTACGTTTTAATCCAAAAAAGTGGTTATTTGAAAATCCTTGTCTTTTAAACATGTCACAATAATCAGTTAAAAAATCTGGAAGCTTACTATTATTGTTGTTATTACTACAATTATCATCATATTAATTGTTACTAACTATTATTATTTGATGATTTTCATTTTTATTTGTGCTTTTTTTCATTTTACGCATCTTTTAAAGATCAACTTGTTTGTTTTGCATCTGATGAAAATATTCTCATAAAATCAGGGATCTTTCCAGAAATTTTCGCAAGCCTTTTATTTTGTAAATATTTAATTTCGCGAAAACACTATTTATTTTGCGAAATTTTTCTGCTTTTCTTTTTGCTTGAAAAAGTTGAAAAGCGAAAAAAGGTTTAAGTTCAAAAATATAGACAAAATATTAGAAAGAAGATATGAGTCAACAAAAAATGTACTTTAATTGAGCTTCGGAATTTGAGGGAATCATTTTTATGTAAATGAATGTTAAGAATTTCTTAAATCCATTTTTAGATTTTTTTTAAATATCTTAAATAGAGGGTGCGTTTTTACAATCTCAATTTTTTAAAAGGATTCACTTTTACGGTTGGTTTTTTCGTAAAGGGCGAATCTTCAAGAATATATTTTGTGGAATGCCTGTTTTTGGACCTTAAAAAAGACCTTAATTGCTCCTTGGTTTCATATTTAAAAGAAAAACTGAGACGGTTGGCGAATTTTTAACGTCTGAATTTTTTGCTGAAAAAAACATACCAAAATTTGTTTTTGAAATCATGTTTGCATGCATTGATACAATCATAGGAAAAAAGACCAAACACTCGTTCGTATTTGAAGACTATTAATACAAGAAACATGGGTAAGGAGTTTTTATTCCTAAAATATTATACTTTACGTAATTCCGTTCCGTAATTGCTGTTAGGCGATAGTCTTTCTATTAAACTGTGCGTCAACTTTAAATATTACTATGAGAACCCCCGTTGCTATTGCATATTTGACGCGTACACTCACGCATAAGTCGAAAAATACAGTCAATGGACTTATTAGAGCGAGAAATTTTTAGACTGATATGTACTCAAAGCGAGCCATAGAAAAGCTTTTTCCAAAAAACACCCGAAGATCTGGACGTTTTCCGGATTTTACTTAAACGCTTTTAACTGAACTCCTCACAAAGAAATATTGGCATATTTTAATAGCATCTGATCGATGTTTGGTAGGTTGGTTTCGTGTCATGGATAAAAAGTTAAATAGGACCGAAGGTCCTGTGTACAGCATCAGCGATGCAAAGACAATTTTGTTTGTTATGGTCTGCCCATGAATTGTCACTTATTTGAGTAATTGCGCCAGGATAGCGAGATAGGTAAAAAGTTGACCGTTAATTAAAGGCTTTAAAGTGAAATAAATACTCGTCAAATAACCCCTGAAAAGCCAAGTATCGGATAAGCGAATTTTTCGTACACCAGAAAATTTGATCTCACTTTTTGTTGAATGCCATTAAATTAGAAGTCAAACATTGATAGGTTTTGATTCAGATTAAAAGCAGCAATTAACGAAAACTGTGATCCCGAAAATTGACAAGTTTTATAAAACAACACAACAAGTTTTACAAAATTTATAAAATCATTACAAGTTTTATAAAATCATTTGCATAAATGAACCCTTCCGTAAAAATCGCGATCGCAAAAACGAAACATTATGAAAATTGAACATTTCCCTTCTTACGTCTTCTACGTTTCAAGGACAGGCAATTATGAATTTTTTGGGCACAGTGATTTGCTTTTGAAATCAAGTGTTATTTAAACTTTAAAATTGAGCAGTGTGCAGTGCCTTCCTGAAACTGCCGGTGGAACACATTAAAATGTGACACTGCAGAATGTTTTTCAAACGAAATATTAAGTTAGTCATTTTTGATTGAATTAGTTGGTCCATTTCCATTAAATTACTTCCGGATGTAATTCAGAGAAGGTAAAACGTAATAGCTTTCGGTAGAAAAGAAATAATAAAACAATAAAATCTATGTTACAAAACCTTTTTTTTTTACAAATGTTGCACGTGTTTTGAAGTTAAGTAAGTACCAATAATAAAGAAGACTTATTTTCAGCTTCTAGTCAAAAGCTCTAAAACTTTCCCCGAGTCCATTGTTTGGAAATTTGGAGGGGGGAGGTCAATACCCCCCTCCCCCCATGGATTTTAGAATCATAATGGTATTAGTCATTTTTGAACGTATTTTGTTGTTTTTTCCCTATAAAATATATTGAAACTAAACCCTTTACTCCCCCCACCTCTCAAATGGAAAAATTTGAAATAACGGGTCTGATTTTTTTCTGTATTGCAAAAGCATTTCATGGAACTTCGAAACACATGCGTGCATATAATAATTTAGGTTTATTTTTGTAAGTTTTTAAACAAAAGCTCATACTGTTGTGTAGTTTGAATTAAGGTAGAGAATCGTTACGAAAATTGAACAATTACAGTTTAGTAAAACTTTTATCAAATCGCAATATTTTTAGAAAGATTATTAAAACACAGTTCAATTGAAAAATAAATAAGTAAATAAATAAAACACATTTAGGTACAAACGGTGATAAAAAAAAATGGTATAAATTCACAATTTGGGATATAAATTAAACTAAATCTCGCATCGAAAACTGGATTAATAGCAAAAACTGACGATAAATAATTTGATGTTTAAGATTTGATGTTAGTACCTTTTCAGCAAGCGGAAAAGCAGCTTAAAAAGGAAATAATTCATTTTTACATAACTCGTATCTACTGTCACTAAAAAGATAAAAGTAATTTTTTGTTTTCTTGCATTCTTAGTCTTCAAGTCTTGCTTCGCGAAATTCATAATAGAAAAAGGAATGTTTTGCATTTGCTCAATTTTAAGTTTATTGAATCAGTATGAATGTACGTATTTTTTAAATAAATAACAGTACATTGATTTTCTTCTATAAACAATGCAGTTGTATTTTGTATTAACCCCTATGAATAGCAAAGATGAATATTACCGTCAAAAGGACGGTTAGCAAAGTTAATAAGTTGGGGGAAGTTTCAAATAATATTTGTAGATAAGAATAGAGGGAGTTTGTTTAAAGCACACACTTGGAACTATCGGTCAGTTAATTGTCAAAATACATTAAATTTCTCAAAATTTATACTTCATTTCGTATTATTGAAAATGGATTTGCTTTGTCGAATGTCTATCTTAAAATAAACACGTAAGAGCAATTCCCGAGAGAAATAAGTTCTTAAATTTTTATAATGAAATTAAAGCGATTTTCCCAAATTAAATGTTTTGCATTTAAGCTAAAAAATACTTCACATTTCACTTTCTATAATAATTTGAGTGAAAATAAACCAAGTAAAAGCAACTGAGTCTTAGATACATCAGTTAACTATTTAGGACAAAAATACAAAAAAGAATTTTCTTGAAGGAAAATAAAAGTTTAAAATATTGGTGTCATAATAAAAAACTGAAGTATAACTATCCGTACACTTTTCATTTCACTTCAAATTCCACACACAGTTAATTACATTTTAGTTGTTTAGAATTTCGCCACTATAAATAACATTTGTCTCCACTCACCTCCTAAGGCAATATGAACCTGTTCTGGTACCGCATGTTCCGCGTTGCAAAGGTCAGGACACCAAAAATAGACCAACAACCCCAAAAACCAAACGATTCCACAATTAATCATCATTTAACTCCAATGTTTCTATTCCAACTTTATGACCGGTCGCGGGAAAATGAAGAAAAGAAAACAAGTAAAAAGATCGTCTGCTACTGCGCTAACTGTCCACCGGTTGCTTTCAACCGTGGCAGGCGTTTGTGGCTTCTCCTCCACTGCCCTGGTTTTTATTTACAAATGGAGTCACGTGATGACGACCGGTTTTATTTCAGGTAACTTTTTTCCTAACAAATATTTTAATTGATCTTTAACATTTTTTTCCAATTTCATTTTTTCTATCTGTTATCGGAATGATATAAGAAATTATGTTGTTTTCAAAATGACCGAGGCCTAGTTTTTCCCCCCTCATTCTCTCTACAAGTCTTCTATTTCATCGTATGTAAATAGTGGTGCATATTTATTTGTTGTTTTATGAGTGGCATTGGTGTTGGCATTGCTCTTCAGATGATTAGCTCGTTATATGTCTACCTTGTTAAAAGTTCTATTTGTTTATGCGGGCGAGTATTTAGAAATAAAGGTCAGCGCATATTGAAAGCTTCTTTGACCTAGTGAAACTAACAGGAAGAACAATTTTCCATTCAAAATTTATCGACCGATCATTACATTTTTTTAAATATATATAAAATGCACACGATCAAGGGAAAAAACGAAGGAAAGAAAGAAAGAAAAGAAAATTATATCGCCTTTTTCGCACATCTCTTTTAGAAAAAGAGATCTTGAAAAACTAAGATAATCAAACGGTCCTAGATTTTGGGAGAAAACCCCTATTTATGAATTTAAAGTCTCAAAAATGTGTGCTTGACTCAAATCGAACGAATTTTTTACAGTATTAAAATATTTCCGTCTCTTTTGTTTTATTTTTATTGAGTACTAGCGGTACCCGTACAGTTTTGCCCGTAGCAGAAAATCAAAAGGTCATTTAGTTCGCCTGTATATTTACAAATAATGGATGAAGAATTTCTCGCCAATATGCAATGTTAATTTGCTCGTCTATGTTATGGTAATTTGGTCGTCCGCGCTGTGCTAATTCGCTCAGTATTGCTGCAGAGGAATTAGATCCACCAATGGTGGCTTAAAATTGGAATAGAAAGAGAATAAAACCGAATTTTCGAAAAATCGCTTCAAGGTGCTTACCCTTATGTTACAAACTAATTTTGTGCCAAATTTCATGAAAATCGGCAGAACGGTCTAGGCGCAATGCGCGTAACAAAAATCCCAGAGATCCAGACATACAGACTTCCAGCTTTATTACTAGTAAAGATTTCTCTTCTTTTTTGTCGGGCTGGCTGGATTGACTTACAATGTGTGCCCTAAGCAGGTCGCGAGCTTTAGTTGCTATCTCCCGCTCTAGAATAAAACCTAAATGCTGTAAGTTTACCAATATACTACGAGTACTTGATCAAGGGTGCAGAGAGAGGTGGATTTTGGCACCTTCCGCGCCCAGGGCGGTACCAAAGTAAAGTATTTGGGAGGGCGGAAATTCTCAATCTGCCGAATGGAGCTCAAATTTTTGACAAATGATGATAATTTTGACGAATGGAACTCGAAGCTTCGCCGAATGATGATAATTTTGCCGAATGAAATAAAATTTTGCCGAATGCATCTCCAAATTTCGCCGAATGATGCTAATTTTGCCGAATAGAACGCCAAATTTTGTCGAATGATGATGATTTTGCCGAATCATCAGACGAAAATTGCCGAGTAAGGAATTTTTCGGGAGGTTACAGTGACCTCCCATGCCCTCCCATGCCCATGCTATTGGGTTTAACAGATAGTACCAATCCTAACAAAGTAGTTCATATTATATAGTACATATATAAACTGTATGACCATGAACACCCAACCCGCAAAGTTCTAGCTTTGCGCTGGTGTATTAACAGAAAAATAAGATGCAAATATGGGACGCAATGAAAGCATTTGAAACTACTTTTAAGTTTGCGTAAACAATGTCGTTCAGTTTATATCTTTCGCACGGTTTATTAGTTTCCTGAACAATAACAACTGTAGAACAGAGACTTCTTCTTATGACATATCACGAATTTCAAGGTTATTTCTTTTGAGCGCACAATCGGGTGTAGACCATTAGGACTGCGGAGTCGAAGTTGGACTGGTTCTGGGATAAATGATTCGGAGTCGGGAGTCAAAGACTTGAAATTCCACGAACCGGAGGCGGTTAGTGTGTATGCAACTCTACCAGGGCTGCCGATAGAAGAATCGGAGTCGGATTGATTTTAAGATAAATGAGCCGGAGTCGGTTATGTTTTCTAAACATACTTCTCAGTAGGCTAAAAAGGGTAAAATTGGACTCAGCACGCCTCAGAACGTGCAAATCTGTCATAATTCAAAATTCAAAATTTTTTTAGAATCCAATACTTTCTTCTACATACAAGCCTGACAAGAGGCCATATCAGCCTAGTCGGAAACTAGGGACCGGACCCGGAACCGGAGTCGTTTAATCTTGTAAGCTTTATGGCGGAAGGGGATCCGACGACCAAACTGACAAGGAACCCGTTGGCTCTCGGAGGCCCTGCTACATATTAGATACAGAAGAAAGTAGCAGAGGTTGTGAGATTATTTTTGTGCATTAAATGCTCCACTATATTGAAAAAATTCATCTAACTAAAAGTTAGTTCAATTCTTAGTCACGTGATTGGTTGGACGAGTCTCAAAGAGAGTAGATTTTACTCCTTTGCCGTCTGAAGACCAATAAGAAATCTTTTTGATTTCTCAAAAAACAAAATGTAATGTACAGTGGTGTCCAAAATTGTGGACACTTTTGAACGTTTCTGCTTTTTAGTTTTGCATTAAAAATGTTACGTTTTGGGCAAGATGTTATGTTTTATTGGAATGAGGCTTATTGCTCTTCCAGTTTCAGAAACTGAAGCTCAAGCGTCGTTTAAGGTCTCAAAGAAAAGTTGCTCAAATCCAAACCTTGATTAATTATTTTCAAAATCTTGTTCACGCTTTTGATATTCACAAAATGATCGATTTGCAAATTGATTGTAGTGTTGTGAGAAGTAGTTCATTATTGATAAAACTGGAGGAAGTTAATTACACGTGTGAATAACGGTGCTACATGACGTTGACGAATGGTATCTTCAATTGCGCTCTAATAATTTTCTTTCTTCTTCTTTTAATTTCCATGCTGCCTCGCTTTCGTCGCTTTTCGTGCGCAATTTCTTGTTGCGATTGATCAGACGTATTCGATACGAAATATTTAGAAAGTTTTTTTTTTTTTTTTTGTGATCATTGTAGTTTATCAAAGAGAAATTGTAAAGATAATCAAACACCCTTTCAAATAATGGATTCTTAGTATTCAGAAAAAATTAGTAGCACTTTGAAATCTGGCGTCCCGTTATAACGCTCATTCGGATTTGTCACGCTTTTCCTTTGTATCCCAAAAAAATAAAAGATAAAAAATTTTGAGACCCATGAAGTAGTCGATATATTATTTCTTGGGAAAATTTTTTTCCTTCACTGAAAAACAATTGAAATGTTTTAAACTTATTTTTAGCGAGAAGAAGCAATATATACTCATTTTCTTTTGTTTCTTTTAACCAAGAAAGACGTTCTAATTTAAGAAAAAACCAAATTTTTCAGAGCACAAATCATTTATATGTTCTTTAGATAAATCGTTATTTAAATTCACTTCAGTTATATAAAATTTTCGGCTGTGTAGCGCTTTTTCGATGTCTCTAGACAAGCACGATATATATATATATATATATATATATATATATATATATATATATATATATATATATGTATATATATATATATATGTATATATATATATATATGTATATGTATATATATATATATATATGTATATATATATATATGTATATATATATGTATATATATATGTATATATGTATATATATATATATGTATATGTATATATATGTATATATATATATACATATATATGTATATATATATATATATATATATATATATATATATGATAGCAATATAAGGATTGAACAAGAACGAAAAATTCTTTTAAAAGAAGGAAAAAAATGAAAAAATCCCAAAATACCTTTGAGACTAGTGCTGCTTTTTTAGGCAAATTTCGCCAGCAGCACTCACGAAACATCTCATGGTTTTTCCCTACTCTTGGGGAGTACCCCCTGATGAGGCCCCAGGGTATTTGGGGATTTTTTCATTTTTTCCTTCTTTTAAAAGAATTTTTCGTTCTTGTTCAATCCTTATATTGCTATCAAATGTGTTGTCTACCAGTATCATAGAGCAGCCTGTGGCGCCTATTGAACTGAGTAGTGAAGTTCAATTTTAGTGAAGTTCATTTTGGTTGACTTGTCCAGATTATAAATACAATATATGATAGTGTTTCTTTATATATATATATATATATATATATATATATATATATATATATTATATATATATATATATATATATATATATATATATATATACCTCAAAAAAAAAAAAAAAAAAGAAAACGGCATTGGAGAAATCAAAGTTTTACGCAATAGTAGTTTTACACGATGTACACTCTCAAATATTACAATTGAACATTTACCCACGTGGGTTGTTTGTAAATTTTCACATGCGTCAGCCCATAATTTGTTAAAGTCAACATTGTTGAATATGTCAGAGGGATAACGTAGTTAATAATAATAATAAAAAAAAACAGAAGCAACGAGGTGGGAAAAAATAGTAAATATTTGGGATTAACAAAACAGCCAAGACAAATCGGAACATAAAGCCGAAACTTATAAAAAATTATCGTTCAGAAAAAAACGCGTTTTCCTTCAGCTAATCGGATTATCCTCTATCATATAATTGAAAAAAAGTGGTCACTTACAGAACGTGGCCAATAAGATAAAACATCAGCATTCATAATGGGTACATACAGTGGCTCCCAAAAGTGTTCGTACACCTACGACTTTCAATCAAATAGGACCTTATCCATTGGTTACAATTAATATTTCGGAATAGGTATTTAATTATAAGATCTATGATCAATTTTCAACAAAACTACATGAATTTAAAAAAAAAATTAAAACTTAGTTTTTTAAAAATCAAAAACCAAAAAGTGCAGGAAATTTTATCTCACAAAAGTATTTATATTATTGAATAATCTAACTTTTTATAAAGTTATTATTTAGTATAATATGCAGTACCAACAACATCTTTTAAACGTCTGGGAATAGATTTCATTCTTTTTTTTTTCTTTTTTTCTTTCTTTCTTTTTTTTTGCGTAATTTCTGAGTAAGCGTTCAACCACACTTCGAATGTTACTGTTTCCAGCTCTATTTTCGTTTCAAAGCCGTATTTTCGTATTCTAGCCTCCAGATATCTCTAAATATGGAACATTAAGTTCAAATCTGGAGATTGAAGTGGCATTTTCTAAACTTTAGGACAATTTTTGAGGCACTAGAGGCAAACGTAGAAAACCATGTGCTTCCTTGTTAAAAAACAAAGTTGTTTCCGATAACCAAATTTTTGGCTAAGAATTTAAAATTGGTTTTTAAAATATTTAAATGAACAGCATGATTCATTATTTCATCAAAAAATTCAAAGCTGTTTCTATTTTTTTTAGCTATTTTGAAGAACAATTAAGAAGAAATCGCGTGTAATAGCTTCTTCAAGCAAAAAAAGTAAAATTTTTTGTTGCAAGTTCATCGCCTCTGTGCGATTTGCCATTCCCTTTTACAGCTGTAAAGTGCATTATTTATACAGGATGAGTTCGATCGAATGTGCCATACGAAAGGGGGTAATAGAAGAGCCCAAGCGGAGCACAGAACCACCCATTATCGTGTACAATCCTTAACCGTAACCGAATTATGGTAGATATAAGGAAAATGAGTAAAAAAAATAAAAAATTCTGAGAAAGCGACCGATTTCTGAGATTCCTGTAGGACCTACACACGAAATAAATACATATTTGGAATAAGCAGACTAAATCCTACAAAATGACACTTTCCCCATCAAGATTGCATTTTACAACGATCTACAAGCTTTGAAACATTGGACACACTCAGCATTGAAAAGGCGCCAAAAGGTGCCAAAATTTTCAATCGGCATTTTCAAAATCAACTGTATGAGCTACTATCGGGCAAATTTACCAAAAACTGGCCGATTTCACTAACTTTCAGATGATACAACAGTAAATCATATTGGGTTTAAAGTTCAGCAGAAATTCAGGCTTTTGTTTGAAACAGTGTAAAAATCTGCATTCGTTGAAAAAGGAAAACCAGCGAAGAGTCGCACGTTTTTGTTTAAAATTTTCCGTTTCACGTAAGCATGTTCCTTTCTTTGTTTAAGATAAGGATATTTTTATATCAAAATAATAGTTTTAGCATTTTATTAAGTGAAAAAAAAAACAAAACAAATGATAACAATAAATAGAAGTAAAAGAAGCATTACTTTCCCGTGCTTTTCACAAAGGAAAAACCAATAATAAAAAAGTTACATAACATCAATGAGTACACTTAATCAATCATAAAAAATTACAATAGATGTTGAAATTGGTCGCCGCCACACCTGATGCATGCCCTTGCCTTTTTGCGAACGGAAACAACCATTGCTCTAAGTGAAATTTCATTTATTAATTTTACTACTGCTCCATCAGGCCAGTTGTACAATTCCTGCGGACTGGCTACTTATGTTTTTTTATACTTCTTGTTTTAAGAATCCCCAAAGAAGTCCACTGGTGGTCTAGGTGGCTAAGGAATGGGACACATATGATCAATCCATTGGGGATACTGTTCAGTCGAGAAATTCGGAACGGCATTTGAAAATGAGCAGGATTACCATCGTGTTGAAAAATGATTTCCGCCCTATCTAAACCAGGAAAGGGGCCAGGATCACGGCTCTGCCGATGTTGAGGAGTATGTGCTGGACCGAGTAGCGGAAAACCCCAAGTGCGAGTTCATGCACGATTGCTTGAGAAGGTGGTTTTTCTCAAAGTAAAGTCATGAGAACAGTGCACAAAAACAAGTGTCACCGTTACCATTTCACACTAGTTCAAGAACTGCGAAATTCAGGTTTAGAAAAGCAGGTATCATTTTGCAGATGGTTACTAACCCGAGACATTGAAGAACACCATTTTCTAAGAAAGACACTGTGGACAGATGAGTCCTTTTTCCCTAGAGAGGCTATCATAAATTTGCCAAACTGGCGCCAGTATGCTGAACATAAATAGTAAGACTTGGAGAGAGGGCCTCTTCCCTCAAGGCCCGCGATGGGCACTCTCTCCTTAACCTTAAATAGCTTAACTAACTATTATCATCCCCTTCCACTAGTCAACCCCAAGAGCTGAGTCCTCCTGAGGGGGCGAACTGGGGGTGTCGTGACGACAAGGACGTACAAAGATTCATAAGGGTGAGTCCCTTCACAACGATTCATGAGGGTGAGTCCCTCACCTCGAGACGATAAGCAACTCTGGGGGTAAAAAAAAAAAAAAAAAAAAAAATTTTAATTAAAAAAAAAAAAAAGCAAAACTCAAAAATAACCAAAAATATAAATGTTGTAATGTATTGTCCTTGTTAAATGTTGTAATGTGATGTCCAGTTAAATGTGATAATGAAATGTTCAATGAAAAAAAAAAAAAAAAACCCAGAGCATTGCAAGATGTAACAAGCTTCCAGGTGATGAAGAAGTCTCGAGGTCAAGAAGGAAGCCAAGTTCCACCCCCAGTGACCCCCCCTCGAATATCCCACTTAATAACCTTAGTTTTCATTGCAGATATCATGTGATCACTCATTCTAAGCCGAGACATGTAAATGATCGGTGAGTATCACAACTACGGCAGATGAATTAATAATCTTTTTTCTTTTTTAACAGCAAATAATCATTTTTTCTATTACAGAGAGGACACCCAAGAAATCGAGACAGATTGATATCTGTTCTCCACATGGACGGGGTGTCCTAGTTTATGTTTATGCCGTAGTTTATAAAATGCAGTAGTATATAACCATGCAGTAGTGTATGCTTATGTCTAACCCCATTCCCTTTCAGGGGGTCACGGCACACCAACGAGGTACGGGGAGATATACCGTATCTCACGGTGAGCAAGACCCACACATTAAGGGGTAAACTCCCAGCTGGGCAAGCGCCCAGCACGGGGGTCCGTAGTATGTTACGACTATCGACCGCCGCACTCAGCCGTGCGGGGGGCCCGCTACGCGGACCCCCCGGGCGGTGGAACCTAAGGCCTACGGCTAAGAGGTGGGGTGCGTGCGGAGAAAAGTATGCTGAACATAATCCTTTTTTAACTGGAAGCTCATTGTTTCAAACTCGATTCTGCTTAAATGTTTGGTTTGGCGTAATCGGAGATCATTCGATTGGTCCGTATGTGTTTCGAAGCAGCCTAACAAGAAACACATATTTAGAGCTCATTGAACATTATTTGTTTGGCTTACTTGATGCTATTCTTGGTCCAGAGAGACCAGAAATCATTTTCCAACACGATGGAGCCCCTACACATTCTTCAAATGCCGTTCGGAATTTTCTGACTGAACAGTATCCCCAATGGATTGGTCATACGGGTCCCATTCCTTAGCCACCTATATCGCTAGTGCACTTCTTTGGAGATTCTTAAAACAAAAAGTACACAAAACAGAAGTAGCCAGTTTGCAGGAATTGCGCAACTGGCTTGATGAAGTAGTAGTAAAACTAAGAAATGGAATTTCACTTAGAGCAACGGTTGTTTCCGTTCGCAAAAAGGCAAGGGCATGTATCAGGTGTAGCGGCGACCAATTTCAGCATGTATTGTAAATTTTCATGATTGTACTCGAAAAATTGTACTCGAAATGTACTCGTTGATGTTATGTAACTTTTTTATTGTTGATTTTTCCTTTGTGAAAAGCACGGGAAAGTAATGCTTCTTTTTCTACTCTTTATTGCTGTCTCTTGTGTTTTTTCACTTAATAAAAAGTTAAAATTATTATTTTGATATAAAAATATCATTATGTTAAACAAAGAAAGCAACATGCTTACGTGAAACAGAAAATTTTAAACAAAGACGTGCGACTCTTAGCCGGTTTCCCTTTTTCAAAGTATGCAGATTTTTACACTGTTTTAAACAAAAGCCCGAATTTCTGCTGAGCTTGAAGCCCAATATGATTTACTGTTGTATCATCTGAAAGTTAGTGAAATCGGCCAGTTTTTGGTAAATTTGCCCGATCGTAGCTCATACGGTTGTTTTTGAAAAGGCCGATTGAAAACTTCGACACCTTTTCAATTCTAAGTGAGTCAAATGTTTCAAAGCTTGTAGCTCGTTGAAATATGCGACTATCTTGATTTGAAAAGTGTCATTTTGTAGGATTTAGTCTGGTTTTTCCAAATATGCATTTGTTTTGTGCGTAGGTTCTACAGGAATTTCAGAAATCGGTCGTTTTCTCAGATTTTTTTTTAAAACTCGTTTTCCTTATATCTACCATAACTCGGTTACGGTTAAGGATTGGACACGAAAATAGGTAGTTCTATGCTCTGCTTGCGCTCTTCTATCACCCCCTTTCGTATGGCAGATTCGATCGAAATCAAATTGTATTATCTGATTAATGTGCTAAAAACCTGTATACTTACTTTTAAAACTCACAATTTATTTTAATACGTTTTTAGTTATATTTTCTAAAATGGCTATAAGGGGTATTTCACTCACATCAGTTTCGGAAGGTTTGATCCGGGTCAAACCTCCCCATTTAGCAATTTCGTTTGATGGTGTAACATTTTAAAACAATGTATTTTATTTTATTTGTTTTAAGTAAGATTGTATTTAGT